>NC_053028.1:694839550-695045373 GCF_003073215.2 Triticum urartu
TTCTCCATTAGTTTGTCCACTTCAGATTAATGATAGACATGATGCTTTCATACACACAACAGGTTGATGGAATCGACAGCCTGATAGCTAAGCTCACGAGCCTCTTGAAACGGAAATGTGCATCCTAGCTTGTTCCTGAATGATTCTAAAAAAAACTTATTCCTGAATCCATTTATTGCATTTTTTTTCACCATACTACTAAACTTTTTGCTGTTAGTTGCCAGGTCTAAAGCTCATTCATCATGCCTCAAATATCATCCTTTAATTTGTCAGCTTGTTCTTGTACTGCACTATATTTGATCTCATATTGATCGATACTCTGTTCCTGTACAACAGAGCAGTAAGAGGGTAAGGTTTTTTTTTTGGAACTTCACCTACCAAAGAATAAGCTGAATCAACCGAGTTTTTGGCTGTAGCGCTCGTCATCATCCATCTCAGAGAATAAGAGCATGTCCTTCCTTTAGCAATAAACCATCTCTTCTAATTTGATGAGATGGAGGTAACAAATCATCTAAATACAAACTTTTCGCTCTCAGCTTTCACACTGTCTGAGTATCTGCATTGTGTGAGAAAACCATTCAATCAGGACATGACAAGGAACTAATCTTCAAAGTAAACATGCCGTGCGTATATTTAGCTCCATCAGTCGACGGTCGATTTTTTCGCACTCATTCTCAAGAAGTCCTAGTAACCTGATCCTTCGCGAACCATTTGTAATATCACCATACATAAGAGGTAAAAATTAGAAATCTATGGAAAAAAGGAAGATGGTGATGCCGTGAATTTAAATGCTGAACTATTTGCTCCTGGTCAAGCAGTAACTGCTACAGCACGAATAAACCTATTTACATGGCAAACAAGGACCCCTCTGCTGCAAATCTTTCAGCATCTCAAACAAGTTAATTTTCAGCGCTGAAACTTGAGATGCATAATTTTGAGTACAGGGTACATCTATACAAGTTGTCGGTCTACTGAATTTAACTAAATCACACACCGATGATAAGAAAGGGAATATGTTCATCTTGTCAATTTTCCTACACCAAATTCTCTTTCATTCCCCAACATCAACCTCGGAGACATCAATCTGGAGAGTAATATGGACACTGGCTTTCAACAGGGGTAGAACAAGCATGAACATGCATGGGCAGCAAATGTCGGTCAAAATAAACACAACTGTTGTGTATATGGTTGTGCCTCCATACTGAGTGTTCCAGAACATGCAAGCAGATGTTAATGGGTGATGGTTTCCTGTAAACTAACATTAATGTTCATAAACCTGGAGTTAATACCCAGGACAGGTTTTGACTGACATTTGTTTATAAACTGGAATTATTACACAACAAGAAAATATGTGTTCGCAAACCTGGAATAAATAAATAAACAACGCTGAACTTTGCAGAATCTTCAAGCTGTGATGGAGGGCGCCCGCCCCAGGAGAAGAGCAATCGCCCAAAGAGAAGGCTCCTAGGTACTGGACCAACAGTTCACACTATCACTGTTCCAGGATCATAAGATGCCTTTCTAGAAACATCATTGTTCTTCTTTAGAATAGCTAGAATAAGGTTTTTGTAATACCGAAAAAGGCTTTCGCCCCGTTTTATATATAAAGCACCGATCACAACAAGCATCCAGTACAAACACATGACACCGCAACACACGCACACACCCAGGATAGGATACATAGGCGCTGAACGCAGCCACACCACCCCTAGCACTACCATCACGAAGAGATGAAGCTACATATGACGGACCATGTGCTCCAAGGCGGCGCCTTCAGGAAGGGTACGACACCGGAGCGCCGCCACCGCCCGATCCAAGGATCAGAGTTTTCCCTGGAGCCGCATGATGGGCAATGAGAGCCGCGACGACGCCTTCAAGAAGGGAACGATCTCCGCCGTCGCCGGTCCGTCCGAAGATAGAGCAGGTTTTCACCTCGGCCAACACTCACCTGTTGGCGCCACCTCTCATCGCAGCGCCGCACTTCTTCCACAAGCTGACTCACACAACTCTCTCTCTTGTCTCACACAAGAACACACACAAACACCATGTGAAAGACTCAACGCAGACGCACACACACGCCAAGAAAGAAAGCCAATTAACTTTGCCAAGAGGCCTTTCTCCTTGGTCACACGAGAGACTACATCTTTTCCTCAGCCCTCACGGCCTCATCATTTCATTACTCCAATACAGTACATATATATATACCAGGGGTAGGACACACCCACTAACCCGACCACCACGTTGGCCACTAACCAACTAACGCTACGTACTTCATGCAGACCCATGCACTAGCCAGCCACTACCTTCGGCAACTAATCCTATTGAAAAAGAATTCTATAAGACCAGGTCTCACGCAAGACCCATCCTGATGGATGACACGTGACATTCATAAATCACAAAGTATTTCCAACCCCCACTTAAAATCAGGGGGAGAGAGATTAGATGCTTTGTGATTTGTAAATGCCACGTGTCATCCATCAAGACGGATCTCATCTACTAACCGTGAGATCTGGTCTCATATAATTTTTTTCCAATACCACTAGCCCATGGCCTTATCTTTATCCCTGGAATCGCTCCAACAAACAGACGACTCAGCCATACAACTAGCTACTCATGCATGCTAACAAACTCATCCATGCACTCTACGACTCGGCCGTTTCACCGCACACCACGGCCAGCTCTCCGGACGACGTACACGTCAAGATTAGTGCTAAGATCACCGCCACCAAACGCCACACCCTGGCAACCACGACGCCCACACGGCCATGATGACCGGGCAGCACCAAGGCACGAGCTTTGCCCAAGAGCACCGCGCTACCACCACCAGGGCCGCCGCCCCGGCATCCAAGACCTTGACACCACCTCACCCGAGACCCGCCGCAACCCCAACTAAAGAGACGAGCGGAAAGGTCCCACCTTTCGTGCCCCTAGGCGACCCCCAGTGTCGAGACCCGATAGGTCGGCCAGAACTGGCATCCACCAGCCCGTCCTGCTGCCCCGTGCGCGAGACGAGCTTGGTCCTACAACACCGAAAAGGGGACGAGTTCAGTCCTGCTGCACCGTGCACGAGACGAGCTCAGTCCTGCTGCATCGTGCGCGAGACGAGCTCGGTCCTGCAGCACCGGGCGCGAGACGAGCGATAGACCGCAGCTAGGAGAGGACCAGCCCTTTGATGGGAGTAACGCCCGGGCAAAGAGGAGATGGGGTGAAGGCCGAGACGGCCCGAACACAGATGAGCCGACGCCGGAGAAGCCGGCCGCCGCCGCGGGCAGATCCGTCAACCACCGTGAAGCTACCACGACACCGGGAGAGCACCACCGTCGGACCTCCCCACGCCGGAGCCCACGGCCGAAGCAGCGGCCACGCCCAGCCGCTACCCTACCCGCGTCGCCCGGCGAGCTCCAAGCGCCGGAGCCGCCAGGCACACACCACCGGTTCCACGCGCCGCCGGCCGACCCCCAACGCCAGATTCGCCCGGATCCAGCAAGAGACCGGCCGTGCGCACACACCCCCCGCGTCTCCATGCCCTGGCCAGGTCCAGCCGGTGCCCGGCCACCCCACCGGAGAGGAAGAGCCCCGGCTGCAGCACCACCACCTTAGAGGGGCCGCCGGTCACCCCTGCAGCAGCCAACCGCCAGCACCCGCCGGATCTGGGCAGGGGGCGCCAGATCCGCCGCCAGCACTCCCCCGAGCCTCCAGAGCCCCACGAGCCGAGGTGAAGGGGGGAGGAGGAGAGGAGGCGACGCCGGCAGGTCGCCAGGGAGCGAGGCGAAGGAGGGAAGCCGGAGCAGAGGCAAGCCGGCGCCCGACGCCACCGAGCAGGGGAGGCCGCCCCGCGACGTCCGCCACCCGCGCGAGGGAGAGAGCCGCCCCGCCGCCGCCTGCGCCACGCGGCCTTTGGCCGGCGACGCCACCGGCGGCGGCGAGGGAGTGGGGAAGGGGCGGAGGGACGGGGGCGGCGGCGCTGGGGTTCCCTCCCAGGGGCGCCCGCGGGAGCGCCTCGAGAGGGGAGGGGGGCTTCCCGACCTTTTCTCTCAACTCGACACCTGTCACTTCAGGTTATAACAGGAACAATGTATAACGATTATATAGGGAACTTCCATACTGCTACATCCTCACAAGCAGAATCTGGAGAGTAATGTGGACAATATGGGCTTGTCAACTGAGGCAGAACAAGCATGAACATGCATTGGCAGCAAATGTCGGTCAAAATAAACACAACTACTGTGTATATGTTTGTACCTCCATACTGAGTGTTCCAGAACATGCAAGCAGATAGGGTGACGAATCATATCCTCTGGTTTCCTGTAAACAAACATGATGTTCATAAACCTGGAATTAATACCCAGGTTCTGACTGACATTTGTTCATAAACTGGAACTAATACACAGCAAGGAAATATGTGTTCAGAAACCTAGTACAGGGCACAGCTACAACACTGAACTTTGCAGAATCTTCAAGTTCTGACCTTCCTCTTGAGAACATCAACATTCTGGAATTAATACCCGCCCCAAGAGAAGGCTCTTAGGTACTGAATTTATTGTAACCGGAATTCTTGGTAACCTGTTTTGTTTGCCAAATTCTTGGTCATGGTAACCAGAATTCTATTCAGGATCATAAAATGCCTTTCGAGAAACATCAACATTGTTCTTCTTGAGAACAGCTAGAAAAAAAAGGTTTTAATGATAGGGAAGGCACAAAGCAATGATGTACAACGCAACTAATGCACAGATAAATCTGAGGATAAAACGATTAGATAGGGAACTTGCACTCTGCTGCATTGCTGCATTGCCAGATCATTACACCTGAATTTACAGACCAACCACTCCATTAAGATACAATTTGCCCATCTATTGGATTTTTCTGATTCAGCAAATAGGAAAATTATACAGATGACAAGATAAAAGCAAGACACACAGGCTACAATCTCTTTAGAGGATCCCTTATCTGCATAAGAGTGCCACATCAGGTCTAACCGATGAGCATGCATACCATGTGTAGAGTGTTACTTCTGCTGGTTCAAAGCATTAACCTTGGCAAAGAGCTCCTTCAAAACCGAGGGATAGGTCGAAACTACATAATCCTAGCCATCAGTTGCCATTACTGCTTGCAAACACGAGGGGGGCTGGACTTGGATAAACTTGAAGCACGCCTCCTTCAATCCTTGGCAGTGGTGCTGCTCGGCTAGAGCAAGAGTGGACATCACCATCCTGACAGATATGTGCTCAGATAACTGCTCCTCGCAGATGCATTTGAGACGTTGGACATCATATCTGTCAGCTGCTACCAGCAAGTTTTGAAGCCACTGCAGCCATATTTCATTCTCTATTACTTCTTCGTCTTCTTGTCCCTGTTCCACAACACGTGACATTTCATCCTCTGATGCTTCCACCTCTTGTCTGTTGTCCTCCTCCATGTTGTCCTCCTCCATAGAAGGAAGCGAGTCTGTGTAGATAAAGCTAAGCAAAGCCCTGAACACGCTTGCTTCCATGTCTTTGATGTGTATGACACCGGTTTGAGCAGTTGCCTCCTTCATGGGGCCAAAGAGCTGTGCCATGAAGACTTTAGACCGGGCTGCAAGCACGCATCGGTGTGTAGCCAACTTGTTGCCGCCGACCTCGAATGTCACATCAGCACCCGCCTCGGTTTTGAAGAGGATGTTAAAATCACGGCAAATGTCAGGCAAGCGCGCCTTGGTAATGGTGGCAGCGGCATCATCATCATCATCCCTGGGGTTGGTGTTGCAGACCATGACGTCGCACCGGACGGTCAAATAATCATCCTTTAGCTTCACTGATGATCGCTCAAGGGCATCTCTTCTAAAATCCTGCTCGATGCTCTGAGAACAAGGATCGAAGCTGCATGCTTCACTTTGAGCAATGTAGACTGGATTCTGCAGCTCAACCTGACCGATGAGGCTAAAAACGACCTTGGCTTCCACAGGCTGCTTCTCAGAATCGTCTTGGATACAGGAAAGACGGACAGAGACGACGTCGGCACAAGTGTGGTTTTCACCGTGGGGGCAGTAGAAGAGGAGCCAACAATGGCCTCCCACCATGAAAGGACGGGAGCTGATGCTCTTTTTGGCTCGCGAGTAGTCCTGGACCACAAGCAGATGGTACCCGCAGTCTGCGCTGGTTCGGACGGTCGACTGGGTGTCGGGGCACAGCTCGTCGTTGGCCACGACGGACACGCCGGCGAACGAAGACATGACCTGCGAGTCCACCGGAAATCTATCTACTCAGCCGCCGTCGACACTTGAAACCTTCAGAAATGGGATCGATGTGCTCGGGGGCTAACCTGGTCACCTCCCCTCGCTGCGTCGCGCACGGCGTTTCTCCCTGGGAACAGAGTTCGCGCCGCCGCCCGCGTCGCTCCTCGCCATCTGAGTACCCGAGTCCCACGGGCCCGACAACCGTCTATGTTGACACAGACCCTACTGCCTAAGCCAGTGGCGATAGCCTGTTATAGCCTATCGCCGGATCGGGTGACGGCAGGAAAATGGTCAGATCTAAAAAGAAATTCACAGATGGGGTCACATCGTGCTAAACTATGCCAAAAAGGTCAAACAATGAATTTGGCCAACGAACGAATATGGTAGAGAAGCACCTAACTTATGATTGGATCGGCCGGTCGTTTACCGCACCGTTGCTGGCTCCAGCTCACACAAACAAAACAGGAAAAAAAGACTTCCTTCAATTGCTGGTTGGCTGGCGCTACCTGTCAGTCAGCCGTAGCGTCCCTCCAGCAGCTTAACCCTCCCGCCGCCGCGCCGCCGTCCGTCCGCCATGAACAACCTGCTAACCGTAACTTCCCTCTCCATCCCCTCTCTCTCAACCCTTTCATCTCCCTACGACGGACCAGCTAATCTCCAGATCTGGCCTTCAAACTCCTCTTTTCGCAGCTCCCTCCCTCCCTCCCTCCCTCCCTCCTAGCCAAGCAACCCTTTTTCTTGTTTAATTTGTCCCTCCTAGCTTTGTGCTAATTAGCAAGCACTTGAGTCGAGTCTCAGAATGTCATTCACTCTTTGCTAGGTTGAAAACACATGATGATGATGATGTTCACACTAGTTAGTTCAACGGCCCAATTAGCTGCAGGTTGGGAATTTCTCTTCTGTGCCGCAACACTTGAGAATTAATCTTCTTTCTTTTGCCATCACATTACATACCCTGCCTGCTGTAATGGATGGTCGCTGCCAACACGCGCCGCGTTATCAATTGGAGTACTTGCAAACGATTACCAACTCTTTGATTCACAAAGTGACAGCTACCTATAATACTCTGTTTGATACCCACTAGTCTGCTAACAACACAAATAAGCTGCTTAATAGTGCTCTTTATTGGGCAACAATCCTATTACTTTTGACTGTGATGTCAGATCGGAGGATTCATAACATTTTCCAAGTTTGAAAGTTTTCACATGTACGTACATACATACGGACATAACAGTTACAAACGATCCGCCTGTCATAATTTATCTACATTCATAATTTTGAATTCATAACTTCAGAGGCTTAGTTTGGCCTTACATACCCTGATGATGGAAGTAGCACAATTGGCTATAATGTCAGATTGAAGAAGAATTCATAACAATGAAGCCAGACATCACCTAAACATTCGATTTTGCAGGATTCCTTTGAGCTTCCCCGGCGGGATTCCTCGAGAGATGAGGGGGATCTTGAAATGGGAATGCATCAGCCCGATGCTTCTGATAATTTACAAGCCTTCTTGAAGAAGGTGCTCTTCTTCTGTTTACCTTGGAAACTCTCTACTAGTCTCTCATGTTATTTCTCCATTAGTTTGTCCACTTCAGATTAATGATAGACATGATGCTTTCATACACACAACAGGTTGATGGAATCGACAGCCTGATAGCTAAGCTCACGAGCCTCTTGAAACGGAAATGTGCATCCTAGCTTGTTCCTGAATGATTCTAAAAAAAACTTATTCCTGAATCCATTTATTGCATTTTTTTTCACCATACTACTAAACTTTTTGCTGTTAGTTGCCAGGTCTAAAGCTCATTCATCATGCCTCAAATATCATCCTTTAATTTGTCAGCTTGTTCTTGTACTGCACTATATTTGATCTCATATTGATCGATACTCTGTTCCTGTACAACAGAGCAGTAAGAGGGTAAGGTTTTTTTTTTGGAACTTCACCTACCAAAGAATAAGCTGAATCAACCGAGTTTTTGGCTGTAGCGCTCGTCATCATCCATCTCAGAGAATAAGAGCATGTCCTTCCTTTAGCAATAAACCATCTCTTCTAATTTGATGAGATGGAGGTAACAAATCATCTAAATACAAACTTTTCGCTCTCAGCTTTCACACTGTCTGAGTATCTGCATTGTGTGAGAAAACCATTCAATCAGGACATGACAAGGAACTAATCTTCAAAGTAAACATGCCGTGCGTATATTTAGCTCCATCAGTCGACGGTCGATTTTTTCGCACTCATTCTCAAGAAGTCCTAGTAACCTGATCCTTCGCGAACCATTTGTAATATCACCATACATAAGAGGTAAAAATTAGAAATCTATGGAAAAAAGGAAGATGGTGATGCCGTGAATTTAAATGCTGAACTATTTGCTCCTGGTCAAGCAGTAACTGCTACAGCACGAATAAACCTATTTACATGGCAAACAAGGACCCCTCTGCTGCAAATCTTTCAGCATCTCAAACAAGTTAATTTTCAGCGCTGAAACTTGAGATGCATAATTTTGAGTACAGGGTACATCTATACAAGTTGTCGGTCTACTGAATTTAACTAAATCACACACCGATGATAAGAAAGGGAATATGTTCATCTTGTCAATTTTCCTACACCAAATTCTCTTTCATTCCCCAACATCAACCTCGGAGACATCAATCTGGAGAGTAATATGGACACTGGCTTTCAACAGGGGTAGAACAAGCATGAACATGCATGGGCAGCAAATGTCGGTCAAAATAAACACAACTGTTGTGTATATGGTTGTGCCTCCATACTGAGTGTTCCAGAACATGCAAGCAGATGTTAATGGGTGATGGTTTCCTGTAAACTAACATTAATGTTCATAAACCTGGAGTTAATACCCAGGACAGGTTTTGACTGACATTTGTTTATAAACTGGAATTATTACACAACAAGAAAATATGTGTTCGCAAACCTGGAATAAATAAATAAACAACGCTGAACTTTGCAGAATCTTCAAGTTCTGACCTTCCTCTTGAGAACATCAACATTCTGGAATTAATACCCGCCCCAAGAGAAGGCTCTTAGGTACTGAATTTATTGTAACCGGAATTCTTGGTAACCTGTTTTGTTTGCCAAATTCTTGGTCATGGTAACCAGAATTCTATTCAGGATCATAAAATGCCTTTCGAGAAACATCAACATTGTTCTTCTTGAGAACAGCTAGAAAAAAAAGGTTTTAATGATAGGGAAGGCACAAAGCAATGATGTACAACGCAACTAATGCACAGATAAATCTGAGGATAAAACGATTAGATAGGGAACTTGCACTCTGCTGCATTGCTGCATTGCCAGATCATTACACCTGAATTTACAGACCAACCACTCCATTAAGATACAATTTGCCCATCTATTGGATTTTTCTGATTCAGCAAATAGGAAAATTATACAGATGACAAGATAAAAGCAAGACACACAGGCTACAATCTCTTTAGAGGATCCCTTATCTGCATAAGAGTGCCACATCAGGTCTAACCGATGAGCATGCATACCATGTGTAGAGTGTTACTTCTGCTGGTTCAAAGCATTAACCTTGGCAAAGAGCTCCTTCAAAACCGAGGGATAGGTCGAAACTACATAATCCTAGCCATCAGTTGCCATTACTGCTTGCAAACACGAGGGGGGCTGGACTTGGATAAACTTGAAGCACGCCTCCTTCAATCCTTGGCAGTGGTGCTGCTCGGCTAGAGCAAGAGTGGACATCACCATCCTGACAGATATGTGCTCAGATAACTGCTCCTCGCAGATGCATTTGAGACGTTGGACATCATATCTGTCAGCTGCTACCAGCAAGTTTTGAAGCCACTGCAGCCATATTTCATTCTCTATTACTTCTTCGTCTTCTTGTCCCTGTTCCACAACACGTGACATTTCATCCTCTGATGCTTCCACCTCTTGTCTGTTGTCCTCCTCCATGTTGTCCTCCTCCATAGAAGGAAGCGAGTCTGTGTAGATAAAGCTAAGCAAAGCCCTGAACACGCTTGCTTCCATGTCTTTGATGTGTATGACACCGGTTTGAGCAGTTGCCTCCTTCATGGGGCCAAAGAGCTGTGCCATGAAGACTTTAGACCGGGCTGCAAGCACGCATCGGTGTGTAGCCAACTTGTTGCCGCCGACCTCGAATGTCACATCAGCACCCGCCTCGGTTTTGAAGAGGATGTTAAAATCACGGCAAATGTCAGGCAAGCGCGCCTTGGTAATGGTGGCAGCGGCATCATCATCATCATCCCTGGGGTTGGTGTTGCAGACCATGACGTCGCACCGGACGGTCAAATAATCATCCTTTAGCTTCACTGATGATCGCTCAAGGGCATCTCTTCTAAAATCCTGCTCGATGCTCTGAGAACAAGGATCGAAGCTGCATGCTTCACTTTGAGCAATGTAGACTGGATTCTGCAGCTCAACCTGACCGATGAGGCTAAAAACGACCTTGGCTTCCACAGGCTGCTTCTCAGAATCGTCTTGGATACAGGAAAGACGGACAGAGACGACGTCGGCACAAGTGTGGTTTTCACCGTGGGGGCAGTAGAAGAGGAGCCAACAATGGCCTCCCACCATGAAAGGACGGGAGCTGATGCTCTTTTTGGCTCGCGAGTAGTCCTGGACCACAAGCAGATGGTACCCGCAGTCTGCGCTGGTTCGGACGGTCGACTGGGTGTCGGGGCACAGCTCGTCGTTGGCCACGACGGACACGCCGGCGAACGAAGACATGACCTGCGAGTCCACCGGAAATCTATCTACTCAGCCGCCGTCGACACTTGAAACCTTCAGAAATGGGATCGATGTGCTCGGGGGCTAACCTGGTCACCTCCCCTCGCTGCGTCGCGCACGGCGTTTCTCCCTGGGAACAGAGTTCGCGCCGCCGCCCGCGTCGCTCCTCGCCAGAAACAGAGGGAGTTTGCGCCGCCGCACGCTCCCCGCCGCCGCCCGCGTCGCTCCTCGCCGGAAAACAGAGGGAGTTTGCGCCGCCGGCTCTTCGGTGACTGCGGCCTGGGCCTGCTCGGCGGGGAGCGTGCGGCGGCGCAAACTCCCTCTGTTTCCGGCGAGGAGCGACGCGGGCGGCGGCGCGAACATGCAGCGCGCGCTCCGATAGAAGGGCCTGCGCTTCAGCTTCCTCAGCGGACATGCAGCGCGCGCTCTGCTCGAACAGCGAGAAGAGGACAAAACCCCTGTGGTCCCGCGCGATTGCTCCAGCGTGGGAGGCGCCGCTGTCAGCTAGGAATGATGCGTCCGTGTTCAGTTTGACAGATCCCGCCACTGGGGGGCTCCAATGATTGGCCATAGGTATCTCAGTGGTTTCCCCTGACTGTCCTCCGTCCATCGCTGCGGGCAAAGGAAACAATGGAGTCCGGCCAGCCAATGCATACCCGGCTTGCAGCTCCGCTTGTTTACCCTTTGTATCAGACTCTCCCCTCGAGACGCCGTTGATTAGCCCCTCCTCGTATTGTTTTAAGAAGAGGACGGATCGGCTGATTAGCTCCTTTCCTGCATAATTATGGGTGCAATCGTCTCGTAGGAACCAACACCGCCATATCAGCAGTAAGATTTTTGTTCTAGTCTCTGGGTTGCATGGGCTGAGGAGATTCTGGAGCCAATCAACGCCTGTGTTTCTGAATTGTTCCTCGCTAGGAAGCTTCCAGGCTGTTCCCATTTCATGTCTCAGTGCCTTGCTTTTCGTGCAAGAAATGACTGCATGAAATTCATCTTCCTCTCCGTTACTGCATATATTGCATGTGCTATTCACTTCCAGGGTCCGCTTCCATTTGTTCTTTTTTGTGGTCAAGGTGCTAGTGGCCACTCTCCACCCAAATATCTTAATCTTTTGTGGAACCTTTGCCTTCCAAATGACGTCCCAGATAGTACGATCATCAGCCACATTTACATAGCTAGAGGCTGGGGTACTAGCTTGGTTTTGGATAGATACCGCCAGCCTATAGGCACTCCTGACCGAGAACACTTCGCAGGCCATGGAACAAAGGTGGCCGCTGACTGCTTGGCTGGTCGCTGGGCTGGCGCTGCTTTCAGCCCAGTCTAGCTATAAAAAAATAGGTATATATTTATGTATTTACAGAAAACGTATTTGGGACAATTATTTGACCCAATGAAATTCTAAATTATCAGAAAATTTGGAAAATCAAAATACTTATATATAGCCTACGAAAATTATTTCCAGCTCCAAATATTTTATTACTCCTTTTTGTTACAAAGAAATTTGGCCATAATGATTCTAGAAATTAAGCCTTAGGGTTTATTAAATATCCAAAATATTAATTATTTTTCTGAAAATTCCAAATGAATATTCCAATTGTTTTCCAACCATTTTATAATTGAATAAGTCAAATTATCTTCTCTCACTGATTATCTTTTTGAATTGGAAAGTGCTCGAATGTTTCAAAATCCAAATAAAATTTCAAATATAGCCAAAATCCAAATGGAAATTTTTGGAAAAAGTAATTATTTAACCTCTCTATTAAAACTCAAATAAACTCTCAGAAAGTTTTCAAATTATTCCCGAATTCAAATAATGGAAAACATTCATTATTATCTAATTATATAACATTACATCAATGTTCAACATGAGTTAGATTGAATGATTTTCTCTTCTTTCGTAAACACTTGGGTGACTGCTTGAGAAAAAAGGAATCATTGAAATACTTCTGAAACTTAAAGTGGCATGCCTGCGTTTTACTCCCGTTTTCTCTATATTAAAATGAGAGGATACATTACATCCCATATTTCCTTTCTAGGTAAATGTACCTTATGCCTTTGCTAAAATTTCAGATTCAGCTGGCTATCGGATGCATGACCTTACTTGTGAGATTTCTTTACAGACGTGTGTGGCTACTCTTGCATATAGAATATTACATGTTACTCATTCGGGCTCTAAATATAGGTCTTTTTAGAGATTCCAATGCGGTCTACAACGAAGAAAAATGAGTGAATCTATACTCTGAAATATGCCTATATACATCCATATGTAGTCTTTATTGAAATCTCTACAAAGACTTATATTTAGGAACGCAGTGAGTAACCATCCGTTGGTTGTTCCCTCCCATATACTAACAAAAACTAGATCCTTTTAATCACTAGATGGTCTTATAATCAAATATTGGGTACCTCATTCACATACTATATTTATGCTAAAACATGAAAAATAATTCACATGATTAGTTTACTTCGGTCTTCAGGACTACTAGAAAGAGAGAGAAATAACAAAGAGGGAGACACTAGGTTCCAACGCCCACTATCACTACTAGAAAAAGGGTCAAATATGAAGCACATTAGTGCTGGTTTGAATTTGAGCCGGCACTAAAGTGTCCATTAGTTCCGGTTCCAACGGCTAGGCGGGCGGGCGGACATCATTAGTACCGGTTCATGGGCAACCTTTAGTACCGGTTCAAGCCACGAACCAGTACTAATGAGGCTGTGTCGGGCTGTGGTTAGGCTGGGGCCCCATGAACACCTTTAGTACCGGTTCATGGCATGAACCGGTACTAGAGTTTCTTAGTAAGCTGATTTTTAGTCCCACCTCGCCAAGAGAGAGGCAGTAGGAGCGGTTTATAAGCCGTGAGTGCAGAGACGATGAAGGAGAGGCGCAATGCTCACATGCATGTTGCTTAGCTTCTAGCCTTTCGGAATAGCATAGATTGCACGGAGCTATGTGTAGTGCGGTCTACACTATTCCGAAAGGCTTGAAGCTAATTAACCAGCATTGCACCTCTTTTTTATTTTTAATAACTTATTTGAAATCCCGACTTCTTTTGCGTTCATTATGCAACATTCAAAGCGACGTCATCAATTTCCAACACGTTCTGACATCATTTGCTGTTTTTCAGTCATTTACCGATTTGTTTAGAGAGCTAAATGACCGTGAAATTGAAAATCACTACAAAATGAACTCTGAAAATGTTGAAACTTGGCATGGTATCATCATTTCACCCGCATAGCATGTGCGAAAGAGTAGAGAGGGTCACGGCAAAAACTGGATGCACTTCGTGTACAAACTAGACAATCTCTTTCGGAGTATCAGGGTTTCGGACGAGAACTCATCTGTTACACGGGCACTTCAATGTTTTGTAAACTTATTTGAACTCCAGATTTTTTTGCATTCAGTATGCATCATTCAAAGCGACGTCATCAATTTCCAACACGTTCTGACATCATTTGCTGTATTTCAGTCATTTACCGATTTGTTTAGAGAGCTAAATGACCGTGAAATTGAAAATCACTATAAAATGAACTCTGAAAATGTTGAAACTTGGCATGGTATCATCATTTCACCCGCATAGCATGTGCGAAAGAGTAGAGAGGGTCATGGCAAAAACTGGACGCACTTCGTGTACAAACTGGACAATCTCTTTCGGAGTATCAGGGTTTCAGACGAGAACTCATCTGTTACACGGGCACTTCAATGTTTTGTAAACTTATTTGAAATCCATAATTTTTTTGCATTCAATATGCAGCATTCAAAGCGACGTCATCAATTTCCAACACGTTCTGACATCATTTGCTGTTTTTCAGTCATTTACCTATTTGTTTAGAGAGCCAAATGACCGTGAAATTGAAAATCACTACAAAATGAACTCTGAAAATGTTGAAACTTGGCATGGTATCATCATTTCACCTGCATAGCATGTGTGAAAGAGTAGAGAGGGTCACGGCAAAAACTGGACGCACTTCGTGTACAAACTGGTCACTCTCTTTCGGAGTATCAGGGTTTCGGATGAGAACTCATCTGTTACACGGGCACTTCAATGTTTTTAAACTTATTTGAAATCCCGACTTCTTTTGCGTTTAGTATGCAGCATTCAAAGCGATGTCATCAATTTCTGACACATTCTGACATCATTTGCTATTTTTCAGTCATTTACCGATTTGTTTAGAGAGCTAAATGACGGTGAAATTGAAAATCACTACAAAATGAACTCTGAAAATGTTGAAACTTGGCATGGTATCATCATTTCACCCACATAGCATGTGCAAAAGAGTAGAGAGGGTCACGGCAAAAACTGGACGCACTTCGTGTACAAACTGGACACTCTCTTTCGGAGTATCAGGGTTTCGGACGAGAACTCATCTGTTACACGGGCACTTCAATGTTTTGTAAACTTATTTGAACTCCAGATTTTTTTGCATTCAGTATGCATCATTCAAAGCGACGTCATCAATTTCCAACACGTTCTGACATCATTTGCTGTATTTCAGTCATTTACCGATTTGTTTAGAGAGCTAAACGACCGTGAAATTGAAATTCACTATAAAATGAACTCTGAAAATGTTGAAACTTGGCATGGTATCATCATTTCACCCGCATAGCATGTGCGAAAGAGTAGAGAGGGTCATGGCAAAAACTGGACGCACTTCGTGTACAAACTGGACAATCTCTTTCGGAGTATCAGGGTTTCAGACGAGAACTCATCTGTTACACAGGCACTTCAATGTTTTGTAAACTTATTTGAAATCCATAATTTTTTTGCATTCAATATGCAGCATTCAAAGCGATGTCAATTTCCAACACGTTCTGACATCATTTGCTGTTTTTCAGTCATTTACCTATTTGTTTAGAGAGCCAAATGACCGTGAAATTGAAAATCACTACAAAATGAACTCTGAAAACGTTGAAACTTGGCATGGTATCATCATTTCACCTGCATAGCATGTGCGAAAGAGTAGAGAGGGTCACGGCAAAAACTGGACGCACTTCGTGTACAAACTGGTCACTCTCTTTCGGAGTATCAGGGTTTCGGATGAGAACTCATCGGTTACACGGGCACTTCAATGTTTTTAAACTTATTTGAAATCCCGACTTCTTTTGCGTTTAGTATGCAGCATTCAAAGCGACGCCATCAATTTCCGACACATTCTGACATCATTTGCTATTTTTCAGTCATTTACCGATTTGTTTAGAGAGCTAAATGACGGTGAAATTGAAAATCACTACAAAATGAACTCTGAAAATGTTGAAACTTGGCATGGTATCATCATTTCACCCACATAGCATGTGCAAAAGAGTAGAGAGGGTCACGGCAAAAACTGGACGCACTTCGTGTACAAACTGGACACTCTCTTTCGGAGTATCAGGGTTTCGGACGAGAACTCATCTGTTACACGAGCACTTCAATGTTTTTTAAACTTATTTGAAATCCCGACTTATTTTGCGTTCAGTATGCAACATTCAAAGTGACGTCATCAATTTCCAACATGTTCTGACATCATTTGCTGTTTTTTAGTCATTTACCGAATTGTTTAGATCACTACAAAATGAACTCTGAAAATGTTGAAACTTGCCATGGTATCATCATTTCACCCGCATAGCATGTCCGAAAGAGTAGAGAGGGTCACAAAGAAACTAAATACAGAAAAAAACTACTCAGAACTAAATAGATGAAAATAAATAAAGCAGAAAAGAAAAAAATTATATAAAAAATTACTCAAAAATAATTATAAGAAAATAAATAATGTAGAAAAAACTAATTAGAAATAAATAGAAGAAAATAAATAAAGCAGAAAAAACTACTCAGAAATAAATAGAAAAAAATAATAAAGCTGAAAAGAAAAAACTATGTAAATAATTACTTGAAAATAAATAATGCAGAAAAGAAAAAAACTATATAGAAAAATTACTCAAAAATAAATGGAAGAAAATAAATAATGCAGAAAAGAAAAAACTATAAAAAAATTGTTGGGGCGCTGCCCAGTGGGCCTGCCAAACCTAGGGTGTGCAAATTCAGGCCCAGAAGGTCCGGAAGGCTCACAGGGCACCGCGCCATAGTTAGGCCCAGAAGCCTGCTATATAGAGGAGTTTGAAGGAGCAGCCGCGGCTGGGTTTATAAATCAGTGCGGCTACCCTTCGCTCGGCGAGGTGGGACTAAAATTGTGCACCGCGGGGGGCAGCGCAACCCCTTTAGTACCGGTTCGTGGCTCGAACCGGTACTAATGGGGGGCCTTTAATACCAGTTTGAGCCATAAACCGGTACTAAAGGGGTCCGCTTCCCGCCGCTTGACCTGGCCAAAATTGGCCTTTAGTACCGGTTGGTGGCTCCAACCGGTACTAAAGGTCCCACCTATATATATGGCACTTACGAAAAATTCAGTTTTAATCCGTCGCCCGTCTTCTATCCAACTTCATCGCCCGATATCATTGCCGCCGCCGCGCCGCCGCCCATCGCGCGCCGCCCTCGCCGCCCCCGCCGCGCGCTGTCACCCCCGCCGCCCGTCGTCGCCGTCCCCGCCGCGCACCGTCGTCCCCGCCGCGAGCCGTCATCCCCGTCGCCCCCGCCGCCGCCCCGTACTACGTCGCCGTCTCGATCGCGCCGTCGCCCCCGCCGCCCGTCGTCGTCGTCCCCGTCGGCGTCGCCGTCTCGCGTCGCCGCCTGTAGGCCGTCGCCCAACGCTCGTACACATACACACACATACACACACACATACACACACAAACACACATATTTTTTTTTACTTATTTTTTGTTTTCTGTTGCTTAGATTAATGTTAGATGAATTACTTAGATAAGAATGTTAGAATGTTAATTAATGTTAGATGAATTAGATAGAAAAGTTGTTAAATATTCATGTCAATTGTTAGATGAATTAGCTAAATATTAATTAGGTATATATATATGAGATTTGAACTAGTTGAATTAATAGAACTAGTTTATTTTTAGTAAGAAAATTTAGGTATATGAGATTATTTGAACTAGTTGAATTAATATAACTAGTTTATTTTTAGTAAATGCTTAGCTAAACTAGTTCAATTAATAGAACTAGTTTATTTTTAGTAAGAAAATTTAGGTATATGAGATTTAATGATTTAATTAAAATATTACTATATATAGCTACTTTATATATTTTAGTAAGAAAATTAATAGAACTAGTTTATTTTTTAGTAAATTCTTAGTTGAATTAGTTGAATTAATAGGACTAGTTTATTTTTAGTAAGAAAATTTAGGTATATGAGATTTGATGATCTAATCAAAATATTATTATATAGAGCTACCTACTTTATTATATAGAGATTTGATCATCTAATTAACATTTTACTATATAGAATAGCTACCTTATATTTTTAGTAAACTCTTAGTTAAATTAGTTGAATTAATAGAACTAGTTTATTTTTATTAAGAAAATTTAGGTATATGAGATTTGATGATCTAATCAAAATATTAGTATGTAGAACTACCTATTTTATTATATATAGAATTGATCATCTAATTAACATTTTACTATATAGAACTAGCTACCTTATTTTTAGTAAGAAAGCTAATAGAACTAGTTTGGTTGAATTAGTTGAACTAGTTGGTTGAATTAGTTGAACTAGTTAGTTGAATTAGTTGAGCTACTTTATTTAGGTATATTTTTCGTAAGTGCTTAATTGAATTAGTTGAATTAATAGAACTAATAAGTGTTTAATGTTTCACTGATACGTCTCCAACGTATCTATAATTTTTGATTGCTCCATGCTATATTATCTACTGTTTTGGACTATATTGGGCTTTATTTTCCACTTTTATATTATTTATGGGACTAACCTATTAACCGGAGGCCCAGCCCAGAATTGCTGTTTTTTTTGCCTATTTCAGTGTTTCGAAGAAACGGAATATCAAACGGAGTCCAAACGGAATGAAACCTTCGGGAACGTGATTTTCTCACCGAACGTGATCCAGGAGACTTGGACCCTACGCCAAGGCATTAGAGAGGCGGTCACGAGAGTGGGGGGCGCCCCCCTAGGGCGCGCCCCCTGCCTCGTGGGCCCCTTGGAGCTCCACCGACGTACTCCTTCCTCCTATATATACCTACGTACCCCCAAACGAATAGAACAGGAGCCAAAAACCTAATTCCACCGCCACAACTTTCTGTATCCATGAGATCCCATCTTGGGGCCTGTTCCGGAGCTCAGCCGGAGAGGGCCGTCATCACGGAGGGCTTCTACATCATCATAGCCCCTCCGATGAAGTGTGAGTAGTTTACCTCAGACCTTCGGGTCCATAGTTAGTAGCTAGATGGCTTCTTCTCCCTTTTTGGATCTCAATACAAAGTTCTCCCCCTCTCTTGTGGAGATCTATTCGATGTGATCTTATTTTTGCGGTGTGTTTGTTGAGACCGATGAATTGTGGGTTTATGATCAAGTCTATCTATGAATAATATTTGAATCTTCTCTGAATTCTTTTATGTATGATTGGTTATCTTTGCAAGTCTCTTCGAATTATCCGTTTGGTTTGGCCAACTAGATTGGTAGTTCTTGCCATGGGAGAAGTGCTTAGCTTTGGGTTCGATCTTGCGGTGTCATTTCCCAGTGATAGAAGGGGCAGCAAGGCACGTTTTGCATCGTTGCCATCAAGGATAACAAGATGGGGTTTATTTCATATTGCATGAATTTATCTCTCTACATCATGTCATCTTGCTTAAGGCGTTACTCTGTTTTTAACTTAATACTCTAGATGCATGCTGGATAGCGGTCGATGAGTGGAGTAATAGTAGTAGATGCAGAATCGTTTCGGTCTACTTGTCATGGACGTGATGCCTATATACATGATCATGCCTAGATATTCTCATAACTATGCTCAATTCTGTCAATTGCTCAAGTAATTTGTTCACCCACCGTAGAATACTTATTCTCTTGAGAGAAGCCACTAGTGAAACCTATGGCCCCCGGGTCTATTCTCATCATATCAATCTCCATCACTTTAATCTTGCTTTGCTTTTTTACTTTGCTTTTACTTTTTACTTTGCATCTATATACCAAAAATACCAAAAATATTATATCTATCAGATCTCACTCTCGTAAGTGACCGTGAAGGGATTGGCAACCCCTAATCGCGTTGGTTGCGAGTAGCTATCGTTTTGTGCAGGTACGAGGGACTTGAGCGTGGCCTCCTACTGGATTGATACCTTGGTTCTCAAAAACTGAGGGAAATACTTACGCTACTCTGCTGCATCATCCCTTCCTCTTCGGGGAAAACCAACGCAAGCTCAAGACGTAACATTCACCTACATAGGAATGTCGTCTGACGATGAACATGATTTCATTATGTGCGAATACTGCGAAGACCAGCGCGGCCTGTGCGGCAGAAATTTTCTAGTTGATGATATGCGCTTCAGCATCAAGCTGGATGAGAACTTCGAAGTGGATACAGTAAGTCACAACGACAAGTCTTTTTTCGTAATTAAGCATGACTTATGCTTCATTTGCTTCAACTTTTAATTTTAATTTTTCACTATTCTACTAGCGTATCCCCTGCCATGCAAGAATTTTTGTCTTGGATAAGATAGGTTTCAGTCCTAACAAAACTATGGAGGTAAAAAAAGTTTACTTGAAGACCGAACATGGTTATACCTTCAATGTCAAATTATACAATGCAGACACATACACCTATTTTGAATGCAAAACTTGGCAAGCACTATGCAAGGCTTATGCATTTGAGCCTGATATGGTTATCACCTTTGACATTCGTCCGGAAGATGATATTGAAGGTAATAGAGACATCTGGGTCGATGTGCAGACGCCTCCAGTTCTACCATTATGTGAGTTTCTCAACCATATTTATGTCTTCGATATTGTTTATTCAGAAATAGTTGACAAGTAATTTTTATTGACAACTTATTTCCAATCAAGCAAACATGTCCGGCGCTTGGTAGATAGGACCGTCCACTATCCCAGGGCTGAACTAAACTGCAAGGAGACAAGTCATTATGTTTCATGGCTTGAGGATCTTGATGATGTCAAGACAAATTTTTTTCTTGCACTTAGAAATGTTAGTACTCAAAACGTGCGACCAATAGTGTTCGTACTGAACTACGGTCACATATATTTAGGAAAGATGGTAAGATTTCTACTATTTCTCTTCAGTGCATCTTTTGCATACATTATTTTTTAAGCTAAACTTCATTGCTAAGTATGTTACTATACGATGTTCTTCAACAGGGACTCCCGATGAATGTTGTGCCTGATTGAATCGAGACTAAAGGTACCATGAATATTGTTAGCTTACGGCCAAGATATCCTACAATGCACTTTAGTGCATTTAGGTTTTCTAATAGCGAGGAATGCTTAATAGTAAAAGACTGGAGCAAAATTGTGAACGATCGTAGAGAAGTACTAGGGGGCAGCAATCAGAAGCGCAACCCACGATTAGGAGACAAGTTTATCTGCATGCTCCAATATGATGAATCAGAAAAGCTATACATGTTCTATGCTATTTTACCTGAGAGAGAGAGAGAGCAGCAGGAGTGATTAGCTAGTTCATGCTCTTAGTACTTGTCCTCTCATGTCCGTGTTCTTCGTCCTAAACTTAATCTTAAAGAGTGATTTTCTTTTGTGGTGTTATGAACGCTTATGATATCATTACCATGTTGAAATCGATGATATCTTTGCTTCTGGTACAAGTGAATGTTTCTTCTTTAAGCTAGTGTTGGTGGTGATTAGATAGCGGTAATGACTATATGATGATTAAGTAGTGGTAATGAGACGACTATATATGATGATTTTTAGCTAGCTAGTATATACTGTTGTTAGTGATGATATATATGATGCAAGAGTTCTTATATTAATATGATGATGATGAGTTATTATATCATTTATGAAAGAAACCGCAGATTAGTTTCAACTAGATGGATTCTAGCTAAGTGATCAAGTATATGCCATATTCATATTACCTCGATCACTTAATTAGGTGATCAAGTATAATATGGATATGGCATATACTTGATGACTTAGCTAGGATCTACATGCATCCAGTCAAACTTATCTGCGGTACTTTCACCTAATGATTTAACAACTCATTATAATGTAAAACAATCACTAAATTAAATTGAAAACACAAAATAAAAGTAAAAATAAAAAATAAAACCAAAACACACCCAAACATTTAGTACCGGTTGGTAACACCAACCGGTACTAATATCCTACGCGCACCCGGGCCTGGCTCGTGCCACGTGGTGGCACTTTAGCACCGGTTCGTGATGAACCGGTACTAAAGGGGGGGACCTTTAGTCCCCACTCTTTAGTGCCGGTCGTGGAACTGACACTAAAGCCCCTTACGAACCAGCGCTAAAGCCCGGTTCTGCACTAGTGTATTCTGATCATGTGGAGAAAAAAGAGAGATAGTTGGGGAAGTGAGAGGGCACAGATAGAGAGGTGTCGATTGCTACACATTAGATACTTTATAATTGCTCCATGTTTGATTGAACTCCATGCTAATTGCACCTACGTAGAATCATATTGTGTGATGTTTAACTTCAAGTTTTCTTGTCATTTGTAGAAAATAGATTTATACACTAACTTGACCACAGTTGAGGATTTTGATTACCGAGCTTAAAAAGCAAAATGTATTAAATACAGTTTTTCAGAGCCATCACCTACTTCACCAATCATATCAACATTATCTACCATTTTTTAACATTTTGAATCGGTGGTTTCAGAATCAAATAGTCAAATAAATACGGATCCATTGCCATCACCTCCGTCAGCAATCAGCTCAACATTATCTGCGAGTTCCAAATTACCCATGAATGAAGTAAATATTAAACTAGATGATGATAATCAAACATAGAATTCTGAATTGCCGCTAAATGAAGGAAATATATCATTATGACAACCAAATAGAGGAACGTAAGCAGATGAAAGTAGATGAAACATATTATGACTATCTCCCACAAGGTAATTGCTGGATATATATAATTTTTACTTTTGTATCTATCATCTTCAGTCCTTTTTATGGAATAATATTATTTGTGTATGGGCACGGCTAATCCACATTAACACATATATTTATTCAATATTTCTTAAATTGTTTCACTTCTTGCAGATTATGCATTGCCCGACGGTGATCTATGTGCTCATACAACAATAGGAACATCTTGTGAAAATAAAAATTACTAGTGAAGATAGATGAAATATCTATGAAAAAGAGTACCCTTACAATGAAAGAGTCCCTGATTATTGATATCCATTAGTAATGCCTTCTAAAAAAATCACTATAGGTAATCAATGCAAATATATGTTGTCTAAAGTACCAAGTACATGACCATAATGATAGTAAAGTATACTTTGAGAATCCTTTTGTTATTGCACTTTTAAAACGGGATGGAAAGCTTGGAATAGATAAAGTGGTACCTTTATGACAGAGATTGTCAAAAACTATGTGATCATGGTTACATTCATATCCATAATTTTCTTCTTCTACATTTCATACATTTTGATTGGTATTTTTACTAATTATCTTGCTTAGAACTTCCAATAAATATGAACAACACACACTGGCATTTAACTGTCGTGAATGCAAAAAACGTGTGATTCAAGTACTTGATTCATTGTGCTACCAATTCAACCGAGATGATCTCACTGCAATGGTTAGTTACTACATCATTTATATGTAAAATTTCATAAATTGATCTTTCACTTATATATATATATATATATATTATTTTTTATGACTAATTACGTTTCAGTTATAAGGACTACAATATCATTTGGACATTCTTAAAAGTCAAAAGTTGATCAGCCATAATGTGGAAGTTTTTTATGTTAGTGAATGGAAGATTATGGAACAACTACATGAGCACCTGTCGGGCATTTGCTCGGCGGGCCAAGCGCTTAGGCCTTGGACCAACTAGGCGATGGCATTGCTCCCGTCGGGCACCTGCTTGGCCGGCCAAGCGTTTGCGGCTTTCAAGAAAGTTCATTGATTTGAAAATTTCCCATTTTTAAAAGTTTGTTCACAAACTCATAAGATGTTCCCTTTTTCATATTATATTCAAAAAATTCAAAAAAAATCAAGAAGTTTCAAATAATGTTCACTTTCAAAATTGCTTTGTAATTTAAGCAATGTTCATGTTTTCAAATCTTTTCCACGCAAATACAAAAAAAAGTTCGGTGAAGTTCAATTTCTGATTTTTTTTAAGTTTCATATTTGTTAGTGTTTTTCAAAAAATGTTGGTGATTAAAATTTTGTTCACTCGTTTAAACAAATGTTTGCATTTTGTCATTTTGTGCAATCTTTAAAGACACAAATATTTTCTTTGGATTTTATGTACAATTTATTCAAATACAAAATATTTGGAACAGATTTCGATAAAGCAATTTTTTTTGAAATTTGAACAAAATTTTAAAAGTGGCGGAAATTATTTTTGCAAAATGAAACAAAAAAAAATAAAAAAAATAAAAATTCAACAAACAAAAGAAAAAGATGCAGGTTTTCTTTAAAAAAGTTGATACTCTCAAGAAATATTCACGAATTTGAAAAAAAATTGAATTTGAAAAATGTATATGTATACGGGTTTTGAAAAAAAGTTGCAAATAAACGGTAAAGAATGTTAGCGAAAAACTGAAAGAAATTTTATGGATTTGAAAAAAGTTTGTGAAATTCAGATGAAAGGTTCATGAAGTAGAAAAAGATTCATAAATTTGTTTTTTTTGGATTTTAAAAGATTTTTGAATTTAAAAAATCATATAAAAGGAAAGGTAAAAGAAACAGGAAAAGGAAAAAAGAAAATAAAATAAAAACCCAAGTAAAACCGAGAGAAAAAACCGGCCAAATCAGCTAGATAGGAAAAGTAAATCGGCCAGTCCCGCCTGAGAGCAGGTGAGGTTTCCCAGGTGGTTAATGCGTGTGGTTCTAAACCATGAGGTTTTCAGTTAGAGTCTGACATAATGTGCTTATTTATTTGAAGTTGGTAAAAAGATAAAAGAACAAAAAAATGGGCCGCGTGCTTATTTTTTGAATGTTGCTAAAAAGGAAATAGGATTAGAAAATTGGGCCCAGCCCAGGTCAGATGGGGTGTGTACAACGTATACGTTCCGATGGGCATACGGAAGTGGATACAATTTGAGAAAGGTCCATATTGCCCGTTATACGTTAATTAGTAGGGTGTGTATCGAAGCGGGGCTCAATGATTTATGATATTTTCCACGCAAGAATTTTGGTATGTAACTCTATTTTGCCGAAATACCTTCTGTAGTCTTTTTTCTTTTCATGGAGCTTTGAGATTCCAAAAAGGGCAAGGTTAAAGAGCACGCTTCGGAACTTTCGAGACGAATTCAACAAGCTCAATTGGATCCACCCCCGCCCTCCCACCGACCGTCCAATCGACCTTAATCTTTTGCTTACAGACTTGTTTTGACCTAAAACTACCTATATATACTCTCTGGTATTTCATTTTGCGACGTACAGAGGTGGAGATCACAAACCAAAGAGAGGATGTGCAATCCACCACTGGAGGAATATTGGAGGGGTGGACCACTACCGGAATCGCCTTCGCCCGCCTCTCCTCCTTCACCAATGCCTCCACGTCGCTCTCCGCCATGAGAGGGTAGTAGTCCAACTCCTAGATTGTGGGTTTGTGGTGTTAACTTGATCGAATGTCCCCATCGATTATGATTGTAGTAATCCGTATGAGCTGCCCTGCAAGATTACGATGCTATTGATGTAATTCCTATGGTGGATGTTGTGTATGAGATGATACATGTTATACACTTACCGTTGTGTTGGGACGTTTATAGCTTATCATTCTCTAGAAACATATTATTGATGCCTAATGCATAGGTTTGCTTATTGTAAGTCATGAGATTATCATGGTAATTCCTTGTTTGCCCACGTCATGAGGTGCTTCACATTCACAACGCCAAGTGTAGGGTAGATGAGAGGGATGGGAGATGCATGACAAATAAAACCTTTGCATTAGTGTTGTAGTGTGTTTTTACATAAGGAGTATGATGTATGTAGATGTGTGTGGTATTGGAGGGTGTAGCGAAATGGTACTGCTATGTGACGACAACCACCACCATGTCGATCTACTGTAGAGTTGATGTGTGCCTATAGAGTGGCGGCGTGGAGCTTTATTGCGCTCGATGGCAGTACGCCGACTTCCCGTCTGTCTACTACAACAAGTTTTGCCTGGGTCCGACGAGGGAGGGGTGGGCGCGCCTTCGGCTTGCTTAAGTGCTTGTAGTCGTCGCTAGGTGGTCTACGGATCTGGATGTAGTTTTTATTATTTCTGGTGTTAATTGTATTGCCATGATTGAATATGAATAGATCGAAATTTTCCCCACAAAAAAAAACTAAAGAGGGTAAAGAGTACCCTAATGTTGGCTCACTCACGTCTCTACTCTCTAGCGGCGGGGCTAGTTGAGGTCTTGAGGAGGAGCAGAGCAGTGGTGGTGGAAGCGAAAACGATCAACGGCGACGCGGAGGAAGCCGCGGTTGGGAGACAAGAATAAATGTCATTTTGGTACTTGCATGTGTGCCAAATTGACCTGTTTGCAAATGTATTCAGTTGTCTAAGGTTAACTCCTGTGCAAAATAGACCTGCCTGCAAATGTATTCAGTTTTCTAAGGTTGAATAATCATAGGATAAGACAAAACATTTTGGTAGTCCTAGCTAGGTAGGATCAGTGTTCAGCTATCAGAAATCTTCACCAGCAAAACAAATTTTGAAGCTAATAATGTTGGAGAGCCACGCAACCTTCAACCATTCCATGAGTAACAGAAAGAAAGAAAGAAAGAAAGAAAGAAAGAAAGAAAGAAAGGGGTAGTCTATTTAGGCAGCATGACTATGCTTAAAATTGGTCAGAAACAAATTAACAAGAAGGGCAAAACAAATATGATCTTCACAAGCACAGCTAGATTGATAATGTGAGACGGAACATTTATTTCAGTCTATCTGGTATCGCAGTACCAGTACAGCAGCGATGGCCTTTATTTCAGTCTAACAGACAGAGCTAGCTACTGCCACTCGGTACATCTGGGCAACTACCACTCACTCACTACATCATGCAATGGCCATTCTCAGGCACATACCTCACGATTAAATGAGATCTCCATGTTTGCTAAATCATACCCAACATTGGTATTACGTTGAGCAATCATGCCTAACACTGATTTCCTGTCATCGATAGAAATTCCCAGACAAATGTAATCACCTGCGTACCCTTCGTAGAAGAGTGTGTCGCCAAACAACTCCAGCTCCGCCCCTCCTTGGAAGCCCAGGGTCACCGACACACCCTCCACATCCGACATCTCACCATCGTAACAGTTGATGGCGGGGTTATTAGTGGGATCGTACACCCTTGTGAGTGTGAGTTCATCGTCGATCCTCTTCAGCAGAGGGTCGAAGATGAGTCCAGGAAGGTAGACCAGGGCGGACCCTGAATCCACCAGAATGGGCAGGAACTCCGCCGCCTCTTGCCGAGTAAATATGGGCACTGGCTGATTTTGATCTAGACGGCTTCCTCGCTGGTACGTCACGCTCTTGAGGGAGATGATGAAGTGGGCGCCGTCCTGCTTGAACGGGACAATCTTGCCCGACGTGACAGCATGGCTGCCGAATCGGAGGTAGCTTGTTGTTTTCCTCCACTGATCCCGGAGGTCTCTTCTCTCCGGCGATAGAGCGCAGTAGGAAAATTTGTCGACGCCGGCCTGAGCGACGAAGGAGAACGTACCCATGCCGAGGCCGAGAATGCCGGAGCTGTATTCCCGGACGGCGGTGGTACGTTCCTCCTGCGCGCAGCCAAAGACGATGTCTTGCTCGAAGTTGTAGCCGCCGTCGTCCCCCGCCATGCCGTTCCCAAAGCGGAAGACGTCAGATCCCAGGTAGCCTGACACCTTGCTACCATCGCCGTACCGCTTGTCGAACTTGCACAAACTGTTGTCCGCAGTGGGGTAGGTGTGGCTGGACTGGCACCATGTGATCCTCCCGTGCTCGCACATCGGGTCTTCGCAGGGAAGGTGATGGTAGGTGCTTGACTTGACTGGGTTGAACGGAAGGTAGTAGCTCCTGGTGCAGTTTTTGCACGGAACGCACTGCGTCCATGACAGGTCGTCGCCGGTGTCGAACAATACATATCTGGAACGCGCTTCATCTGGTGGTCCGCCGCCAATGCGGAGCTGCACCAGATACATGGAAAACTTCCGGCGGTGCCGAAACGGCACCACAAACTTCTCCTCCTCCATGGCGGCCGCGGCCGCGGTGGCAGTGGCCGCCAACTCCATCTCCTCCTCCACGACCTCTGCCATGCTCTTCCAGTGAATGACGGGGAAAGAGAATCCAGCCTCCTCCCCGTCACAGGAAGGAGCCACAGCGGCCGCGTCTGGCTCGTGGATGCCCGCAGCGTCGCCGGAGAAGAGAATGGCGATGCTGACTACCAGGATGAGGTAACGGGAAGCCATTTGCAGAAGAGTTGAGCTAGAGGTGGAAGGAGGTGTGTGTGAGTGCGATGCTTTTTGGCCTTCTCACTACAAGTGAATGCAGGTGTGTGTGATCAGTCAACCTCCAAACAACCCGGCGGCAGTTCGCTCATGCATTTCTTCATTCGCATTCTTTCATTTTGTGCCCCTCAAGTTATTCCGTCTCCGATTGATTGATTTTATTTTTTGTACGTTCAGAATACACAGATGATGTATTCATCTACAGAAACTGTCAGAGTGTTCAACTATGTATATTTAACTTTATTGAAAACTCAAACTATTCCAAACTTTGACCAAGTTTACACAAAATATTATATTACAATAATTATGAACCCAAATATCTACATAATTAAAATATATTTCATCATGAATCTAACGATTCTAATTTGGTTGACATAAATTTTGGTGTGTTTTTACTAGGACAAACGCCCGTGTGTTGCAACGGGGGAATTTTTTATAGCAAAAATGCTCAAGTGTGGCACCGGAGATTTTTTTACATGCTCCTAACCCAATAATCATGACTCAAGGCTCTCCACATCTTTAGGCCCTCTATTTCAACACGCCGCCTCACCTATATTATCGGCTATCTGCCTTCTCGCTCTTTCCAACAATGCTTGCTATGTCAACCTAATCGCAATGTGTCACAATATTGGACATCCCTATCTTCATCACCGCATGACACACATCTCATTGATCCGCGCAAGCACAAGGAATTTTTAAAACTTATAAAATTAACCCATACGTGAGGGCCGCCCTCCGCCTATGCACCCTCTCGTATACTCACACTCACTTTTAAATTGCATAACTTATGTTCAATATGTGTGAGCATTATTTTTAAAACACATGAGTACTTTTTAACGGCACGGACTTCTTTAAAAATATGGAATGATTTTTAAATTATGACCATTTTTTAAACATGCAAAAACATTTTGAAATTACATGAACACTTACTAAAAAGAGCGTGGACATTTTTCAAAGTTTATCAATATTATCTTATTACGTGAGAAACAAATCATCGCATGGCTCTAGCACAGTAGTGCCCCATACATGTTACCAAAAAGGAGCTCCTGGTGCATCCTCACATTTGAGTGGCTAGCTTTCCAGTAAGTAATTATATGTACTGGCATTCAGTACATGGTCATAGTATATCACAGCAATACCCAATGTTGTACCAATCAAATCCACAGTTGTAACAATCTAAACCAAAATCCTTATAAGTTTTTCTATAGTAGTTTATGTAGTTTTGATTTAACATCCTTAGTTTTTTTTGGAACCTCTATTAGGTTCATAGAACACTTTACATTTTTTTAGGGGTATAGAACATTTTACATTGTTTTGTATGTAAGACACATCCACCGCCAAAAAAGATAATTCCTTTGTGTGCTTTACGATATTTCATTTGCCCATGAATGTGTGCAACCATCTTTTTTTTTCTCACTTATTTCTCCACTATATGACTTATATCCATCGTGTGATTATTTACTAAGATGGTGCATTTGGAGTGGAGCGCTTGTTTTTTGTACAGTTTTTATTTAAAAAGTGGAGGGTATAATGTTACTTGAATTGCCATTAATATTCCTATTTTATTTGTATTTTGACTGTCACCCCTTAATAGCTATTATTTGTACCTTCATTTGTTAATGTGAATTTTTAGACATTTTCTTATCGCATCATAGTATTAGTAAAGTTTGCATTATGTCAGTTTTAATCCATCTTTCAATAGAAAAAAAAGTCCATTTTACTGCCCTAAAGAAACTTGATGGTTCAAATTATCCCCAGATGTTTATTTCTGTTCCCTCACCCTCCTCAACAATCCCAAACCGGTCAAAAATCATCCCTGGCTGGTTTGGCCTGGCTGGTTGCTGGCATGGACATGTTCAATGGCGGTATTTGATCAGTGGGGCCCAAGGCCCACACACCACCAGGCCCATCCTCTTCCTCAACTCGTTTCCTATGTCGGTGCCGCCAGGAGGAACAGGACTGCGCCCATCCGCCAGATCCCACGGCAACACCCAATCACGCCAGCCTCGGCCACCGCCATCGAAGGGGCATCGCCCCTGCGTCCCGGTTCCCCGCTCCTTCCTCCTTTTCCCACGGGATGCTGACTACGTAGCCAGCACGTGACTCGGCTTGCACCCCGCCGCTGGAGCGCCAACCCGCTCCTCTGGCCCACTGTTGGAGCGCTGGCCTGCTCCAATGCCCCGTCGTCCCTGCCGTCCAGCTATCTCCCCATCCCCCCCCCCCTTAGCCTTTGCTGCCATCGCCATGCCCATCATCTGCCGACGCCGCCGACCGCCCTGCCTGATGCCGTTGTGGCCCCTGTTGTTCGGGGATCCCTTCGATGGTCGTAGCTCCACCCGGGGTCGGCCTGTGTCGCCGAGATGAGCGCCTGAGCTCCTCTCTTTCCAGCGGGTGAGCGACGGGGGAAGGAGACAGACCTGCCAAGCGGACCTCGCCTCTTTTATGCCCACCCGTCAATCTCAACCGCACCTGACAAGGGAGGCCCACCCGCAGATCAAAACCACCGTTGACCCATGCCACATCAGCAGCAAGTGGAGACAAACCACCCAAGGGTTCTTTCATCCGGTATGGGTTTGTTTAGGGGGTGAAAGGAATAGAAAAATAGATGAGGGGGTAATGTGAACCACCAACTTTATTCATGGTAGTAAAATAGACTTTTTTTCCTTTCAATATCAAATTCTTACAAGGTTTCAATCAACTTTTCCAATATAAAATTTTGTAGTTCTTCGATTGAAAAAACACTATACTTTATTGTACCCTTGAAAGTGCTATCTATCTCTTCGTTTCTTATTCTGGAGAAAGAGTTAAATATACTGTGGGTGCCTAAGCTTGTCCTGTGTGGTCAGTTTGATGTCTAAACTCATAAAATACACGGAAGTGGTGCTCGAACTTGTCCGGCCGTGCAATAGGTACGCCATGCCCGTGTGGCACCCCATTGTAGTGGCGGCCCGCATGTAAGTGGCTGGAATCACTTTTTTGCAATAAAGCCCCATGGATTTTTTTAATTACACATAATTGTATCGTATACGAATGCAGACTGATGGGTCCAAATTGTCAGGTGTGGGTCCTGCGTGTCAGCAGATAAAATAGTAATAAGAAGGAAAAAAGAGCGAGGCATGAGGGGGATTCAAACCCAGAACCTCGCGTGCACAAGAACTACATATATGCACTTGATAACCACTACACAAAGAACAGAGGTATGTGTAAATAGCAGATACCATATTATTTATAATAATGACCGTGTGAAACAATAAAGAAACTAAGAAAGAAAAAAAAGAGATCCGAATTTCAAACCCAGGAGCTCAGACAAGCCAGGCTTGTAAGCTAGATAGTAGATCAATCATGTTTTATGTTCAATTTAGAGAAACCCTATCTTGTATAAAATATAAATTACCATATTTATTTTTGGTCTTGTATCAATCATTTTTTAAACCTGTTGTATCAATCATTTGTAGTATTCTATTCTTTTTCTTAATACTAGATCTCGTGTGTGCTGTATGGATCCATGCACAGGTCAATGCCAATTTTTTTTGGTGCATCTAAGAGGGTGTTTGGATCCAAGGGACTTATTTTAGTCTAACTAAAAATAGCCTATTTAAGAGGCTAAAGTTCCAAGCACCCCTGACTAAAGAGGGGCTAAAACTAGTCTTGAGACTATTTTTTTTTAGTCAGGGGTACCCCTACTAAAATGTGGATTAGTCCTCTCTCTCCTCATTTAACTCCTCTCCTTTAACACAGGCGAGTTCTGTATTGGAGGGTTTGGAGGATAATAAATGTTCATTAATTTGATTTTAGTCTCTTTAGTATTGGATCCAAGCATGAGCGAGGCTAGCAAGTTTTAGTCCCACTACTTTTAGTCATGAGACTAAAACGTATCCAAGCACCCTCTTAATTTTTCACTTGTTACCGCACTTAAAAATCTCATTAAAGTATAAACTATATTTATCCCTTTCGCAAATAAAGGAGAGAGTCAAATTGGAAACTTGGAATTTCCTTGTCGATTTATTTGTCTCGGCTACTAAAAGATGTAAACAATATTATTTCTCTCTTTTAGGCATCACACGTGGTGTCCAGCTTGGTGGTTACCTTAGGTTTGTCATACATTCACAAAATTGACACCATGGATTTTAAAAGAAATTCAACATGCATTGAAAAAATTATTTTGTAAAATTATTCATACATTCACCTGCAAAAAAATGTCTAAGAAAATTGCCCGCAAAAAATATTCTTACATTTCTACAAACAACTTTAAGATGTTTTAATACATTTATAAAATTACTATTCTTATGCAATAATTTTTAATACATGTTGAACAGTTACATTGCCATTTTTTCATAATTGTGTATTGTGAAATTTCAATGAAGATAGGCAATAGTTGTCCGTGATGGTGGTCCTGCAAGAAGATACATAAATTGAAACTAGATTTTTTAACATATGTTGCACTATCTAAATCCACATAATTTGTAGGAAAAACATAAATTATACAATAATGGAAATAGAACAAATAATTAAAGTACACAATAATTGTTTAGTGATAATTATTGTAATTTTTATATGGTAAAATTTACATATCATGAAAACAAAACAGGAAATCAAAACAAACATGCAGAAAAGTTGTGAAGGAATTGCAGAGCGATACGTCGGATTGATATACATCCCAGCTATTCTGCAACCCACATTCCTGAATAAGCTATTCAGGAACCCTTCCTAACTGCGCGAGAACAGACAACTAACTGTGCGACCTATACTAGTTAACTGCCGGGCAGACTTTTTCTGACACTATTTTTTCGCATTGTTTTTTGGTCGTAATTATTGAACCGTTCATAGGAATGATGCAAACGATATACTGTTGGATAGCTATTGAAAAGGAGCAAAAAAACTCATGTTGATCATTTTTCCCAAAATCAATTCGGTTTTTAAACAAAATTCAAAAAACTAGAAATCCATCAAACAAGTTTTCAATGCTTTTGTGAAACAAATTTCCAAACCATTTGTGGGAATGTTGCATATGATATACCGTTGGAAAGCTATGGATTAGCCCGAACTTCGGTATATAGAACTCGTTTCAGATTCACTACGGTTTAAGAGCAATTTTCAGAAAACAAACATCATTTTCGTCATTTTTGCCCGAACTACTACAGTACACGCTAACTGCCCGACTGGAATAGCTAACTGACATATGATGATCATGCTAACTGCCGGTACCGAAGAAACTTTTTTTCCTGGTTTTTCCCGGATCAAGCTAACTGCCGGTATTAAAATAGCTAACTGTCGGGGATTGTGGTTAACTGCCGGACTGAAGATACTAATTGTTTTTTTTACATTTTGTCCCGGGTCGAGCTAACTGACAAACACCCTAACTGCTCGACGTAATAGCTAACTGCCCTATCCAGAGCAAGGTAACTGCCGGACTGAAGAAACTAATTTTTTCCTTTGTTCTTTTTTTTCGGGGTCAAGTTAACTACCGGGACTGAAATAGCTAACTGTCGGATTGTGGTAGTTAACTTGGTGTTAACTATCAGGACTGCAGATACTAATTTATTTTCTTTTGTTCTTTTTGTCAGGGTCACGCTAACTGCCATGAATGTTGAGGTTAACTACCATGTCAGCCGATATTAACTGCCACTATGGACGTTTTCCCCATATTTGTTATCTTCTTGGGGAAATTGTTTCATAGCTAATTGTGGCTAACTCGCAGAAAGAACTGCTTCATCTCAAAAAGTTAACTCCTTTGTCTTAGTACAGATAACTACACATAACAGTAAACGCCACAGCAATCCAAAAACGGGAGTTGCTTATTTTTCCTAGCACGAGCTAACTGTAGCCGCATCCGGTACCAAACTGTTCTTTGACGAACACCATTGGTGCGCTCCCCTGTAGCTTTTTGCAAAGGAGTTAGCTTGGAGAGGGGTGGCCCTGGAGTGGTGGTGCTAGTGGAGAAGCAGGTCGGTGGAGGATGGCACTGGAGGCAAGGGTGGAGGTGGCTGGCGATTGGGAGCACGAGGTCTCCGTCAGTGACGACCATGAGGCATGAGCATCCTTTGCATTGTTGGAGTTAACTTTTCCTTTTTTAAAGATGAATTTTCCGCCCGGTCAAATAGAACTAGTTTTTTTAGTAGTGAAACTTCTTCTTTGAACTGTTTTAATTTCTTTAGGAACTTCTGCAAGTCCCAAAGTTAACTGTCATATTTGCTTAGTTAATTTTGTGCATCTTGTCATATGTACTACTGCTACGTGAAGTTAATGGACTGAAAGTAAACCAATGTTAATTGAACGGAAGTTAACCGCTCCTTTTTTATAGCATATCTTCACGAAGTACTAGTAGTTAACTGAACCGAAGCTACTACGTACCTTGCAAGCCAAGTACCAATTTTTGTTTAGCAAGTGGATTGCAAGTGTTTCCGGCCATCGAACTACTTGGCTGGCGCAAGTAATTGTACCTTTTTTTATACATACAATGCTCTTTTTGATACATGTGCACTTTCAAACCAAAGTTCTGTAAGATGTTTCTAGACATGATTTTTTAGGAGAGCTGAATTGAACCTGAAGGCACAAGCTAACTGCTGGACTCTAGCTAACTGATGGTTTCTCCGAGTAAAAAGAGTTTTTTAAAAAACTAACTGTTGTTTTTGCTAACTGCTACACATCCCCCCAAGTGAACCACCACAACATCTAAAAGCTAACAGTTGTTTTTGCTTATATAATCAGACTTTTTGTGCTAAACAAACCATAGAAAAACTGCTCCAAATTTCTAAGTAAACCGCCATTTTATTTTATTCAATAATGAACTGTACTCTTTATGGTTTTTATAGTTAACTGCAGAAATTCCAAAGTTAATTTCCTCGGGTTTTTCTATGTTTTTATACATAACTGCTGAAACCCCAGGAGTTAATCGAGCCAGCAACAAAATGTGGACTTAAAAAAGAGGGAGTCACGGATAGTGACATGATACATTTTCATAAAATTATCTAGTTTTACTTATGGTGCAAAAAGGAACAAGTATTGCAGTGCACTTAGAAAAAAATGAAGGAACTTCTCTCTACCACATGTAATCTTATTCTTTCACATTGCTTGTCTTTTCCTTTTTTAACTCAATAACTGTAAGCACTAATACTCTTAACCGCACTATAGAAACTGAACCAAATGAACTCCATGGGTGCTGCCATCTCACACGTCATTGACGGCGCAATGAAACAATTTTTTATAACTGGTGTTTGTTCTTCTCAAAGTATATTCCTTAACCGCAATGGCTAATTGCTGAAACTATACGTAACGGTCAAAACACAAACAGAAAGAACCGATTTGAGAACTTCAAAAACTATAAACTGTGTAACTGCTGAACTATACACAACCGCTGCCAATGCCTACTAGTATTTTTCAAAGAGAACAACCATGTACAGTTAAAAAATGCTAACTGCGTTGGGGGGAAGTTGATGCTGCTCGACGCCTGAAGTGAAGCCGGCTGGTTTAGGGAAATTAAATTCACCATTTTTCAGGTAAAGCTACCTGCATAGGCCGACTTGGTTAACTTCTATTTTTCAGTTAAGCTAACTGCACAAGGCCGTCGAAGCAGAGATATGGAAGCCATGGATCTAGAGGCAGGGGAGGAGCCACGTCGGAGTCGTGTGCCAGACCAGGAGGTAGAGGGAAGCAGCAGCCGGCAATTTGGGGAGCAAGGGAAGAGGGTCGGCGTCCTTGGTCGCCATGGCCATGGCCAACCGAATATGAGGTCGAGGGAGTGGTGGCACTGGAGGCAAGGGTGGAGGGGGTTGGCTGGGTGGTGATGGGGAGAATGAGGCCTCCGTGGGAGGAGCATGGCGGAGGCCACCGCTTGGCGACGGCGAGTCCATCGGTCGGATCTCGTGGATGGGAGCCAGGCCGGAGAGAGGATGCTGGTGAAGAGGGGCGCCGACCGGTGGCTGTAGGTGCACGGCTGTGGCAGGCAGGTCCACTTACTAGGGAGCATGGTCAGGCTCGTGATGGTCATCGCCGAGCAGCAGGGGTAGCTGCCATACAGTCATCATGGCGCCCGTGCTACCGCGTGGCTCCACGAAGTCAAGGCGGAGCCGATGCAGACAGCGAGGGCAAGCCCGGCTTGCGTGGCCCGGCAGCGAGGGGGCGAGCGCACCGGGGGCTATGAACCGAGGAAGGTGGGCGGTCGGGATGAGGCGTGGCGCACAGAGGCAGAGAGGTGGGGCACGAACCAGCGCTGGGAGGGAGAGAGGTGGGGCACGGGGAGGTGCAGGGATGCGATAAGCTCGAGGCGGGCGAGGCAGGCACCCGGAGTAGGAGGGGAACGGGCTCAGGCGGCGGGGCAAGATCCCGATCCAGATCGGGTCGACAGAGGAAAGTGAAGAGGTGGTCGCTGGTGGTGCCTTTTTCCACTTGCTCTGCTCGTTGTCGCTCGATGTGCGCCTGAGGAAGGAACAGGTAAGAGGTGGTGGCGCTGCAGCCGGCGGTAGACCGGAGCTCGCTCGCTCGCTCGCCCCCTTCGGGAAAAGAACAAGGTAGTCGGGGGAGGTGGTTTCTGAATAAGCTTATTTAGGAACTCTACAATATATATATATATATATATATGAGGAATAGTTATTCTTCACCTCCTTTATTTTACAACTAATGCATCGTAATTTTACGTTTTGTAAGTTTTGTCTTATTTCCGATGTAAAAAGAGACTGTCAGAAAATATATAATCGCCGTAAAAAATATTTTATGTTATGTAAAATTAAAAACAAAAAAACATAGTGTAAAATACACATAAACTGTAAAAAAAATTCTTATGACCTATATTTTTTTTTCTTATGTCAAATTTTACGTAGTGAATCAACTATTTAAATTCCAAACATAATTTAATTATAAAATGATCATAAGGTTACCTCACGTGAAGAATATATATATATATATATATATATATATATATATATATTACTTTCTTTGTAAACTAATACGGGAGCATCTAGATCGATCTAAACGCTTTTATAGTAGTTTACGGAGGGAGTACTAGCTAATAAATACCAGAGCACATAATTTAGTTCGGCCCGGTAGCTTTCTCGTGCCTGCACCAAGTAGTAGGTCTCACGTTCCTCCTTGCAATTTGTTAGTGATTTCTTTCTACCTTATTCAATAAAACACGAGGTGTTCTCTGCCAAAAAAGCACGCATCCCCTGACATGTGGGCCGGCCGCCAGATGGCATGCCACGCCGCAGTCCATGCGGTCGCATACAGGCGGAGGCACCATATATGCACTGGAAAACAAGTTACTGCATCATGCTTGTATATTTTACAAATTTAGATACCAAACTGATAATGACAGACAAGTTAAAGCGAGACGGCCCACCAGGCGCTAGGCCACTTCTCCATCCTCCTCCACTACTATTAAACAAATGAACAAGAACTTTCTTAAATGCATATTATATAAAACATACACGGATACATTACCATCGTGTGATTAGGTCCACTAAATTTAATTTAACAGATAGCGTTACTCTAATTTATTCTTCCGTGTGTATATAATAATTTAGATTGACTGACCATACTCCACGCTCCGTAGAGGGAACTTCACACCTGGCTTCCGCAAACGCATCACCCGTAATAGCACGAAAATAGGAATCGTGAAAATTACCCACCCTCATATAGTCACGCAATGCATCCCTGTAATCACGCACCCTCAGATAAGCACCATCCCCACCCTGGCTCCCCGCCCGCCGCCGCACCCCGACCTCGTGTTGTGCCGCGCGCAGCATGCCGCGCACTGTGCCGCCGCCGCCCCTGACTCGCCCCGCGCTCCCGCTGAGGCCCCCTCCCGCCATGTCACGCTTCTCGGGCCTGCCGCGCCGTGCCCCGGCGCCTCTTCTCCCTGCTGTGCTCCCTCAACAGCAAGATCTCTAGCACCATGCGTACGTGAGGAGGGCTTTGGAGAGAATTCCTTCATCTGAATCCTCCATGTAAAAGGTAGACACGTTCTTTGATGGTCGTGTATAAGCTCTGGATGGACCAATTTAATCTTTCTTTGATTTGATAAAGCGAACATATAAATGTATGTAGATACGTGAAAGATCTTGCTTGACGATGTGTTTCTGCCTTTAATAGACTGCCACATGCAAATGGTTGATTCCTGTAGATGGATTCAACTGTGAAACTAACTGGACGGAGAGAATGACTCCATTTTCCAAAAATTAAATGACTTCCATTTGGCACTGTGTTAAAGTCCAATTATGCTAGCCATGAGGATGGGGAAGACTGAGATGGCTGAACACCTGAGCCCAGGTCACTTGCAGGTCAATGCTCCACTATTCTATGCATGTGACAGATTTCAAGAATACTGAGGTTTGATGTACATGTTTCATTAGATAGGAGACTCTTGCTTCTTTATTTTAGGTTTCAGTTGAGTCAATATTGGTTGATCTTGCTTCTTTATTTCAGTGAAATTATTTCCATTTGCAATTGAAGATGCCAGTGTGACTTTTCTGCCCTTTACCAACATAGCTTGTGTCATCTTTGAAACCATTTTCCTATTCAATTGCCAAAATTACTGCAGTCGTTGAAATAATTGCAGCATGCTCAAGGTTTCATGGTGAAGCAAATGTGAATTACTGGTTCTCCTATCATTTCCTTTTTATTGGAAACGGTGAGGATGATAGTTCCTAATTTGAGCTGATGCATCTTACAATCCCAAAAGAGCTCTTTTTGTGGAAGTCATGAACCTTGCATCTTAGACCAGTTTGATTGTTTAATTTCTTAAAAATCTGGAGCTTTATTGTCTCATTGACTCATTTGAAACAGTGACGCGCCGCTCCTCTCCCACCGGGAACCCCGACGCCGGCAGCACCTCCAACCTCTATATGCTGATTTCTCAATTGATTCCATTAATATTGGATGGAGGTGGCTTTCTTTTTGTTGATTGAAGAACTGGTGGATTCTCCTGACGCTTGTGCATGCTAATTATGCCTATTCTTGGTGTGTGACCTACACACGTATGTTGAGATGCTCTTCTAATTTTCTCTCATTCTTATACAGATTTTTTTATTTATTTGCCACTAATATGTACTGGAGGCCGAATATTTGCCTCATGCATGCTTATACATAATTATTATTGATTTACCACTATTTTGTATCGCAAGTTTGCAACCTCGTGTTATAACACTATTATGCACTGTAACAGTATTCACCCACGAAGATTGTGCTTGATGATTTTATTGTAAAATTGTCAATTAACTCTACTCTTTGCAGCTCATTTGCTTGGTCAGAAACCGGAGTCATGGAGGCTTACTTGTCACACTATCATAGGAAACAAGGAAAATTCCGGCAAGGCATGATTTCACTAACCTTTGGTACCATTAATAGTTGTATTATAAGTATGTTTCAGGAAAAAAATGTCAGGTTGTTTTTCAATGTGGAAGAAATAATTGTACAGTTAACCGGCACATTTGATGTACTACCAGAATATGATCCAATTGTACACACATGTCCTGCCTTGTTGCCATAGGCACCAGTTCCTGACAGTTTCCAAGTTTTCTTTGTGTCTTCACTTGCATTGCTAGACTTACTCGCTCAAAAGATGAACACATCAAAGAACATGTATACTACTGATACCAGTATCCTTACTGATGGATAATCTCTTCATCGCATCCCTATTATTACCCTGTATGATTGGACTTTATAGTATAATTATTTGTGTGTAAGTTTGTATATTTAAGACCGTTCCTGGGCATCCATGGTAAGTTGTGCCTTGGTTGGGGCCTCCGGCTTCAGATGTTAGTCATTTGTGCGATGTCTGTTTGGTATTAGGCTTGGACTATCGGCACACCTTCATTAAGTGGATAGAAATAGCGACAGATGTTGTTAGGATGATTGCTTCAGACTATCTGATGTACTACTTTGTAAGGTCTTTATGAATAATTAATAAAATGGCTGTATGCATCGCTCAGATGCAGAGTCCGGGGATAATCCTCCTTTTCTAAAAAAAATCCATGATAAGTTGTAAATTGTTCTGAACTGTTGGCATAGAATAAATCCAAGCAAAACGGTCACCATCATTTGTAATTATTTGGATAAAAAGACACAAGTTTTCTTCTTTAATGTTTTTAAATATCTGAAACAAAATTAATACTAGAGTATAAAGCAAGACGTGCGTTGCACGTGCAAGTTTACTAGTGCTATTCAAAGCGAGACGTAAAAATCCTGAAAAAAAGGAGAGAGTTGGAACAAGGAATCCAATACACAGAACCTGGCCCTCCAGACCACATGGCTTGCCACTGCACTACGCTGCCAATTTAGTAATGAAATAGCACAAAATGTATAAGAACAAACTAGACCGGTGCCTAAAAATAATTAAGCTTGTAAGAAACTTGGGGCGACCAGCTAGACACCAGAAGTTTTATGGTAAGAGGAAGGGAAATAGCCTTTATGACTTCAACTTTCTATAAATATATAAATTATCAATTGTAGGCTTCCTGCCCATTTGTGGAGATATTTTCTAAAATGCCAGAACGTCTCCATTCACTTGAGGCGTGTGAGGAAACACCTTTGCTTTTTCTAGGCGTATCATCAAAATGCCAAAAAGCATCTATATTAAGGCAATCAAAAAGAATGCCTCAAAATACTTCTTATGCACGCCGCCTGCCATAGACTACAACTTGATCCAGTCGGACGCTTTTCTCTAACAAGCTAGGGCTATCTTAGATTTTGACACAGGGACCTTGATTTTAATGGACCGGCCCTGGAACACGCGAACACCCCCGGCTCCAAGGAGGAGAAACATTCGCAAAACTGGAAACTGTTCATCGATTTGAAAACAAGTTAACGAATTTGAAAAATCACATATTAAATACTTTATTCGCAGGAGGCCGCCCAATTGGGCCGGTTCACTGTCGCGCGCGGAAACAGGTAGAAAAACAGCTTTTAAGTTATGGTTTTAATTTTTTTTCCTTCAAACACATGGATGCCTACCATGGGTATGCCCACCTGGCATAAGTTGGGGCCATTTCATGAATGTCCAAAAAGACACCATGTTCAACGGAGGGTGTTCGGCCAGAAGGCTCCGTGTGAGACCATGTTGTTTTCTGACATCCTTGAAATGGCGTCATTTTTTTCCATGACCTTGTATGACCAATTCAAAGGAACACTGGCAAGTTGTTTTGGGTTTCGACAAATTTTGCATTTTCTGAAGATTTCTCGGTAAAAAAAGACCGACAAATGGCCAAACATGTCGCAACCTGCATACGATGTCAAAAATCGTTCAAACCTATCGTGGATGCCTACCATGGGCATGCCCACCTATTTTTCAAAAACTGGAGTCATTTGAAGGATTTCCAAAAATAGATCATGTTCAGCAAAGGTTGTTCAGATGGGCCAGAAACCCAGAAGTCTGATTTAAGAGCACGTTGTTTTTTGACATCCTTGAAATGGCACTAATTTTTTCCATGGCCTTGTACGACTAATTCAAGGCAAAATGCCAACCTATTTTGGTTTTCGAATCTTTTTGTATGTGTCAAAAATCATTCAATCCTGACATGAATGCCTGACATGGATATTCCCACATACTTGCAAAAGTTGGGGTTATTTGAAAGATGTCCAAACATAGACCATAATGAACGGAGGGTGTTCAGGTAAGTGAGAAGGCTCCGTGTGAGAGTATGTTGTTTTCCGACATCCTTAAAATGACCCTAATTTTTCTCATGCCCTGGTATGACTAATTCACGGCAACATGCCAAGTTGTTTTGGTTTTCAACGAATTTTGCATTTTTTAAAGTTTTCTTTATCAAAAAGTCTGATAAATGGGCATGTGTGTCGCAACTTGCATACAGTGTCAAAAATCATTCAAACTTGGTATGGATAACTACCATGATCGTGCCACTTGCTTGAAAAAGTTGGGGTCATTTCAGAAATGTCCAAAAGTAGACTATGTTTAATGGAGGGTGTTAGGGTTGGCCAAAAGGCGCCCGAGGGTACGTTGTTTCTCGACACCCTTAAAATAACCTCAATTTTTTCATCGGTTTCTAAGATCAAATCAAGACACAATTCCAAGTTGTGTGATTTTTCGATAATTCTTGCATTTTTTTGGAGTTTTCTCGGTGAAAACTGGCCGATAAATGGTCAGGCGCGTTGAGCCCATGGGGAGGGGTGTGCGCACCGGGAATTGTACGCACCTATGGCTTATACTTTCTACATACACTAGTAGAAAAAGGGTCAAATGTGAAGCACATTAGTGCCGGTTTGAATTTGAGCCGACACTAATGTGACCATTAGTGCCGGTTCCAACGGCTAGGCGGGCGGGCATCATTAGTACCGGTTCGTGGGTAACCTTTAGTACCGGTTCATGCCACGAACCGGTACTAATGAGGCTGTGTCAGGCTATGGTCAGTCTGGGGCCCCCACGAAGACCTTTAGTACCGATTCATGCCATGAACCGGTACTAGAGTTTCTTTGTAAGCTGATTTTTAGTCCCACCTCGCCAAGAGAGAGGCAGTATGAGCGTTTTGTAAACCGTGAGTGCACAAACAATGACGAAGAGTTGCAATGCTCACCTACATGTTGATTAGCTTCAAGCCTTGCGGAATAGCATAGATTGCACTGAGCTATGTGCAGTGCAGTCTACACTATTCCGAATGGCTTGAAGCAAATTAACCAGCATTGCACCTCTTTTTTATTTTTAATAACTTATTTGAACTCTGGACTTCTTTTGTGTTCAGTATGCAGCATTCAAAGCGACGTCATCAATTTCCAACATGTTCTGACATCATTTGTTGTTTTTCGGTCATTTACCTAATTGTTTAGAGAGCTAAATGACCGTGAAATTGAAAATCACTACAAAATGAATCCTGAAAATGTTGAAACTTGGCATGGTATCATCATATCACCCGCATAGCATGCGCGAAAGAGTAGAGGGTCACGGCAAAAACTGGACGCACTTCGTGTACAAACTGGACAAACTCTTTCAGAGTATCAGGGTTTCGGACGAGAACTCATCTGTTACATGGCCACTTCAATGTTTTTTAAACTTATTTGAACTCTGGACTTCTTTTGTGTTTAGTATGCAGCATTCAAAGCGACGTCATCAATTTCCAACATGTTCTGACATCATTTATTGTTTTTCGGTCATTTACCTAATTGTTTAGAGAGCTAAATGACCGTGAAATTGAAAATCACTACAAAATGAATCCTGGAAATGTTGAAACTTGGCATGGTATCATCATATCACCCGCATAGCTGAAGGAAATATGCTCTAGAGGCAATAATAAAGTTATTATTTATTTCCTTATATCATGATAAATGTTTATTATTCATGCTAGAATTGTATTAACCGGAAACATAATACATGTGTGAATACATAGACAAACACAGTGTCACTAGTATGCCTCTACTTGACTAGCTCGTTAATCAAAGATGGTTATGTTTCCTAACCATGGACAAAGAGTTGTTATTTGATTAACGGGATCACATCATTAGGTGAATGATCTGATTGACATGACCCATTCCATTAGCTTAGCACCCGATCGTTTAGTATGTTTCTATTGCTTTCTTCATGACTTATACATGTTCCTATGACTATGAGATTATGCAACTCCCGTTTGCCGGAGGAACACTTTGTGTGCTACCAAACGTCACAACGTAACTCGGTGATTATAAAGGTGCTCTACAGGTGTCTCCAAAGGTACATGTTGGGTTGGCGTATTTCGAGATTAGGATTTGTCACTCCGATTGTCGGAGAGGTATCTCTGGGCCCTCTCGGTAATGCACATCACATAAGCCTTGCAAGCATTGCAACTAATGAGTTAGTTGTGAGATGATGTATTACGAAACGAGTAAAGAGACTTGCCGGTAACAAGATTGAACTAGGTATTGAGATACCAACGATCGAATCTCGGGCAAGTAACATACCGATGACAAAGGGAACAACGTATGTTGTCATGCGATCTGACCGATAAAAGATCTTCGTAGAATATGTAGGAGCCAATATGAGCATCCAGGTTCCGCTATTGGTTATTGACCGGAGACGTGTCTCGGTCATGTCTACATTGTTCTCGAACCCGTAGGGTCCGCACGCTTAAGGTTTCGATGACAGTTATATTATGAGTTTATGCATTTTGATGTACCGAAGTTTGTTCGGAGTCCCGGATGTAATCACAGACATGACGAGGAGTCTCGAAATGGTCGAGACATAAAGATTGATATATTGGAAGCCTATATTTGGATATCGGAAGTGTTCCGGGTGAAATCGGGATTTTACCGGAGTACCGGGAGGTTACCGGAACCCCCCGGGAGGTATATGGGCCTTAGTGGGCTTTAGTGGAAGAGAGGAGAGGTGGCCAGGGCTGGGCCGCGCGCCCCTCCCCCTAGTCCGAATAGGACAAGGAGGGGGGGGGGCGGCTCCCCCCTTCCTTCTCTCTCTCCTCTTTCCCCCTCCCGAATCCTATTCCAACTAGGAAAGGGGGGGAATCCTACTCCCGGTGGGAGTAGGACTCCTCCTGGCGCGCCCGCCTCCTGGCCGACCGCACCCCCCCTTGATCCTTTATATACGGGGGCAGGGGGCACCCCTAGACACACAAGTTGATCCACGTGATCATATTCTTAACCGTGTGCGGTGCCCCCTTCCACCATAGTCGTCGATAATATTGTAGCGGTGCTTAGGCGAAGCCCTGCGACGGTAGTACATCAAGATCGTCACCACGCCATCGTGCTGACGGAACTCTTCCCCGACACTTTGCTGGATCGGAGTCCGGGGATCGTCATCGAGCTGAACATGTGCTAAAACTCGGAGGTGCCGTAGTTTCGATGCTTGATCGGTCGGGCCGTGAAGACGTACGACTACATCAACCGCGTTGTGCTAACGCTTCCGCTGTCGGTCTACAAGGGTACGTAGATCACACTCTCCCCTCTGTTGCTATGCATCACCATAATCTTGCGTGTGCATAGGAATTTTTTTGAAATTACTACGTTCCCCAACAGTGGCATCCGAGCCTAGGTTTTATGTGTTGATGTTATATGCACGAGTAGAACACAAGTGAGTTGTGGGCGACATAAGTCATACTGCTTACTAGCATGTCATACTTTGGTTCGGCGGTATTGTTGGACGAAGCGGCCCGGACCGACATTACGCGTACGCTTACGCGAGACCGGTTCTCCCGACGTGCTTTGCACAAAGGTGGCTAGCGGGTGACAGTTTCTCCAACTTTACTTGAACCGAGTGTGGCTACGCCCGGTCCTTGCGAAGGTTAAAAAAACACCAACTTGACAAACTATCGTTGTGGTTTTGATGCATAGGTAAGATTGGTTCTTGCTTAAGCCCGTAGCAGCCACGTAAAACTTGCAACAACAAAGTAGAGGACGTCTGACTTGTTTTTGCAGGGCATGTTGTGATGTGATATGGTCAAGACATGATGCTAAATTTTATTGTATGAGATGATCATGTTTTGTAACCGAGTTATCGGCAACTGGCAGGAGCCATATGGTTGTCGCTTTATTGTATGCAATGCAATCGCGCTGTAATGCTTTACTTTATTACTAAACGGTAGTGATAGTCGTGGAAGCATAAGCTTGGCGAGACGACAACGATGCTACGATGGAGATCAAGGTGTCACGCCGGTGACGATGGTGATCACGACGGTGCTTCGGAGATGGAGATCACAAGCACAAGATGATGATGGCCATATCATAGCACTTATATTGATTGCATGTGATGTTTATCCTTTTATGCATCTTATCTTGCTTTGATTGACGGTAGCATTATAAGATGATCTCTCACTAAATTATCAAGAAGTGTTCTCCCTGAGTATGCACCGTTGTGAAAGTTCTTCGTGCTGAGACACCACGTGATGATCGGGTGTGATAGGTTCTACGTTCAAATACAACGGGTGCAAAACAGTTGCACACACGGAATACTCAGGTTATACTTGACGAGCCAAGCATATACAATGGCCTCGGAACACAGAGACCGAAAGGTCGAGCGTGAATCATATAGTAGATATGATCAACATAACGATGTTCACCATTGAAAACTACTCCATCTCACGTGATGATCGGTTATGGTTTAGTTGATTTGGATCACGTAATCACTTAGAGGATTAGAGGGATGTCTATCTAAGTGGGAGTTCTTTAATTAACTTGATTAACTGAACTTAAATTTATCATGAAACTTAGTACCTGATTAGTATCTTGCTTGTTTATGTTTGATTGTAGATAGATGGCTCGTGCTGTTGTTCCGTTGAATTTTAATGCGTTCCTTGAGAAAGCAAAGTTGAAAGATGATGGTAGCAATTACACGGACTGGGTCCGTAACTTGAGGATTATCCTCATTGCTGCACAGAAGAATTACGTCCTGGAAGCACCGCTGGGTGCCAGGCCTGCTGCAGGAGCAATGCCAGATGTTATGAACGTCTGGCAGAGCAAAGCTGATGACTACTCGACAGTTCAGTGTGCCATGCTTTACAGCTTAGAATCGGGACTTCAACGACGTTTTGAACGTCATGGAGCATATGAGATGTTCCAGGAGTTGAAGTTAATATTTCATGCAAATGCCCGGATTGAGAGATATGAAGTCTCCAACAAGTTCTATAGCTGCAAGATGGAGGAGAACAGTTCTGTCAGTGAGCATATACTCAAAATGTCTGGGTATAATAATCATTTGATTCAATTGGGAGTTAATCTTCCAGATGATTGCGTTATTGACAGAATTCTCCAATCACTTCCACCAAGCTACAAGAGCTTCGTGATGAACTATAATATGCAAGGGATGAATAAGACTATTCCCGAGCTCTTCGCAATGCTGAAAGCTGCGGAGGTAGAAATCAAGAAGGAGCATCAAGTGTTGATGGTCAACAAGACCACTAGTTTCAAGAAAAAGGGCAAAGGGAAGAAGAAGGGGAACTTCAAAAAGAACAGCAAGCAAGTTGCTACTCAAGAGAAGAAACCCAAACCTGGACCTAAGCCTGAAACTGAGTGCTTCTACTGCAAGCAGACTGGTCACTGGAAGCGGAACTGCCCCAAGTATTTGGCGGATAAGAAGGATGGCAAGGTGAACAAAGGTATATGTGATATACATGTTATTGATGTGTACCTTACTAATGCTCGCAGTAGCACCTGGGTATTTGATACTGGTTCTGTTGCTAATATCTGCAACTCGAAACAGGGACTAGGGATTAAGCGAAGATTGTCTAAGGACGAGGTGACGATGCGCGTGGGAAATGGTTCCAAAGTTGATGTGATCGTAGTCGGCACGCTACCTCTACATCTACCTTCGGGATTAGTATTAGACCTAAATAATTGTTATTTGGTGCCAGCGTTAAGCATGAACATTATATCTGGATCTTGTTTGATGCGAGACGGTTATTCATTTAAATCAGAGAATAATGGTTGTTCTATTTACATGAGTAATATCTTTTATGGTCATGCACCCTTAAAGAGTGGTCTATTTTTATTAAATCTCGATAGTAGTGACACACATATTCATAGTGTTGAAGCCAAAAGATGCAGAGTTGATAATGATAGTGCAACTTATTTGTGGCACTGCCATTTGGGTCATATTGGTATAAAGCGCATGAAGAATCTCCATACTGATGGGCTTTTGGAACCACTTGATTATGACTCACTTGGTACTTGCGAACCGTGCCTTATGGGTAAGATGACAAAAACACCGTTCTCCGGTACTATGGAGAGAGCAACAGATTTGTTGGAAATCATACATACAGATGTATGTGGTCCGATGAATGTTGAGGCTCGTGGCGGATATCGTTATTTTCTCACCTTCACAGATGACTTAAGCAGATATGGGTATATCTACTTAATGAAACACAAGTCTGAAACGTTTGAAAAGTTCAAAGAATTTCAGAGTGAAGTTGAAAATCATCGTAACAAGAAAATAAAATTCCTACGACTTGATCGTGGAGGAGAATATTTGAGTTACGAGTTTGGTGTACATTTGAAACAATGTGGAATAGTTTCGCAACTCACGCCACCTGGAACACCACAGCGTAATGGTGTGTCCGAACGTCGTAATCGTACTTTACTAGATATGGTGCGATCTATGATGTCTCTTACTGATTTACCGCTATCGTTTTGGGGTTATGCTTTGGAGACGGCCGCATTCACGTTAAATAGGGCACCATCAAAATCCGTTGAGACGACACCTTATGAACTGTGGTTTGGCAAGAAACCAAAGTTGTCGTTTCTGAAAGTTTGGGGCTGCGATGCTTATGTGAAAAAGCTTCAACCTGATAAGCTCGAACCCAAATCGAAGAAATGTGTCTTCATAGGATATCCAAAGGAAACTATTGGATACACCTTCTATACCAGATCCGAAGGCAAGACTTTTGTTGCTAAATTCGGAAAATTTCTGGAGAAGTAGTTTCTCTCGAAAGAAGTGAGTGGGAGGAAAGTAGAACTTGACGAGGTAACTGTACCTGCTCCCTTATTGGAAAGTAGTACATCACAGAAAACTGTTTCTACGACACCTACACCAGTCAGTGAGGAAGCTAATGATGATGATCATGAAACTTCAGAACAAGATACTACTGAACCTCGTAGATCAAACAGAGTAAGATCCGCACCAGAGTGGTACGGTAATCCTGTTCTGGAAGTCATGTTATTAGATCATGATGAACCTACGAACTATGAAGAAGCGATGGTGAGCCCAGATTCCGCAAAGTGGCTTGAAGCCATGAAATCTGAGATGGGATCCATGTATGAGAACAAAGTGTGGACTTTGGTTGACTTGCCCAATGATCGGCAAGCAATTGAGAATAAATGGATCTTCAAGAAGAAGACTGACGCTGACGGTAATATTACTGTCTACAAAGCTCGACTTGTCGCAAAAGGTTTTCGACAAGTTCAAGGGGTTGACTACGATGAGACCTTCTCACCCGTAGCGATGCTTAAGTCTGCCCAAATCATGTTAGCAATTGCCGCATTTTATGATTATGAAATTTGGCAGATGGATGTCAAAACTGCATTCCTGAATGGATTTCTGGAAGAAGAGTTGTATATGATGCAACCAGAAGGTTTTGTCGATCCAAAGGGAGCTAACAAAGTGTGCAAGCTCCAGCGATCCATTTATGGACTGGTGCAAGCCTCTCGGAGTTGGAATAAACGTTTTGATAGTGTGATCAAAGCATTTGGTTTTATACAGACTTTTGGAGAAGCCTGTATTTACAAGAAAGTGAGTGGGAGCTCTGTAGCATTTCTGATATTATATGTGGATGACATATTACTAATTGGAAATGATATAGAATTTCTGGAGAGCATAAAGGGATACTTGAATAAGAGTTTTTCAATGAAAGACCTCGGTGAAGCTGCTTACATATTAGGCATAAGATCTATAGAGATAGATCAAGACGCTTAATTGGACTTTCACAAAGCACATACCTTGACAAACTTTTGAAGAAATTCAAAATGGATCAAGCAAAGAAAGGGTTCTTGCCTGTGTTACAAGGTGTGAAGTTGAGTAAGACTCAATGCCCGACCACTTCAGAAGATAGAGAGAAAATGAAAGATGTTCCCTATGCTTCAGCCATAGGCTCTATCATGTATGCAATGCTGTGTACCAGACCTGATGTGTGCCTTGCTATAAGTCTAGCAGGGAGGTACCAAAGTAATCCAGGAGTGGATCACTGGACAGCGGTCAAGAACATCCTGAAATACTTGAAAAGTACTAAGGATATGTTTCTCGTTTATGGAGGTGACAAAGAGCTCATCGTAAATGGTTACGTTGATGCGAGCTTTGACACTGATCCGAACGATTCTAAATCGCAAACCGGATACGTGTTTACATTAAACGGTGGAGCTGTCAGTTGGTGCAGTTCTAAACAAAGCGTCGTGGCGGGATCTACGTGTGAAGCGGAATACATAGCTGCTTCGGAAGCAGCAAATGAAGGAGTCTGGATGAAGGAGTTCATATCCGATCTAGGTGTCATACCTAGTGCATCGGGTCCAATGAAAATCTTTTGTGACAATACTGGTGCAATTGCCTTGGCAAAGGAATCTAGATTTCATAAGAGAACCAAGCACATCAAGAGACGCTTCAATTCCATTCGGGATCTAGTCCAGGTGGGAGACATAGAGATTTGCAAGATACATACGGATCTGAATGTAGCAGCCCCATTGACTAAGCCTCTTCCACGGGCAAAACATGATCAGCACCAAGGCTCCATGGGTGTTAGAATCATTACTGTGTAATCTAGATTATTGACTCTAGTGCAAGTGGGAGACTGAAGGAAATATGCTCTAGAGGCAATAATAAAGTTATTATTTATTTCCTTATATCATGATAAATGTTTATTATTCTTGCTAGAATTGAATTAACCGGAAACATAATACATGTGTGAATACATAGACAAACAGAGTGTCACTAGTATGCCTCTACTTGACTAGCTCGTTAATCAAAGATGGTTATGTTTCCTAACCATGGACAAAGAGTTGTTATTTGATTAACGGGATCACATCATTAGGTGAATGATCTGATTGACATGACCCATTCCATTAGCTTAGCACCCGATCATTTAGTATGTTGCTATTGCTTTCTTCATGACTTATACATGTTCCTATGACTATGAGATTATGCAACTCCCGTTTGCCGGAGGAACACCTTGTGTGCTACCAAACGTCACAACGTAACTCGGTGATTATAAAGGTGCTCTGCAGGTGTCTCCAAAGGTACATGTTGGGTTGGCGTATTTCGAGATTAGGATTTGTCACTCCGATTGTCGGAGAGGTATCTCTGGGCCCTCTCGGTAATGCACATCACATAAGCCTTGCAAGCATTGCAACTAATGAGTTAGTTGTGAGATGATGTATTACGGAACGAGTAAAGAGACTTGCCGGTAACGAGATTGAACTAGGTATTGAGATACCGACGATCGAATCTCGGGCAAGTAACATACCGATGACAAAGGGAACAACGTGTGTTGTCATGCGGTCTGACTGATAAAAGATCTTCGTAGAATATGTAGGAGCCAATATGAGCATCCAGGTTCCGCTATTGGTTATTGACCGGAGACGTGTCTCGGTCATGTCTACATTGTTCTCGAACCCGTAGGGTCCGCACGCTTAAGGTTTCGATGACAGTTATATTATGAGTTTATGCATTTTGATGTACCGAAGTTTGTTCGGAGTCCCGGATGTAATCACGGACATGACGAGGAGTCTCGAAATGGTCGAGACATAAAGATTGATATATTGGAAGCCTATATTTGGATATTTGAAGTGTTCCGGGTGAAATCGGGATTTTACCGGAGTACCGAAAGGTTACCGGAACCCCCCGGGAGGTATATGGGCCTTAGTGGGCTTTAGTGGAAGAGAGGAGTGGTGGCCAGGGCTGGGCCGCGCACCCCTCCCCCCCTAGTCCGAATAGGACAAGGAGAGGGGGGCGGCGCCCCCCCTTCCTTCTCTCTCTCCTCTTTCCCCCTCCCGAATCCTATTCCAACTAGGAAAGGGAGGGAATCCTACTCCCGGTGGGAGTAGGACTCCTCCTGGCGCGCCCTCCTCCTGGCCGGCCGCACCCCCCCTTGATCCTTTATATACGGGGGCAAGGGGCACCCCTAGACACACAAGTTGATCCACGTGATCATATTCTTAACCGTGTGCGGTGCCCCCTTCCACCATAGTCCTCGATAATATTGTAGCGGTGCTTAGGCGAATCCCTGCGACGGTAGTACATCAAGATCGTCACCACGCCGTCGTGCTGACGGAACTCTTCCCCGACACTTTGCTGGATCGGAGTCCGGGGATTGTCATCGAGCTGAACATGTGCTAAAACTCGGAGGTGCCGTAGTTTCGGTGCTTGATCGGTCGGGCCGTGAAGACATACGACTACATCAACCGCGTTGTGCTAACGCTTCCGCTGTCGGTCTACAAGGGTACGTAGATCACACTCTCCCCTCTCGTTGCTATGCATCACCATAATCTTGCTTGTGCGTAGGAATTTTTTTGAAATTACTACGTTCCCCAACAATAGCATGCGTGAAAGAGTAGAGAGGGTCACGGCAAAAACTGGACGCACTTCGTGTACAAACTGGACAAACTCTTTCAGAGTATCAGGGTTTCGGACGAGAACTCATCTGTTACATGGCCACTTCAATGTTTTTTAAATTTATTTGAACTCCGGACTTCTTTTGTGTTTAGTATGCAGCATTCAAAGCGACGTCATCAATTTCCAACATGTTCTGACATCATTTATTGTTTTTCGGTCATTTACCTAATTGTTTAGAGGGCTAAATGACCGTGAAATTGAAAATCACTACAAAATGAATCCTGAAAATGTTGAAACTTGGCATGGTATCATCATATCACCCGCATAGCATGCGCAAAAGAGTAGAGAGGGTCACGGCAAAAATTGGACGCACTTCGTGTACAAACTGGACAAACTCTTTCAGAGTATCAGGGTTTCAGACAAGAACTCATCTGTTACATGGCCACTTCAATGTTTTTTAAACTTATTTGAACTCCGGACTTCTTTTGTGTTTAATATGCAGCATTCAAAGCGACGTCATCAATTTCCAACATGTTCTGACATCATTTGTTGTTTTCGGTCATTTACCTAATTGTTTAGAGAGCTAAATGACCGTGAAATTGAAAATCACTACAAAATGAATCCTGAAAATGTTGAAACTTGGCATGGTATCATCATATCACCCGCATAGCATGCGCGAAAGAGTAGAGAGGGTCACGGCAAAAACTGGACGCACTTCGTGTACAAACTGGACAAACTCTTTCAGAGTATCAGGGTTTCGGACGAGAACTTATCTGTTACATGGCCACTTCAATGTTTTTTAAACTTATTTGAACTCTGGACTTCTTTTGTGTTCAGTATGCAGCATTCAAAGCGACGTCATCAATTTCCAACATGTTCTGACATCATTTGTTGTTTTTCGGTCATTTACCTAATTGTTTAGAGAGCTAAATGACCGTGAAATTGAAAATCACTAGAAAATGAATCCTGAAAATGTTGAAACTTGGCATGGTATCATCATATCACCCGCCTAGCATGCGCGAAAGAGTAGAGAGGGTCACGGCAAAAACTGGACGCACTTCGTGTACAAACTGGACATACTCTTTCGGAGTATCGGGATTTCGGACGAGAACTCATCTGTTACACGGCCACTTGAATGTTTTTTAAACTTATGTGAACTCCGGACTTCTTTTCTGTTCAGCATGCAGCATTCAAAGCGACATCATCATTTTCCAACATGTTGTGACACCATTTGTTGTTTTTTGGTCATTTACCTAATTGTTCAGTATGCGGCATTCAATTTCCAGAAGAAAATAAATAGAAGAAAAGAAATAATGCAGAAAATAAAAAAAAACTATTCAAAAAAATTACTCAAACATAAATAGAAGAAAATAAATAATGCAGAAAAGACAAAACTATATAAAAAACTACTCAAAAATAAATAGAAGAAAATAAATAATGCAGAAAAGAAAAGACTATATAAAAAATTTGTTGGTGCGCTGCCCAGTGGTCCTGCCAGACCTAGGGTGTGCAAATGCAGGCCCAGAAGGGCCGGCAGGCTCACAGGGCAGCGCGCCCTAATTAATTAGACCCAGAAGCCTGCTATATAGAGGAGTTCGAAGAGGTAGCCGCGGCTGGGTTTATAAACCAGTGCGGCTGCCCTTCGCCCCGCGAGGTGGGACTAAACTTTGGGGTGGCAGCGCGAGGCCTTTAGTACCGGTTGGTGGCTCCAACCGGTACTAAAGACCACCCTTTAGTACCGGTTGGAACCACCAACCGGTACTAAAGGCCTGCTCTTCCCGCCTCTTGGCCTGGCCAAAGTTGGCCTTTAGTACCGATTGGTGGCTTCAACCGGTACTAAAGGCCTCTCCTATATATACAACACTTACGAAAATTCAGTTAGATCTCCCACTTCTTTCGTCTCCAACCTCTCGCGCGCCGCTCGAACCCGTCCTCGCCGCCCGTCGCCCGTCGTCCGTCGTCGTCGTCGCTGTCCCCACCGCCGCCCGTCATCGTCGCCGTCTCGCGCCGCCGCCTCAAACGCCGCGCGCCGCCGTCCGTCGTCGTCTCGCCGCGGTCCCGTACGTCTCTCGCTCTCGCGTATACCCGCCACGCCGCCGTCTGTCGTCGTCGCACCCGGCCCGTATGGCGGCGCCCCCGCCCGTACGTACGCCGGCGCCCCCGCTCGTACGTACGTGGCGGCGGCGTATGGGGCCGCACACATACACACATACACACACATGCATATATACGTACACACTACACACACACACATACACACACACACATTTTTTTACTTATTTTCTGTTTTTTAGAAAAGTTAATTAGATGATCGAATGTTTGATTAATGTCGAATGTTAGATGAATTAGCTAGATAGAAAAAATTGTCGAACTAGAGATTTGAACTAGTTGAATAATTAATATAACTAGTTTATTTTTAGTAAGAAAATTATCGAACTAGTTTATTTAGGTATATAAGATTTGAACTAGTTCAATAATTAATATAACTAGTTTATTTTTAGTAAGAAAATTGTCGAACTAGTTTATTTAGGTATATGAGATTTGAACTAGTTCAATAATTAATATAACTAGTTTATTTAGGTATATAAGATTTGAACTAGTTCAATAATTAATATAACTAGTTTATTTTTAGTAAGAAAATTGTCGAACTAGTTTATTTAGGTATATGAGATTTGAACTAGTTCAATAATTAATATAACTAGTTTATTTAGGTATATAAGATTTGAACTAGTTCAATAATTAATATAACTAGTTTATTTTTAGTAAGAAAATTGTCGAACTAGTTTATTTAGGTATATGAGATTTGAACTAGTTCAATAATTAATATAACTAGTTTATTTAGGTATATGAGATTTGAACTAGTTCAATAATTAATATAACTAGTTTATTTTTAGTAAGAAAATTTAGGTATCTGAGATTTGATGATCTAATTAAAATATTATTTGTTAATGAGTTTTTCTGTTTATTTAATTTTTTATATATTTTGAGTTTATATAAATGTTAGATTAATGTCGAATACTAGATGAATTAGATAGAAAAGTTAAATATATAGTAATGTCAATTGTTAGAGATGAATATAGTTAGATATATTAATGTCAAATGTTAGATGAATATATATTTGGCTAGATATTAATTAATGTTAGATAGTAATATGTGTTTAATGTTTCACCTATATGAACATAGGAAATGTCATCTGACGACGAAAAAGATTTCATTATGTGCGAACACTGTGAAGACCAGCGCGGCATGTGCGACAGAAATTTCTATGTTGATGGTAGGCGCTTCGGCATCAAGCTGGATGAGACATTCGAAGTTGATACAGTAAGTCACTTTGTCAATTGTTATTTGAATGCAAAACTTATGCTTCATTTGCTTCAACTTATAATTTTAAATTTTCACTATTCTACTAGCGCATCCCCTGCCATGCAAGAATTTTTGTCTTGGATAAGATAGGTTTTAGTGCTATAGATGATATGGAGGTAAAGAGAGTTTACTTGAAGACGGAGCATGGGTATACTTTCAACGTCAAATTATATAATAGAGACACATACACCCATTTTGAATGCAAAACTTGGCAAGCACTATGCAAGGCTTATGCATTTGAGCCTGGTATGGTTGTCACCTTTGATATTCGTCCGGAAGATGATATTGAAGGTAATATAGACATCTGGGTCGATGTACAAACGCCGCCAGTTCTACCATTATGTGAGTTTTTCTCAACCATGCATGCATATGTTTATGTCTTTGATACAGTTTATTCAAAAATAGTTGACAACTAATTTGTATTGTCAGCTTATTTCGGTTCAAGCAAACATGTCCGGCGCTTGGTAGACAGGACCTACTACTGCCCGGGGCTCAACTAAACTGCGAGGAGATAAGTCATTATGTTTCATGGCTTGAGGATCTTAATACTGTTAAGACAATTTTTTTTCCTGAACTTAGAAATGTTAGTACTCAAAACGTGCGACCAATGGTGATCGTATTGAACTACGGTCACATCTATAATCGAAAGATGGTAAGATTTTAACTATTTGTCCTTAATTAGTGCATCTTTTGCATACATTATTTTTGAAGCTAAACTTTCATTGCTTAGTATATTAATTACTATACGATGTTCTTCAACAGGGACTTCCGATGACAGTTGTGCCTCAGTGGATCGAGACTAAAGGTGACATGTCAATGGTTAGCTTACGGCCAAGATATCCTACATTGCACATGAGTGCATTCAGGATTTCTGAAAGCGAAGAATGCTTAATAGTGAAAGATTGGAGCAAAATTGTTAACGACCGCAGAGAAGTACTAGGCGGCAGCAAGGAGAAGCGCAACCCAAGATTAGGAGACAGATTCATCTGCATGCTCCAGTATGATGAATCAGGGGAGCTATACATGTTCTATGCTATTCTACCTGAGAGGGAGCAGCACTAGTTCATGCTCTTAATTAGTGTCTCATGTCCGTGTCCTGAACTTCGATGTTGGTGATGATTATGTTGAACTCGATGATATCTTTGCTTCTGTTACAAAGTGAATGTTTCCTCTTTAAGCTAGCAAGTGTTGGTGATGATTAGATAGCTAGCGGTAATGACTATGATGATTAAATAGTGGTAATTAGACGACTACGATGATTTTTAGCTAGCTAGAGTTTATTTATTTATTAATATGCAATGATGATGATGATGATGATGATGATGACGACTACAACTCATTATAACGTAAAACAATCCTAAATTAAATTGATAACACAAATTTAATTGAAAAATACAAAATAAAACAAAAACCCACAAACATTTAGCACCGGTTGGTGTTACCAACCGGTACTAAAGGGCTCCCGGCCCCCGGAGCTGGCTCGTGCCACGTGGTTTCCCTTTAGCACCGGTTCGTGCTGAACCGGTACTAAAGAGGGGGGGCTTTAGTGACCACACTTTAGTGCCGGTTATGGAACCGGCACTAAAGGGTCTTACGAACTGGTGCTATTGCCCGGTTCTGCACTAGTGATACGAAAGTGGGTATAATTTGCAAAATATACATACTACCCTTTATACGTTTTGTAAGGGGTATAATGAAGCAGGACTCATGCACTTGAATGTATTGTCAGCCTTCTATGTTTTTTAAGAAGACTCTATAGGTCATGTGGCACTAGTATATAGCCAATAGCGGTGAAAGTACCACTCTATATCCAGGAGCATGCTCCTGATGTGAACGGTAAAAAATGAAAAAAAAATCTGAATTTGTTTTGTAGCATACTTTCGCAAATGTTTGTTGTGCATGCAAAATTTCATCACGAAATCACATTGATGAAAGTAGTGCCAAAAAAACAAAATCAGAGCTCTAAAATGCTTTCGTAAGTAATTTTTTAGAACATCGATACAGACTATATATGGAGCAAAATGAATAAATCTACACTAAAAAATACATGTATATTCATGCAAATATAGTCTGTATTAAAATCTCTAAAAATGTTTATATTTAGAAACGGAGGGAGTAGGTGTGAGCTAGACGCCGCTAGCTGGGTTCGAAGTTGCAACCTCTAGAGCTCTCTCGGCTCCCTAAGCTGCAGCAGCTACCCCTTCCTTGTCTAGATTTCTGTCTAGTGGGCTTCGAGGATTGACCGTGTCAGAAGAGTTTTTTTTTGGAGAATGAAGTGACTAAGCTGCTAAACGGGTTGAGAGCATCTACGGTTGGACTTGGCAAATTCGGCCCCTTAAACGTCTGTGGATGTGACCGGGCACGTCCGCGGGCTCTGGCTGACACGTCTCATACTTGCTACTATGCATCCAAGCACCTCATGCATGTTTCATCGCCAAGGGACGTGTTTGGTTGCCTCCCGTGAATAGTGCCTACATTGCATGTGTTGTTGACTAGAGCATGGTTGAGGGAAAACAAGGGGAAAACCAACATATGCATCTCGTTTGGTTGCCCGCATCGAGGTTGCTAGCATTAGGGAATCGGCTTAGACATGTTGTTTGGTTGTCTACATAGACTCCACACATGCAAGTAGCACTGTGTTTGGTTGTGCATGGGATGTGGTTAAGATTACTAGCTACCTATAACACAAAGTTCCATGACGGCTGGGATGAACGATGGCGAGGACACATATAGTTCGTCGCACTATCGTTAGAGTCGGCGCCAGGCCACCTTCCACCGCCGCGGGCTCGCCCGTGCAGAACGCCGGCCTCTTCGGGACGACGAGCAAGCCTCCCGCTGCCATCGAGTTGCTCTGTATGAGCGACAGTCCCCACAAACTCTGAAGTTACAGAGAGGCGTAAGGAGTAGTGGCTGTGAGATTCAGACCTAAGAGAAAGTCGCTATGACAAAGGACCAACCACCATCATCCCCGGTCGGCCTTAGCCGAATCAATCACTACACCGCCACCAATAGGCCAACCACCATCATCCCCGCATATATATCCCCGCCAATGCAGCATCAGTGTAGTAGGACAAGAGAGAGGAGGCCGAGATTAACGATGCCGGAAACGACTCTAGTGTAGTAGGACCTAGGAAAGGAGGTCAAGAGGGAATGACGCCGGCATCGAAAGGGATGAACATGAGGGCTCTGAGACAAAGGACAGAGGAAAAGAAATATAGTGTGCATGTAAATATGGCGTCGGTGCAGTAGGATTGACAAAACAGAAAATTTGCAACACGAGTGTCATGAGGAACTGCGCGATTAGGTTACTGGTCAAAGAAAATCTCAAACGGTCCATCGTGCATGATGAATCTGACAAGATTCGTCCAGAATAGCTCCTAATACGAACAAAAAATTGAGCATTTATGATCGACGAAACTACGAACCGATCGTCTGAATGGGACCATAACATTGATGTGTATATTGTTTCGTGTAAAGCTTATCTCGAATCTATGTAGATTACATGGGAAAAGGAAGAAAGGAGATTTTGTTTGGCCTTCGGCTTCAGGTGTCAGCTGCCGAGGGTTTGGTTTTCGTCTTGGGTTCTCTCCTTGAGTGGGAGGAAAGTAGAACTTGACGAGGTAACTGTACCTGCTCCCTTATTGGAAAGTAGTACATCACAGAAAACTGTTTCTGCGACACCTACACCAGTCAGTGAGGAAGCTAATGATGATGATCATGAAACTTCAGAACAAGATACTACTGAACCTCGTAGATCAAACAGAGTAAGATCCGCACCAGAGTGGTACGGTAATCCTGTTCTGGAAGTCATGTTATTAGATCATGATGAACCTACGAACTATGAAGAAGCGATGGTGAGCCCAGATTCCGCAAAGTGGCTTGAAGCCATGAAATCTGAGATGGGATCCATGTATGAGAACAAAGTATGGACTTTGGTTGACTTGCCCGATGATCGGCAAGCAATTGAGAATAAATGGATCTTCAAGAAGAAGACTGACGCTGACGGTAATATACTGTCTACAAAGCTCGACTTGTCGCAAAAGGTTTTCGGCAAGTTCAAGGGATTGACTACGATGAGACCTTCTCACCCGTAGCGATGCTTAAGTCTGTCCGAATCATGTTAGCAATTGCCGCATTTTATGATTATGAAATTTGGCAGATGGATGTCAAAACTGCATTCCTGAATGGATTTCTGGAAGAAGAGTTGTATATGATGCAACCAGAAGGTTTTGTCGATCCAAAGGGAGCTAACAAAGTGTGCAAGCTCCAGCGATCCATTTATGGACTGGTGCAAGCCTCTCGGAGTTGGAATAAACGCTTTGATAGTGTGATCAAAGCATTTGGTTTTATACAGACTTTTGGAGAAGCCTGTATTTACAAGAAAGTGAGTGGGAGCTCTGTAGCATTTCTGATATTATATGTGGATGACATATTACTAATTGGAAATGATATAGAATTTCTGGATAGCATAAAGGGATACTTGAATAAGAGTTTTTCAATGAAAGACCTCGGTGAAGCTGCTTACATATTAGGCATTAAGATCTATAGAGATAGATCAAGACGCTTAATTGGACTTTCACAAAGCACATACCGTGATAAAGTTTTGAAGAAGTTCAAAATGGATCAAGCAAAGAAAGGGTTCTTGCCTGTGTTACAAGGTGTGAAGTTGAGTAAGACTCAATGCCCGACCACTGCAGAAGATAGAGAGAAAATGAAAGATGTTCCCTATGCTTCAGCCATAGGCTCTATCATGTATGCAATGCTGTGTACCAGACCTGATGTGTGCCTTGCTATAAGTCTAGCAGGGAGGTACCAAAGTAATCCAGGAGTGGATCACTGGACAGCGGTCAAGAACATCCTGAAATACCTGAAAAGGACTAAGGATATGTCTTCTCGTATATGGAGGTGACAAAGAGCTCGTCGTAAAAGGTTACGTTGATGCAAGCTTTGACACTGATCCGGACGATTCTAAATCGCAAACCGGATACGTGTTTACATTAAACGGTGGAGCTGTCAGTTGGTGCAGTTCTAAACAAAGCGTCGTAGCGGGATCTACATGTGAAGCGGAGTACATAGCTGCTTTGGAAGCAGCAAATGAAGGACTCTGGATTAAGGAGTTCATATCCGATCTAGGTGTCATACCTAGTGCATCGGGACCAATGAAAATCTTTTGTGACAATACTGGTGCAATTGCCTTGGCAAAGGAATCCAGATTTCACAAAAGGACCAAGCACATCAAGAGATGCTTCAACTCCATCCGGGATCTAGTCCAGGTGGGAGACATAGAGATTTGCAAGATACATACGGATCTGAATGTTGCAGACCCGTTGACTAAGCCTCTTCCACGAGCAAAACATGATCAGCACCAAGGCTCGATGGGTGTTAGAATCATTACAGTGTAATCTAGATTATTGACTCTAGTTCAAGTGGGAGACTGAAGGAAATATGCCCTAGAGGCAATAATAAAGTTATTATTTATTTCCTTATAATCATGATAAATGTTTATTATTCATGCTAGAATTGTATTAACCGGAAACATAATACATGTGTGAATACATAGACAAACAAAGTGTCACTAGTATGCCTCTACTTGACTAGCTCGTTAATCAAAGATGGTTATGTTTCCTAACCATGAACAATAAGTTGTTATTTGATTAACGAGGTCACATCATTAGTTGAATGATCTGATTGACATGACCCATTCCATTAGCTTAGCACCCGATCGTTTAGTATGTTGCTATTGCTTTCTTCATGACTTATACATGTTCCTATAACTATGAGATTATGCAACTCCCGTTTACCGGAGGAACACTTTGGGTACTACCAAACGTCACAACGTAACTGGGTGATTATAAAGGAGTACTACAGGTGTCTCCAATGGTACATGTTGGGTTGGCGTATTTCGAGATTAGGTTTTGTCACTCCGATTGTCGGAGAGGTATCTCTGGGCCCTCTCGGTAACGCACATCACATAAGCCTTGCAAGCATTACAACTAACATGTTAGTTGTGAGATGATGTATTACGGAACGAGTAAAGAGACTTGCCGGTAACAAGATTGAACTACGTATTGGATACCGACGATCGAATCTCGGGCAAGTAACATACCGATGACAAAGGGAACAACGTATGTTGTTATGCGGTTTGACCGATAAAGATCTTCGTAGAATATGTAGGAGCCAATATGGGTATCCAGGTCCCGCTATTGGTTATTGACCGGAGACGTGTCTCGGTCATGTCTACATTGTTCTCGAACCCGTAGGGTCCGCACGCTTAAGGTTACGATGACAGTTATATTATGAGTTTATGCATTTTGATGTACCGAAGGTTGTTCGGAGTCCCGGATGTGATCACGGACATGACGAGGAGTCTCGAAATGGTCGAGATGTAAAGATTGATATATTGGAAGCCTATGTTTGGATATCGGAAGTGTTCCGGGTGAAATCAGGATTTTACCGGAGTACCGGGAGGTTACCGGAACCCCCGGGGAGCCATATGGGCCTTAATGGGCTTTAGTGGAAAGGAGAAAGGGGCAGCCCAAGGTGGCTGCGCACCTCCCCCCTCCCCTAGTCCTATTAGGACTAGGAGAAGGTGGCCGGCCCCCCTCTCCCTCTTTCTCCCTCGGGGAATCCTAGTCCAACTAGGATTGGGGGGGGGAGTCCTACTCCCGGAAGGAGTAGGACTCCTCCTGCGCCCTCCTCCTGGCCGGCGCCCCCCTCCCCCTTGGCTCCTTTATATACTGAGGCAGAGGCACCCCAAAAACACACAAGTTGATCCACGTGATCTATTCCTTAGCCGTGTGCGGTGCCCCCAGCCACCATATTCCTCGATAATACTGTAGCGGAGTTTAGGCGAAGCCCTGCTGCTGTAGTACATCAAGATCGTCACCACGCCGTCATGCTGACGGAACTCTTCCCCGACACTTTGCTGGATCGGAGTCCGGGGATCGTCATCGAGCTGAACGTGTGCTCGAACTCGGAGGTGTCGTAGTTTCGGTGCTTGATCGGTTGGATCGTGAAGACGTATGACTACTTCCTCTACGTCGTGTCAGCGCTTCCGCAGTCGGTCTGCGTTGGGTACGTAGACAACACTCTCCCCTCTCGTTGCTATGCATCACATGATCTTGCGTGTGCGTAGGAAATTTTTTGAAATTACTACGAAACCCAACAATAACATGTATATCACATATACCTTTGTTCACCTTGCCATCCTTCTTATCCGCCAAATACTTGGGGCAGTTCCGCTTCCAGTGACCAGTCTGCTTGCAGTAGAAGCACTCAGTTTCAAGCTTAGGTCCAGACTTGGGTTTCTTCTCCTGAGCAGCAACTTGCTTGCTGTTCTTCTTTAAGTTCCCCTTCTTCTTCCCTTTGCCCTTTTTCTTGAAACTAGTGGTCTTGTTGACTATCAACACTTGATGCTCCTTTTTGATTTCTACCTCCGCAGCCTTTAGCATTGCGAAGAGCTCGGAAATTGTCTTATCCATCCCTTGCATATTATAGTTCATCATGAAGCTCTTGTAGCTAAGTGGAAGTGATTGGAGAATTCTGTCAATGACGCTATCATCCGGAAGATTAACTCCCAGTTGAATCAAGTGATTACAATAGCCAGACATCTTGAGTATATGCTCACTAACAGAACTATTCTCCTCCATCTTGTAGCTATAGAACTTATTGGAGACTTCATATCTCTCAATCTGGGCACTCTTCTGGAATATTAACTTCAACTCCAGGAACATCTCATATGCTCCATGACGTTCAAAACGTCGTTGAAGTCCCGGTTCTAAACCGTAAAGCATGGCACATTGAACTATTGAGTAGTCATCAGCTTTGCTCTGCCAGACATTCTTAGCTTCGTCATTTGCATCAGCAGCAGGCCAGGCACCCAGCGGTGCTTCCAGGACGTAATTCTTCTGTGCAGCAATGAGGATAATCCTCAAGTTACGGACCCAGTCCGTGTAATTTCTACCATCATCTTTCAACTTTGCTTTCTCAAGGAACGCATTAAAATTCAACGGAACAACAGCACGGGCCATCTATCTACAATCAAACATAGACAGGAAAGATACTATCATGTACTAAGTTCATGATAAATTTAAGTTCAATTAATCATATTACTTAGAACTCCCACTTAGAAAGACATCCCTCTAATCCTCTAAGTGATCACGTGATCCAAATCAACTAAACCATAACCGATCATCACGTGAAATGGAGTAGCTTTCAATGGTGAACATTACTATGTTGATCATATCTACTATATGATTCACGCTCGACCTTTCGGTCTCAGTGTTCCGTGGCCATATCTGCATATGCTAGGCTCGTCAAGTTTAACCTAAGTATTCTGCGTGTGCAAAACTGGCTTGCACCCGTTGTAGATGGACTTAGAGCTTATCACACCCGATCATCACGTGGTGTCTGGGCACGACGAACTTTGGCAACGGTGCATACTCAGGGAGAACACTTTTATCTTGAAATTTAGTGAAAGATCATCTTATAATGCTACCGTCAATCAAAGCAAGATAAGATGCATAAAAGATAAACATCACATGCAATCAATATAAGTGATATGATATGGCCATCATCATCTTGTGCTTGTGATCTCCATCTCCGAAGCACCGTCATGATCACCATCGTCACCGGCGCGACACCTTGATCTCCATCGTAGCATCGTTGTCGTCTCGCCAATCTTATGCTTCCACGACTATCACTACCACTTAGTGATAAAGTAAAGCATTACAGGGCGATTGCATTGCATACAATAAAGCGACAACCATATGGCTCTTGCCAGTTGTCGATAACTCGGTTACAAGACATGATCATCTCATACAATAAAATTTAGCATCATGTCTTGACCATATCACATCACAACATGCCCTGCAAAAACAAGTTAGACGTCCTCTACTTTGTTGTTGCAAGTTTTACGTGGCTTCTACTGGCTTAGCAAGAACCGCTCTTACCTACGCATCAAAACCACAATGATAGTTTGTCAAGTTGGTGTTGTTTTAACCTTCGCAAGGACCGGGTGTAGCCACACTCGGTTCAACTAAAGTTGGAGAAACTGACACCCGCCAGCCACCTATGTGCAAAGCACGTCGGTAGAACCAGTCTCGCGTAAGCGTACGCGTAATGTCGGTCCAGGCCGCTTCATCCAACAATACCACTGAACCAAAGTATGACATGCTGGTAAGCAGTATGACTTATATCGCCCACAACTCACTTGTGTTCTACTCATGCATATAACATCAACGCATTTCGAGACTTCTCGTCGGAAGGAAGGGGGGCGCCGCCCCCCTCTCCTTGTCCTATTCGGACTAGGGGGGAGGGGCACGCGGCCAGCCCTTGCCTCCTCTCCTCTCTTCTACCTAGGCCCACTAAGGCCCATTTGATTCCCGGGGGGTTCCGGTAACCTCCCGATACTCCGGTAAAATCACGATTTTACCCGGAACACTTCCGATATCCAAACATAGGCTTCCAATATATCAATCTTCATGTCTCGACCATTTCGAGACTCCTTCGGTACATCAAAACATATAAACTCATAATATAATTGTCATCGTAACGTTAAGCGTGTGGACCCTATGGATTTGAGAACTATGTAGACATGACCAATACATGTCTCTGGTCAATAACCAATAGCGGAACCTGGATGCTCATATTGGCTCCTACATAATCTACGAAGATCTTTATCGGTCAGACCGCATAACAACATACGTTGTTCCCTTTGTCATCGGTATGTTACTTGCCCGAGATTCGGTCGTCGATATCTCAATACCTAGTTCAATCTCGTTACCGGCAAGTCTCTTTACTCATTCCGTAATACATCATCCTGCAACTAACTCATTAGTTGCAATGCTTGCAAGGCTTAAGTGATGTGCATTACCGAGAGGGCCCAGAGATACCTCTCCGACAATCGGAGTGACAAATCCTAATCTCGAAATACGCCAACCCAACAAGTACCTTCGGAGACACCTGTAGAGCACCTTTATAATCACCCAGTTACGTTGTGACGTTTGGTAGCACACAAAGTGTTCCTCCGGTAAACGGGAGTTGCATAATCTCATAGTCATAGGAACATGTATAAGTCATGAAGAAAGCAATAGCAACATACTAAACGATCGTGTGCTAAGCTAACGGAATGGGGTCATGTCATTCACATCATTCTCCTAATGATGTGATCCCGTTAATCAAATGACAACCCATATCAATGGCTAGGAAACTTAACCATCTTTGATCAACGAGCTAGTCAAGTAGAGGCATACTAGTGACACTCTGTTTGTCTATGTATTCACACATGTATTATGTATCCGGTTAATACAATTCTAGCATGAATAATAAATATTTATCATGATATAAGGAAATAAATATTTATCATGATATAAGGAAATAATTCTAGCATATCATTAGGATCAGAAAAAACACTCTTATTAGCAAATAATTTCATAAGTTCATCCATCTTTCCACTCAAAACATTAATTTCTTCTATCGCATGCACCTTTTTATTAGTAGATCTTTCAGTATGCCATTGAGAATAATTAACCATAATATTATCTAGGAGTTTAGTAGCTTCTCCTAAAGTGATTTCCATAAAAGTGCCTCCCGCGGCCGAATCTAAAAGATTTCTAGAAGCAAAATTCAATCCGGCATAAAAATTTTGTATAATCATCCACAAATTTAAACCATGAGTAGGGCAATTACGTATCATTAATTTCATTCTCTCCCAAGCTTGTGCAACATGTTCATGATCAATTTGCTTAAAGTTCACAATATCGTTTCTAAGATAGATGATTTTAGCGGGAGGAAAATACTTCGAGATAAAAGCATCTTTGCACTTGTTCCATGAATCAATACTATTTTTAGGCAAAGACGAAAACGAAGCTTTAGCACGATCTCTAAGCGAAAAAGGAAATAGCTTCAATTTAACAATATCATTATCCACATCTTTCTTCTTTTGCATGTCACACAAATCAACGAAGCTATTTAGATGGGTAGCGGCATCTTCACTAGGAAGGCCGGAGAATGGATCTTTCATAACAAGATTCAGCAAAGTAGTATTAATTTCACAAGATTCAGCATCGGTAAGAGGAGCAATCGGAGTGCTAATAAAATCATTGTTGTTGGTATTGGTGAAGTCACACAATTTAGTATTATCTTGAGCCATCGCGACAAACAAGCAAACTAACACACAAGCAAACAAAAAGCAAGTGGACAAAAAGGACAAATAGAGAAAGAGAGGGAGGATAGAGAGAGAGGGGGGGCTAATAAAATGGCAAGGGTGAATTGGGGGGAGAGGAAAACGAGAGGCAAATGGCAAATAATGTAATGCGGGAGATAAGGGTGTGTGATGGGTACTTGGTATGTTGACTTTTGCATAGACCTCCCTGGCAACGGCACCAGAAATCCTTCTTGCTATCTCTTTTAGCACTGCGTTGGTTTTCCCCGAAGAGGAAGGGATGATGCAGCAAAGTAGCGTAAGTATTTCCCTCAGTTTTTGAGAACCAAGGTATCAATCCAGTAGGAGGCTACGCGCAAGTCCCTCGTACCTGTACAAGACAAATAAATCCTCGCAACCAACGCAAATAGGGGTTGTCAATCTCTATAGGGCCACTTACGAGAGTGAGATCTGATAGACATGATAAAGATAATATTTTTGGTATTTTTATGATAAAGATGCAAAGTAAAATAAAGGCAAAATAAATAGCAAAGTAAATAACTAAGTAGTAGGAGATTGATATGATAAAGATAGACCAGGGGGCCATAGGTTTCACTAGTGGCTTCTCTCGAGAGCATAAGTATTCTATGGTGGGTGAACAAATTACTGTTGAGCAATTGACAGAATTGAGTATAGTTATGAGAATATCTAGGTATGATCATGTATATAGGCATCACGTCCGAGACAAGTAGACCGACTCCTGCCTGCATCTACTACTATTACTCCACTCATCGACCGCTATCCAGCATGCATCTAGAGTATTAAGTTAATGAACACAGAGTAACGCCTTAAGCAAGATGACATGATGTAGAGGGATAGACTCATGCAATATGAAGAAAACACCATCTTGTTATCCTCGATGGCAACAATACAATACGTGCCTTGCTTCCCTTACTGTCACCGGGAAAGGACACCGCCAGATTGAACCCAAAGCTAAGCACTTCTCCCATTGCAAGAAAGATCAATCTAGTAGGCCAAACCAAACTGATAATTCGAAGAGACTTGCAAAGATAACCAATCATACATAAAAGAATTCAGAGAAGATTAAATATTATTCATAGATAGACTTGATCATAAACCCACAATTCATCGGTCTCAACAAACACACCGCAAAAAGAAGATTACATTGAATAGATCTCCACAAGAGAGGGGGAGAACATTGTATTGAGATCCAAAAGAAGAGAAGAAGCCATCTAGCTACTAACTATGGACCCGTAGGTCTGAAGTAAACTACTCACACTTCATCGGAGAGGCTATGGTGTTGATGTAGAAGCCCTCTGTGATCAATGCCCCCTCCGGCGAAGCTCCGGAACAGGCCCCAAGATGGGATCTCATGGATACATAAAGTTACGGCGATGGAATTAGGGTTTTGGCTCCGTGTCTGACCGTGGGGGTACTTGGGTATATATAGGAGGAAGAAGTACGTCGGTGGAGCAACAAGGGGCCCACGAGGGTGGAGGGCGCGCCTAGGGGGGGCAGGCGTGCCCCCCTACCTCGTGGCCTCCTGTTGATTGGCTTGACGTAGGGTCCAAGTCTCCTGAGTTGTATTCAGTGAGAAAATCACGTTCCCGAAGGTTTCATTCTGTTTGGACTCTGTTTAATATTCCTTTTCTTCGAAACCCTAAAACAGGCAAAAAAACAGCAATCCTGGGCTGGGCCTCCGGTTAATAGGTTAGTCCTAAAATAATATAAAAGTGGATAATAAAGCCCAATAATGTCCAAAACAGTAGATAATATTGCATGGAGCAATCAAAAATTATAGATACGTTGGAGACGTATCAAGGTGTGTCCTGTCGAACACATAGTTTCTTTGATGAGTCTTGCTCATTGCTTGAGTTGGGTGCGACAGACCTTTTACGGTCAATTGAGCTATTTGCTGATGAGGTACCCGTAATGCATGAATTTTGATGGATTATGTCTAGATATGTTGTAGTCTGTTGATGATGATACATGCATAGTAGTACTAATATAGATGCCTGAAACTAAATGATGACCTTCATTATCGACAGGTGCAGAGAACCTTGATACTATCTTGTTTGCAATTGGCGTGACAAACAGTTCTTCTTCTCCGGTTGGCACATTGTTAATGTTACCATTGGTCGGAAGCTCGCTCTTCAGAATGCATTGTTTTCGACCATTGGCCTTGCAACACGTACAATTTTCAGCTATGCAGATAACTATTTTATCTGCGAAACTAAACATCGAGTTCTGGAAAGATTCCCTCATCTATGATATTCTAGCCAGCCCACGTGCATTGTGCTCTCTCAAAAGTATACCAAGCTTCTCGCCCGACTGTGAACAAGACAAATAATTTGCTTAGATGGTAAGATGTGCAACTGAGGTCAGGAAATTAAATTTGTTTGCTTGCCTAAGTGTAAAATACTCACAACGGACGGGTACTTGGTATGCAGATGTTTCGAAAATTCAAGTGGACCAGACTTGCCATAATTATTTCGGGGGATAACCGTTGATGGAATCTGCACTCTTTTTGTGTTGGGTGATGCCCTTGACTTGTTTGGGTTCAAATCAATGTTGGTGGCGCGTACAATTTCCTTGCTGATATTAAGATTTTGTCGGACCTGAAATAAATTGATGGATATTTGTTAGTACACTATAAGAAATGAACATGTATGGAATCATATTTCTCCATGGAACAAGAACATCTAGAATATCATGCATACCGATGCGCCGTGGAATGATATTTCCCCAGCTCCCATGTTAACAGAAATGGACTCAATCATTTTCTTCATTGAATCATAATCAAAAAGTGCCATTCGCAGGAACATCCCCCTTAATTTTCTCAACAAACCCAGATCAAGGCTATCTAATACAAAAACCTGTATATATGGTGTACATTCAGAGGGAAAAGGTTAGCTGATTGTTGGGTTATAGCCAGAACATGCAAACTGCTTGATGAAAAAGGAAATAAATTAAGATAATTCGCATGTGGGAAGTCCTCCCTACCTGCAGGACCAAGTGGCATCCAACAATGTGGATGGTGGGGTTGCGCTTTATGACATCTGTCTTAAACTTCCTAACAGCTTGGAAGAGGTGCTTCAAAAGGTAACTGCACCAGTTCCATTCTCTGATTTTTAGATACATCATTAATTGCTCCCCAGAAATCAATTGTAATGTAGTCATGCTTGGCTGACGGTGCGAGCACATGACCTATGGCGAAAATGACAAAAGCAATCTTGAAACACTCAAGTTCTATCTTCCTAGATTCAGTGGAGATGTCGCGCATCAGATGTGCCTCTGCTGCCTTGAGGCTGTGTGTACCTTTGTCACCAAAGCTAGCTGCAAATCTTGAATACTCAATACACGCTTCTGACTGTTCAATGCCTTCTGATCTTATTGTTTTCTCACCGCAAGGGATGGCAAAAACATGGTGTACTTCTTGGTCAGACAACTCAATCATGCCTTCGCCCTCCAAGTTGATTGTGCTACTATCCACATCAACTCTATCCATTAGGGTAAGAACTGTACTTCAGATTTAACTTTTGCCATGATTTTATCAGGAACAATCCATCAAAACCAATTTCCCTTACGAGCTTTTTCTTGAAATCAGAAAACTTAGCTATTACCGAACCTAATTTCAACAGAGATAGCCTGGATGTAATCACAGGACTGCCGGGAGGGCCACTTGATCCACCAGAACAGTCCACATCACTGCCAAGTTCATCAGGAGAATAATCGCTGAGATTTTCTTTGTCCAGTACGGATGGAACTTCATCATTGCTTGCTATCTGGTCCATTTTGCTAGGGCTAAATGACCTACGATGTTTAGAGACAATGGGGGGGTGAGATTCCATAGTAGTGGCATCCGCGAACAAATGGAAACTGGACGAACTAAGACTGTGCTAACCAAAACATTGCTTTGACACAAAGAGCTAGTATGAATACCTTGTTTGCGGAGGTTGATCTGCTGCCCGGGCCAACTAGTAGCATAGATGGCACGAATCCGAAGGAGATCGAAGAAATGGAGATCCAAGCAGCTGCTCCGAGGGAGGAGATAAGATGAGCAGAGGAAGAAGACGAGCTGGTTCAATGGAGTTTGGTGTGGTGTGGTAACTGGGAGGGCAGGTCGTGGTTGGGATAAGAGCAGAGGATAGTTGACAAGACAGCACCATGCCTCTTTCAATAATCAGGGTGGATCCAGATTCTTCCAATGGTACTGTTCACATGCCATGCCAGCGGCGCTGTACCGCTGCAGTAAACTTAATACTGTCTATTAGTACTGATGATTGGGTAGCCAGCAGATTAGTAATCCCATCTTGACTCATGTTATACCAGACGCCAAATTAGTACAAACATCCAAAGAAAAAGAAATGCATCCTATATCATAAGCCTCTCATTAATAGGAACAACACGCTGACTTTGGGAACATTTCGAGGTTAGCAATTTGGTTATAATAAAAATGGACAGGCCACGCATGTATATCTCCTACGTATGGAACATTTAGTCAAAACAAAATCAGTTGGTCGTGTCAACCATTAGCTAATGGAACAAGTTCAGACTGTTATCGAGCTAATCGAACATGCCTTTTCGTGACGATAGGGCTGGGCATACGACTAGCAAAAGTTACTTTTCTCAGTACATGTGAGGCGATTAGATGTGTGCCAGGGAACACTGCTGTAGACATTCAACACTTGCTAGATTCTCACCCTAGTGCTGCGCAATACGCGGGCTGGAAAGGCTCTACGGCCGACAGCGAGCGTGAATACAGGAAAGGCTCGCATCCCAATAGGATATGGACGGACGAGATTCCGGCCTACCTGAGGCTCGGCCTCCATTAGGTATTTTCGCCGCTATTGGCTATATACTAGTGCCACATCACCTATAGTCTTCTTAGAAAACATAGCAGACTGACTATACAATAAGCTGCTGGATGTAGATTAATTTGTAGGTCGACTATACATTCAAGTGCATGAGTCCTGCTTCAGTATACCCCTTTACAAAATGTATAAAGGGTAGTATGTATATTTTGCAAATTATACCCACTTCCGTATGTAGAAAGTATAAGCCACAGGTGCGTACAATTCCCGGTGCGCACACGCCTCCTCATGGGCTAGGCCCGTTTAGTATATTTTTTAAGTTTTAATTAAAAATAAAAAAATGAATGTCAGAACTGGGATTCGAACTCCAGTCCTAATGCACTAGGAAAAACGGCAAAACCATCTGAGATAACCAATAGGCACAACAAATAGTGATAAGAAAAAAACATAGCACCTTGATTCTTTGGTTTTTTCTTTCGATTTTTATGCATGGTTTTCGCTCGGGGTTTTATTTTTACTTTTCTTCATAAAATAAAATATTAATATTTTAACAAATGTACGTAAACTTTAAAAAAATCATGTATTTTAAACTTTCTCAGAATATTAAAACACGAACATTTTTTCAAAAAGAGCGAACAAAATTTTCAACACAAACATTTTTGAAAAACAGTAACAAATTTTGAATTCCACAAAAAATAAAAAAAATACGAACAAATTTTGAATTCTGAAAATTCTGAATTTAGGAGAGGTAGAAACAATAAAAAAAAGTGAAAGAAGACAAAAAGGAAAAAACAGACAAAAAACAGGAGAGAATATAAAAATAAAAAATTGAAAAAAGAAGAGAAAACGCAGTTCACGATCTGCGAGAAGGTTCCCAAAACATGAAAAAAAATGACTGGGAAGCCAATGTTCACAAAAAGGGGAACAATTTTTTGTAATTATTTTTAATAAAAAATTAAAATTTTGAGAATACTTTTAAATGCATGAATATATTTGTAAAATTTGATGAACTTTATTTAAATCCACGAGCTCTTCGACCAGCCCAACATGCGCCCGATGGGAGCAATGTCGTCGCCTATTTGGGCCAAGGCCTAAGCGTTTTGTTTTGTTTTCTATTTTTTGGTTATCATTTTTATTTTTGTAGTACCAAAATACAAGTTTTATGTAAATTTTTCAAATAATGATTTTAAATACGTTTGTCTTTAAAATATTTATTAAATTCTTAAAAAACTATTTATAATTTTCAATTTTTTCATATTTATTACTTATGTTAGAAAAAACAAAATACCAATTTTAAATACCTGTTTAGATTATGATTTTAAATATATTTTTCTCAAACCTGAAATGGATGCCTACCATGGGCATCCCCATCGGCTTGCAAAAGTTAGGACCATTTCAAGAATGTTAAAAAAACACTATGTTCAATCCTGGGTAGGCCAGAAGGCTCCGTTTAAAAGCACCATGTTTGCATTAGTCAAATGACCCCAATTTTCTTATTTACTTGTATGACTATCTCAAGGCGCCATGCCAAGTTGGTATTTTACAATTTTTGCATCTTCTAGAGTTTTCTCGGTCATAAAGGGCGATAAATGGTCGGACGTGTTGCAACTTAGTTTTTTTTTATTGTTGGAAATATGAGCAAATTACTACGAGATTTAATCCGAATAAACAAAAGATAAATCATGACTACAATAGCAGAGATTAAACTAATCGTGCGAACTAGCATATTAGATGAACAGATCACATCTAGGACACATACTAGAAACATGAATTCTACCACGATCTTGAACAGGAAAGATAGAATCACATACGGTGCAGCGGGAGCAGCATCGCCGGCGTTGACGTTGTTGCCCATGTCGTCGAGGATGAGATTGCCGAGGTCGGGGAAGAAGTCGTCGTTGGCGAAGTCGTCGCTGCCAGCAGTCGCGCGAGTGCGCTCCCAAAAAACCTGATCGCCCCTCTCCCGTACAGGATCACAAGAGGCGGGGTTCCTGAGGCCTGCTGTCCCTTCTCTTGGTGCACGCCGAAAGAAGGGATGGAGAAGACTTGCTTGGTGGTGCAATTATCTGGAACAGTGGTGTGAATCCATATGAAACGGCGGCGGCTAGGGTAGACGTCTGCCTGACTATATAGTGCGGGTCGGGTAGGTCGTCGGAGTAAATCCCACGTCTGAGTCATCACGATCCAAAAGAATCGGAAATGGTTCAGTAATTAACGTGTTCGTTAATTATTTATTAATGACTTACTAATTTTTCTCGAGCAGCAAAAATATAGACAACATGCATAGCTCTATCCTCGGCTCAATCCCGCGGTGCGGCGTGGCGGGCGAGGAGGAGGATCCTCATTGCTGTACAGAAGAATTATGTTCGTGATGCGCTGTTAGGTGACAGAACTATTGCAGGAGCAGATGCAGACAAGCTCGGTATGAGGACTACTTGATAGTTTAGTGCACACCATGCTTTACAGCTTAGAACCGGGACTTCAAAAATATTTTAAACGACATGGAGCATATGAGCGCGCGTGTAGGTCTTCTCTTCTCATGCTCATACAAGTGGTAGAAGAACTCACCTTTTAAAAAGGTGCAAATCTCTCTCAACTTCCGTGATGAGACTAAATTCTAGTCTCACTCACTCTACTCACATGTGTGTATGAATGAGCGAAGAGAATTTCAGAATTTTAGTTGGGCTTTGGGTCAAAGACCTACTAGCAAAATTCCAACAATAGCCTGGCGCAGCCGTACGCGTAGCCGCGCGTCTGGCGGCCACGTTGGCCTCCTCGCCGAGGACGACCTCGTTGGTCCAGAACTCGTCGGACCACGGAGGATCATACGAAACTTGCGCCATTAGCGGTGGAAAGTTGAGGAGAGGACCATACGCATACTGCGCCGTTTCCCGCGGAAAGCAGAGGAGGATGGCCAGGACGACGGCGAGGGCGAGCAGGCAGGGGTGGCGCACGGAGGTGGTGGACATGCTAGGTGGTTTCGATCTGGGCACGGGGACGTTCGACTATTTTATTTTTTTTGAGCGTAGACGTTCGACAACGCAAAATCCCCCAAAACTTACCCGGTCGTTTATTCTTACCGCGTCACGCCTCGAAAGGCCGGAAGGCCGAAAGCAGAAAAGAGTTGGGCCGGGCTCGCAACTCCTGATTTTCTAACCCTCGCCGCCCTCCTCAACTCTTGCGTTGCGTCCCGTACTCGCGTTCAGCGGCTTACTTGTCCACGAGCAGGAGCAGGTCGATCCGGTGGTCCGGAGACCAGAGCCATGGCAAACTATCGTGTCTGAAACCACGATGTCGTATTTGTTTGACGGTGGCATGTCTCTCTGGACATTGCAGTGGGCTCTTCGAGATCCAGGGCGTCCATGAACAAGCTGCCCGATCGAGGTCACAGACGAGTTCAGTACAACCGGAACGCCGTCGGTGATCTCAATTCGGGATGTTGGTCGTGCCTCCAGGTCTGTAAACGACATAATATCTCTAAACCCCACTATCCGCTATTTACATAAGAACACCTGAGCCCCTTTTAACACCCATAAACATATCTCTCTCTCTCTGTGTGCATAATCTGATTACAGCTAGTTGATCTTCCTGTTGGTTGCATTCTGTCGTGTAAGCATTCATAATCTTGTTTCTCTGAACCATTAGTTTACATGATTTCTTGTTCTCCAACTTTTCTGGTGATAAAAAGTGAAAAACACTTGTGTTATTGGTCATGTGCAAAGAAATCAATACTGAGGCCAACTCCAACGTAACGACCCAAACGAACACAAATTTTGCGCCGGGTTTCGGAATTAAAGAAAAGGCAGCGAAGTCCATTTTACATTAGTTAAAACTAAAAAACAATAAAATATAAATAGCCAGCGGTGGGCGGTATATGTAGGCGGCGGCGGCGGCGGCGGCCTCCTTGGCCTGGTCGATGTAGACCGGCGCCTCTATCCACGGGGATGCTATGCCGCCTGCTTTGTCTGCTCCTCCTAGTACGCCGCCTGCTAAACCGGTTGCTGGCATGCCGCCTGCTGGACCGCATACTGGTGCGCCGCCTGCTGAGCCGCCAACGTGTGCAGCTCAGCCTCCTCATCGGTCACGCCAAGCCACATGGGTGTGCACGACACATAAACAGGCACTGTCCTTATCCACGACTATCGACCATGACTATCCATGAAGCGGTCACAACTCCTCCTTAATAGGCTCGGGCACGAGCTGGTTTGGTGGCGGTGGGGGCGTGTTGGCGGGCCTTCCAGCCGCCGACTCTGCCTGCAGCTGTGCAAGGCCAGACCACTAGGCGAGCTCCATGAGCTCAGACTCCTCGAAGGACCTTCCAAAAAGTTGGGACAAGAAGTTGCATTGCGGAAAACTACGTCTATGCGGGTGACATTGTCAGCTCAAGTAACAAGCCAAAAGCCCCAACAATGATAATTAAGCTAGAGTTAAAAAAAACAATTGATTCGATTTCCTGCTCCTCGCTTATCACCATGCTTGCCTTGACCGCTTGTGTGGTTGGATCTTGAATTTATTCTCGTCTGGGAAAATGGCCGTTACTTTTAATGGTGTCCCTCGGAGTTGGATCACCTGCTGGAACGGGCCGCGGCGGGGTGTTCCATTCTCTCCATATCTTTTTATCATCGTCACGGACCTTCTTTAGCAGCTAATTCTCAAAGCTCACACCAGTGGCAACACAGACCTACACAACCTCATGTACCCAGACCTCCCTCCACCATTCTACAGTATGCGGATGACCCATCATAGCCAAATCCTCTGTTCGCCCTATAGAGAACCTCAAAATAATCTTGGATAACATTGCATTAGAATCTGGCCTTACCATCAACTTCACTAAGACTACATTTGTCCCTCTTCACACAGGCGACACTGTGACTACCATTGCCACTGCCCTAGGTTGCGAAACTTTTTGCTCCCACATACGTACCTTGGTCTACCCCTATCACCACACAAACTCCCTGCCCTTGCTTTCCAATCAATCATGACAAACTTTTACAAATACCTAACTGGTTGGCGGGCAAACCTACTACTCGGCAGCACTAGGCTAATTCTTTTGTCCTTGATCTTAGACTCTCTCCGTACCTATTTCATATCTATTTTTCAAGTTCAGAAAAAAGTGCTTAAAGAGATCAACGCCATTTGAAGAGCTTTCTTTTGGACTGCTGATACGTCTCCAACGTATCTACAATTTTTGATTGCTCCATGCTATTATATTATCTATTTTGGATGTTAATGGACTTTATTTTACACTTTTATATCATTTTTGGGACTAACCTACTAATCGGAGGCCCAGCTCAAATTGCTGTTTTTTTTGCCTATTTTAGGGTTTCGAAGAAAAGGAATATCAAATGGAGTCCAAACGGAATGAAACCTTCGGGAACATGATTTTCTCAACAAACATGATCCACGAGACTTGGAGTATGCGTCAAGAAACGACGGAAGAAGGCACGAGGCAGGGGGCGCGCCTACCCCCTGGGCGCGCCCTCCACCCTCGTGGGCCCTCCGTTGCTCCACCGACGTACTTCTTCCTTCTATATATATCCACGTACCCCCAAACATCCAGGGGCACCACGAAAACCTAATTCCACCGCCGCAACCTTCTGTACCCGAGAGATCCCATCTTGGGGCCTTTTCCGGAGCTCCACCGGAGGGGGCATCGATCCCGGAGGGCCTCTACATCAACTCCATGGCCTCTCCGGTGATGTGTGAGTAGTTTACTTCAGACCTACGGGTCCATAGTTATTAGCTAGATGGCTTCTTCTCTCTCTTTGGATCTCAATACAAAGTTCTTCTCGATCTTCTTGGAGATCTACTCGATGTAATCTTATTTTGCGGTGTGTTTGTCGAGATCCGATGAATTGTGGGTTTATGATCCAGATTATCTATGAACAATATTTGATTCTCCTCTGAATTATTTTATGTATAATTGGTTTATCTTTGCAAGTCTATTCAAATTATCAGTTTGGTTTGGCCTACTAGATTGATCTATATTGCAATGGGAGAAGTGTTTAGCTTTGGGTTCAATCTTGCAGTGCTCGATCCTAGTGACAGAAAGGGAACCGACACGTATTGTATTATTGTCATCAAGGATAAAAAGATGGGGTTTGTATCATATTGCATGAGTTTATTCTCTACATCATGTCATCTTTCTTAAAGCATTACTCTGTTCTTATGAACTTAATACTCTAGATGCATGCTGGATAGTGGTCGATGTGTGGAGTAATAGTAGTAGATGCAGAATCGTTTCGGTCTACTTGTCTCGGACATGATGCCTATATACATGATCATACCTAGATATTCTCATAACTATGCTCAATTCTATCAATTGCTCGACAGTAATTCGTTTACCCACCGTAATACTTATGCTCTTGAGAGAAGCCACTAGTGAAACCTATGCCCCCGGTCTATCTTCTATCATATTAATCTTCCAGTACTTAGTTATTTCCATTGCCATTTATTTTACTTTGCATCTTTATTTATCTTTATCATAGAAATACCAAAAATATTATCTTATCTTATCTATCAGATCTCACTCTCGTAAGTGACCGTGAAGGGATTGACAACCCCTTTATCGCGTTGGTTGCGAGGTTCTTATTTGTTTGTGTCGGTGCGTGGGACTTGAGCATGATCTCCTACTGGATTGATACCTTGGTTCTCAAAAACTGAGGGAAATACTTATGCTACTTTACTCCATCACCCTTTCCTCTTCAAGGGAAAACCAACGCAGTGCTCAAGAGGTAGCAAGACGGATTTTTGGCGCCGTTGCCCGGGAGATTCACGCCAAGTCAAGCATAAGTCAAGACATACCAATTTTCATGTTTTGGGTAAAGATTTAATGGATTATGGAACAAGGAGTGGCAAGAGCCTAAGCTTGGGCATACCCATGGCACCCCAAGGTAAAATTCAAGGACACCAAAATGCCTAAGCTTGGGGATGCCCCGGAAGGCATCCCCTCTTTTGTCTTCGTCTATCGGTAACTTTACTTGGAGCTATATTTTTATTCACCACATGATATGTGTTTTGCTTGGAGCGTCTTGTATGATTTGAGTCTTTGGTTTTTAGTTTACCACAATCATCCTTGATGTACATGTTGGAAATATGCCCTAGAGGCAATAATAAAATGATTATTATATTTCCTTGTTCATGATAATTGTCTATTATTCATGCTATAATTGTATTATCCGGAAATCGTAATACATGTGTGAATACATAGACCACAATGTGTCCCTAGTGAGCCTCTAGTTGACTAGCTCATTGATCAACAGATAGTCATGGTTTCCTGGCTATGGACATGGGGATGTCATTGATAACGGGATCACATCATTAGGAGAATGATGTGATGGACAAGACCCAAACCTAAGCATAGCACAAAGATCGTGTAGTTCGTTTGCTGTAGCTTTTCTGGATGTCAAGTATCATTTCCTTAGACCATGAGATTGTGCAACTCCCGGATACCGTAGGAGTGCCTTGGGTGTGCCAAACGTCACAACGTAACTGGGTGACTATAAAGGTACATTACAGGTGTCTCCGAAAGTGTTTGTTGGGTTGGCACGAATCGAGACTGAGATTTGTCACTCCGTATGACGGAGAGGTATCTCTCTGGGCCCACTCGGTAATGCATCATCATAATGAGCTCAATGTGATCAAGTGGTTGATCACGGGATCATGCATTACGGTACGAGTAAAGTGACTTGCCGGTAACGAGACTGAACAAGGTATTGGGATACCGACGATCGAGTCTCGGGCAAGTAACGTACCGATTGACAAAGGGAATTGAGTACGGGATTGATTAGGTCCTCGACATCGTGGTTCATCCAATGAGATCATCGAGGAGCATGTGGGAGCCAACATGGGTATCCAGATCCCGCTGTTGGTTATTGACCAGAGAGTCATCTCGGTCATGTCTGCTTGTCTCCCGAACCCGTAGGGTCTACACACTTAAGGTTCGGTGACGCTAGGGTTGTATAGCTATGAGTATGCAGTAATCCGAAAGTTGTTCGGAGTCCCGGATGAGATCCTGGGCGTCACGAGGAGTTCCAGAGTTGTCCGGAGGTGAAGAATTATATATAGGAAGTATAGTTTCGGCCATCGATAAAGTTTTGGGGTCACCGGTATTGTACCGGGACCACCGGATGGGTCCCGGGGGTCCACCGGGTGGGGCCACCCATCCCGGAGGGCCCCATGGCCTGAAGTGGGGAGGGGAACCAGCCCATAGTTGGCTGGTGCGCCCCCCCTTGGTGAAGGAAATATGCCCTAGAGGCAATAATAAAGTTATTATTTATTTCCTTATAATCATGATAAATGTTTATTATTCATGCTAGAATTGTATTAACCGGAAACATAATACATGTGTGAATACATAGACAAACAAAGTGTCACTAGTATGCCTCTACTTGACTAGCTCGTTAATCAAAGATGGTTATGTTTCCTAACCATGAACAATGAGTTGTTATTTGATTAACGAGGTCACATCATTAGTTGAATGATCTGATTGACATGAACCATTCCATTAGCTTAGCACCCGATCGTTTAGTATGTTGCTATTGCTTTCTTCATGACTTATACATGTTCCTATGACTATGAGATTATGCAACTCCCGTTTGCCGGAGGAACACTTTGGGTGCTACCAAACGTCACAACGTAACTGGGTGATTATAAAGGAGCATTACAGGTGTCTCCAAAGGTAGATGTTGGGTTGGCGTATTTCGAGATTAGGATTTGTCACTCCGATTGTTGGAGAGGTACCTCTGGGCCCTCTCGGTAATGCACATCAATTAAAAGCCTTGCAAGCATTGCAACTAAATGAGTTAGTTGCGGGATGATGTATTACAGAACGAGTAAAGAGACTTGCCGGTAACGAGATTGAACTAGGTATTGGTATACCGACGATCGAATCTCGGGCAAGTAACATACCGATGACAAAGGGAACAACGTATGTTGTTATGCGGTCTGACCGATAAAGATCTTCGTAGAATATGTAGGAGCCAATATGGGCATCCAGGTCCCGCTATTGGTTATTGACCGGAGACGTGTCTCGGTCATGTCTACATTGTTCTCGAACCCGTAGGGTCCACACGCTTAAGGTTACGATGACAGTTATATTATGAGTTTATGCATTTTGATGTACCGAAGGTTGTTCGGAGTCCCGGATGTGATCACGGACATGACGAGGAGTCTCGAAATGGTCGAGACATAAAGATTGATATATTGGAAGCCTATGTTTGGATATCGGAAGTGTTCCGGGTGAAATCGGGATTTTACCGGAGTACCGGGAAGGTTACCGGAACCCCCCGGGAGCTAAATGGGCCATGATGGGCCTTAGTGTAAAAGAGAAGAGGCAGCCCTACATGGGCTGTGCGCCTCCCCCTTCCCCTAGTCCTATTAGGACTAGGAGAGGTGGCCGGCCCCCTCTCTCTCTTTTCCCCCTCCGCGAATCCTATTCCAACTAGGATTGGGGGGGGGGATCCTACTCCCAGAGGGAGTAGGACTCTCCTGGCGCGCCACACCTTGGCCGGCCAGCCTCCCCCCTCTAGTCCTTTATATACTGAGGCAGAGGCACCCTAGAACACACAAGTTGATCCACGTGATCTATTCCTTAGCCGTGTGCGGTGCCCCTAGCAACCATATTCCTCGATAATACAATAGCGGAGTTTAGGCGAAGCCCTGCTGCTGTAGTGCATCAAGATCGTCACCACGCCGTCATGCTGACAGAACTCTTCCCCGACACTTTGCTGGATCGGAGTCCGGGGATCGTCATCGAGCTGAACGTGTGCTCGAACTCGGAGGTGCCGTAGTTTCGGTGCTTGATCGGTTGGATCGTGAAGACGTACGACTACTTCCTCTACGTTGTGTCAGCGCTTCCGCAGTCGGTTTGCGTTGGGTACGTAGACAACACTCTCCCCTCTCGTTGCTATGCATCACATGATCTTGCGTGTGCGTAGGAAATTTTTTGAAATTACTACGAATCCCAACAGTGGCATCCGAGCCTAGGTTATTTATGTTGATGTTATATGCACGAGTAGAACACAAGTGAGTTGTGGGCGATATAAGTCATACTGCCTACCAGCATGTCATAGTTTGGTTCGGCGGCATTGTTGGACGAGACGACCCGGACCAACCTTACGCGTACGCTTACGCGAGACCGGTTCCCCCGACGTGCTTTGCACATAGGTGGCTTGCGGGCGACTGTCTCTCCAACTTTAGTTGAACCGAGTATGGCTACGCCCGGTCCTTGCGAAGGTTAAAACGGAGTCTATTTGACAAACTATCGTTGTGGTTTTGATGTGTAGGTGAGATTGGTTCTTGCTTAAGCCCGTAGCAGCCACGTAAAACTTGCAACAACAAAGTAGAGGACGTCTAACTTGTTTTTGCAGGGCATGTTGTGATGTGATATGGTCAAGACATGATGCTGAATTTTATTGTATGAGATGATCATGTTTTGTAACCGAGTTATGGGCAACTGGCAGGAGCCATATGGTTGTCGCTTTATTGTATGCAATGAAATCGCGATGTAATGCTTTACTTTATTACTAAACGGTAGTGATAGTCGTGGAAGCATAAGCTTGGCGAGACGACAACGATGCTACGATGGAGAGCAAGGTGTCACGCCGGTGACGATGGTGATCACGACGTTGCTTCGGAGATGGAGATCACAAGCACAAGATGATGATGGCCATATCATATCACTTATATTGATCGCATGTGATGTTTACCCTTTTATGCATATTATCTTGCTTTGATTGACGGTAGCATTATAAGATGATCTCTCACTAAATTATCAAGAAGTATTCTCCCTGAGTATGCACCGTTGCGAAAGTTCTTCGTGCTGAGACACCACGTGATGATCGGGTGTGATAGGTTCTACGTTCAAATACAACGGGTGCAAAACAGTTGCACACGCGGAATACTCAGGTTATACTTGACGAGCCAAGCATATACAGATATGGCCTCGGAACACGGAGACCGAAAGGTCGAGCGTGAATCATATAGTAGATATGATCAACATAACGATGTTCACCATTGAAAACTACTCCATCTCACGTGATGATCGGTTATGGTTTAGTTGATTTGGATCACGTAATCACTTAGAGGATTAGAGGGATGTCTATCTAAGTGGGAGTTCTTTAATTAACTTGATTAACTGAACTTAAATTTATCATGAAACTTAGTACCTGATTAGTATCTTGCTTGTTTATGTTTGATTGTAGATAGATGGCTCGTGCTGTTGTTCCGTTGAATTTTAATGCGTTCCTTGAGAAAGCAAAGTTGAAAGATGATGGTAGCAATTACACGGACTGGGTCCGTAACTTGAGGATTATCCTCATTGCTGCACAGAAGAATTACGTCCTGGAAGCACCGCTGGGTGCCAGGCCTGCTGCAGGAGCAATGCCAGATGTTATGAACGTCTGGCAGAGCAAAGCTGATGACTACTCGATAGTTCAGTGTGCCATGCTTTACGGCTTAGAATCGGGACTTCAGCGACGTTTTGAACGTCATGGAGCATATGAGATGTTTCAGGAGTTGAAGTTAATATTTCATGCAAATGCCCGGATTGAGAGATATGAAGTCTCCAATAAGTTCTATAGCTGCAAGATGGAGGAGAATAGTTCTGTCAGTGAGCATATACTCAAAATGTCTGGGTATAATAATCATTTGATTCAATTGGGAGTTAATCTTCCAGATGATTGCGTTATTGACAGAATTCTTCAATCACTTCCACCAAGCTACAAGAGCTTCGTGATGAACTATAATATGCAAGGGATGAATAAGACTATTCCCGAGCTCTTCGCGATGCTGAAAGCTGCGGAGGTAGAAATCAAGAAGGAGCATCAAGTGTTGATGGTCAACAAGACCACTAGTTTCAAGAAAAAGGGCAAAGGGAAGAAGAAGGGGAACTTCAAAAAGAGCGGCAAGCAAGTTGCTACTCAAGAGAAGAAACCCAAACCTGGACCTAAGCCTGAAACTGAGTGCTTCTATTGCAAGCAGACTGGTCACTGGAAGCGGAACTGCCGCAAGTATTTGGCGGATAAGAAGGATGGCAAGGTGAACAAAGGTATATGTGATATACATGTTATTGATGTGTACCTTACTAATGCTCGCAGTAGCACCTGGGTATTTGATACTGGTTCTGTTGCTAATATTTGCAACTCGAAACAGGGACTACGGATCAAGCGAAGATTGGTTAAGGACGAGGTGACGATGCGCGTGGGAAACGGTTCCAAAGTCGATGTGATCGCAGTCGGCACGCTACCTCTACATCTACCTTCGGGATTAGTATTAGACCTAAATAATTGTTATTTGGTGCCAGCGTTAAGCATGAACATTATATCTGGATCTTGTTTGATGCGAGACGGTTATTCATTTAAATCAGAGAATAATGGTTGTTCTATTTATATGAGTAATATCTTTTATGGTCATGCACCCTTGAAGAGTGGTCTATTTTTGTTGGATCTCGATAGTAGTGACACACATATTCATAGTGTTGAAGCCAAAAGATGCAGAGTTGATAATGATAGTGCGACTTATTTGTGGCACTGCCGTTTAGGTCATATTGGTGTAAAGCGCATGAAGAAACTCCATTCTGATGGACTTTTGGAACCACTTGATTATGAGTCACTTGGTACTTGCGAACCGTGCCTCATAGGCAAGATGACCAAAACGCCGTTCTCCGGTACTATGGAGAGAGCAACAGATTTGTTGGAAATCATACATACAGATGTATGTGGTCCGATGAATGTTGAGGCTCGTGGCGGATATCGTTATTTTCTCACCTTCACAGATGATTTAAGCAGATATGGGTATATCTACTTAATGAAACATAAGTCTGAAACGTTTGAAAAGTTCAAAGAATTTCAGAGTGAAGTTGAAAATCATCGTAACAAGAAAATAAAGTTTCTACGACTGATCGTGGAGGAGAATATTTGAGTTACGAGTTTGGTGTACATTTGAAAAATTGTGGAATAGTTTCGCAACTCACGCCACCCGGAACACCTCAGCGTAATGGTGTGTCCGAACGTCGTAATCGCACTTTACTGGATATGGTGCGATCTATGATGACTCTTACTGATTTACCGCTATCGTTTTGGGGATACGCTCTAGATACGGCCGCATTCACGTTAAATAGGGCACCATCAAAATCCGTTGAGACGACGCCTTATGAACTGTGGTTTGGCAAGAAACCAAAGTTGTCGTTTCTGAAAGTTTGGGGCTGCGATGCTTATGTGAAAAAGCTTCAACCTGATAAGCTCGAACCCAAATCGGAGAAATGTGTCTTCATAGGATATCCAAAGGAAACTATTGGATACACCTTCTATACAGATCCGAAGGCAAGACTTTTGTTGCTAAATTCGGAAACTTTCTGGAGAAGTAGTTTCTCTCGAAAGAAGTGAGTGGGAGGAAAGTAGAACTTGACGAGGTAACTGTACCTGCTCCCTTATTGGAAAGTAGTTCATCACAGAAAACTGTTTCTGCGACACCTACACCAGTCAGTGAGGAAGCTAATGATGATGATCATGAAACTTCAGAACAAGATACTACTGAACCTCGTAGATCAAACAGAGTAAGATCCGCACCAGAGTGGTACGGTAATCCTGTTCTGGAAGTCATGTTATTAGATCATGATGAACCTACGAACTATGAAGAAGCGATGGTGAGCCCAGATTCCGCAAAGTGGCTTGAAGCCATGAAATCTGAGATGGGATCCATGTATGAGAACAAAGTGTGGACTTTGGTTGACTTGCCCAATGATCGGCAAGCAATTGAGAATAAATGGATCTTCAAGAAGAAGACTGACGCTGACGGTAATATTACTGTCTACAAAGCTCGACTTGTCGCAAAAGGTTTTCGACAAGTTCAAGGGATTGACTACGATGAGACCTTCTCACCCGTAGCGATGCTTAAGTCTGTCCGAATCATGTTAGCAATTGCCGCATTTTATGATTATGAAATTTGGCAAATGGATGTCAAAACATTCCTGAATGGATTTCTGGAAGAAGAGTTGTATATGATGCAACCAGAAGGTTTTGTCGATCCAAAGGGAGCTAACAAAGTGTGCAAGCTCCAGCGATCCATTTATGGACTGGTGCAAGCCTCTCGGAGTTGGAATAAACGTTTTGATAGTGTGATCAAAGCATTTGGTTTTATACAGACTTTTTGGAGAAGCCTGTATTTACAAGAAAGTGAGTGGGAGCTCTGTAGCATTTCTGATATTATATGTGGATGACATATTGTTGATTGGAAATGATATAGAATTTCTGGATAGCATAAAGGGATACTTGAATAAGAGTTTTTCAATGAAAGACCTCGGTGAAGCTGCTTACATATTAGGCATTAAGATCTATAGAGATAGATCAAGACGCTTAATTGGACTTTCACAAACAACATACCTTGACAAAATTTTGAAGAAGTTCAAAATGGATCAAGCAAAGAAAGGATTCTTGCCTGTGTTACAAGGTGTGAAATTGAGTAAGACTCAATGCCCGACCACTGCAGAAGATAGAGAGAATATGAAAGATGTTCCCTATGCATCAGCATAGGATCTATCATGTATGCAATGCTGTGTACCAGACCTGATGTGTGCCTTGCTATAAGTCTAGCAGGGAGGTACCAAAGTAATCCAGGAGTGGATCACTGACAGCGGTCAAGAACATCCTGAAATACCTGAAAAGGACTAAGGATATGTTTCTCGTATATGGAGGTGACAAAGAGCTCATCGTAAAAGGTTACGTTGATGCAAGCTTTGACACTGATCCGGACGATTCTAAATCGCAAACCGGATACGTGTTTACATTAAACGGTGGAGCTGTCAGTTGGTGCAGTTCTAAACAAAGCGTCGTGCGGGATCTACATGTGAAGCGGAGTACATAGCTACTTCGGAAGCAGCAAACGAAGGAGTCTGGATGAAGGAGTTCATATCCGATCTAGGTGTCATACCTAGTGCATCGGGTCCAATGAAAATCTTTTGTGACAATACTGGTGCAATTGCCTTGGCAAAGGAATCCAGATTTCACAAGAGAACCAAGCACATCAAGAGACGCTTCAATTCCATCCGGGATCTAGTCCAGGTGGGAGACATAGAGATTTGCAAGATACATACGGATCTGAATGTTGCAGACCCGTTGACTAAGCCTCTTCCACGAGCAAAACATGATCAGCACCAAGGCTCCATGGGTGTTAGAATCATTACTGTGTAATCTAGATTATTGACTCTAGTGCAAGTGGGAGACTGAAGGAAATTATGCCCTAGAGGCAATAATAAAGTTATTATTTATTTCCTTATAATCATGATAAATGTTTATTATTCATGCTAGAATTGTATTAACCGGAAACTTAGTACATGTGTGAATACATAGACAAACAAAGTGTCACTAGTATGCCTCTACTTGACTAGCTCGTTAATCGAAGATGGTTATGTTTCCTAACCATGAACAATGAGTTGTTATTTGATTAACGAGGTCACATCATTAGTTGAATGATCTGATTGACATGACCCATTCCATTAGCTTAGCACCCGATCGTTTAGTATGTTGCTATTGCTTTCTTCATGACTTATACATGTTCCTATGACTATGAGATTATGCAACTCCCGTTTGCCGGAGGAACACTTTGGGTGCTACCAAACGTCACAACGTAACTGGGTGATTATAAAGCAGCATTACAGGTGTCTCCAAAGGTAGATGTTGGGTTGGCGTATTTCGAGATTAGGATTTGTCACTCCGATTGTCGGAGAGGTACCTTTGGGCCCTCTCGGTAATGCTCATCAATTAAAAGCCTTGCAAGCATTGCAACTAAATGAGTTAGTTGCGGGATGATGTATTACAGAACGAGTAAAGAGACTTGCCGGTAACGAGATTGAACTAGGTATTGGTATACCGATGATCGAATCTCGGGCAAGTAACATACCGATGACAAAGGGAACAACGTATGTTGTCATGCGGTCTGACCGATAAAGATCTTCGTAGAATATGTAGGAGCCAATATGGCATCCAGGTCCCGCTATTGGTTATTGACCGGAGATGTGTCTCGGTCATGTCTACATTGTTCTCGAACCCGTAGGGTCCGCACGCTTAACGTTACGATGACAGTTATATTATGAGTTTATGCATTTTGATGTACCGAAGGTTGTTTGGAGTCCCGGATGTGATCACGGACATGACGAGGAGTCTCGAAATGGTCGAGACATAAAGATTGATATATTGGAAGCCTATGTTTGGATATTGGAAGTGTTCCGGGTGAAATTGGGATTTTACCGGAGTACCGGGAAGGTTACCGGAACCCCCCGGGAGCTAAATGGGCCATGATGGGCCTTAGTGTAAAAGAGAAGAGGCAGCCCTACATGGGCTGTGCGCCTCCCCCTTCCCCTAGTCCTATTAGGACTAGGAGAGGTGGCCGGCCCCCTCTCTCTCTTTTCCCCCTCCGCGAATCCTATTCCAACTAGGATTGGGGGGGGGGATCCTACTCCCAGAGGGAGTAGGACTCTCCTGGCGCGCCACACCTTGGCCGGCCAGCCTCCCCCCTCTAGTCCTTTATATACTGAGGCAGAGGCACCCTAGAACACACAAGTTGATCCACGTGATCTATTCCTTAGCCGTGTGCGGTGCCCCCTGCCACCATAGTCCTCGATAATACTGTAGCGGAGTTTAGGCGAAGCCCTGCTGCTGTAGTGCATCAAGATCGTCACCATGCCGTCGTGCTGACGGAACTCTTCCCTGACACTTTGCTGGATCGGAGTCCGGGGATCGTCATCGAGCTGAACGTGTGCTCGAACTCGGAGGTGCCGTAGTTTCGTTGCTTGATCGGTCGGATCATGAAGACGTACGACTACTTCCTCTACGTTGTGTCAGCGCTTCCGCAGTCGGTCTGCGTTGGGTACGTAGACAACACTCTCCCCTCTTGTTGCTATGCATCACATGATCTTGCGTGTGTGTAGGAATTTTTTTGAAATTACTACGAATCCCAACACTTGGGCCCCCCATGCGCCTAGGGTTGGGAACCCTAGGGGAGGGGGCGCCTCCACTTGCCTTGGGGGTACTCCACCCCCTTGGCCGCCGCCCCCCCTAGGAGATCCCATCTCCTAGGGCCGGCGCACCCCCTAGGGGGCCTATATAAAGGAGGGGGGAGGGAGGGCAGCAACACCTCAAGCCTTGGCGCCTCCCTCTCCCCTGCTACACCTCTCCCTCTCGCAGAAGCTCGGTGAAGCCCTGCTGCGATCACTGCTGCATCCACCACCACGCCGTCGTGCTGCTGGATCTTCATCAACCTCTCCTTCCCCCTTGCTGGATCAAGAAGGAGGAGACGTCATCCGCTCCGTACGTGTGTTGAACGCGGAGGTGCCGTCTGTTCGGCACTTGGTCATCGGTGATTTGGATCACGGCGAGTACGACTCCATCATCCCCGTTCTCTTGAACGCTTCCGCGCGCGATCTACAAGGGTATGTAGATGCACTCTCCTCTCATTGCTAGTTGACTCCATAGATTGATCTTGGTGAAACGTAGGAATTTTTTTTTGTTTTCTGCTACGATCTCCAACAGTGGCATCATGAGCTAGGTCTATGCGTAGTTACTATGCATGAGTAGAACACAAAGTAGTTGTGGGCGTTGATATTGTAAATTTGCTTGCCGTTACTAGTCTTATCTTGATTCGGCGGCATCGTGGGATGAAGCGGCCCGGACCAACCTTACACGTACGCTTACCTGAGACCGGTTCCACCGACTGACATGCACTAGTTGCATAAGGTGGCTGGCGGGTGTCTGTCTCTCCCACTTTAGTCGGATCGGATTCGATGAACAGGGTCCTTATGAAGGGTAAATAGAAATTGGCAATTCACGTTGTGGTTTTGGCGTAGGTAAGAAACATTTTTGCTAGAAACCTATAGCAGCCACGTAAAAACTTGCAACAACAATTAGAGGACGTCTAACTTGTTTTTGCAGCAAGTGTTTTGTGATGTGATATGGCCAAAGGTTGTGATGAATGATGAATGATATATGTGATGTATGAGATTGATCATGTTCTTGTAATAGGAATCACGACTTGCATGTCGATGAGTATGACAACCGGCAGGAGCCATAGGAGTTGTCTTTATTTATTTATGACCTGTGTGTCAACATAAACGTCATGTAATTACTTTACTTTATTGCTAAAGCATTAGCCATAGTAGTAGAAGTAATAGATGACGAGACAACTTCAAGAAGACACGATGATGGAGATTATGGTGTCATGCCGGTGACAAGATGATCATGGAGCCCCAAGATGGAGATCAAAGGAGCTATATGATATTGGCCATATCATGTCACTATTATTTGATTGCATGTGATGTTTATCATGTTTTTGCATCTTGTTTACTTAGAATGACGATAGTAAATAAGATGATCCCTCATAATAATTTCAAGAAAGTGTCCCCCCTAACTATGCGCCGTTGTGACAGTTCGTTGTTTCGAAGCACCACGTGATGATCGGGTGTGATAGATTCCAACGTTCACATACAACGGGTGTAAGACAGATTTACACACGCAATACACTTAGGTTGACTTGACGAGCCTAGCATGTACAGACATGGCCTCGGAACACAGAAGACCGAAAGGTCGAGCATGAGTCGTATAGAAGATACGATCAACATGAAGATGTTCACCGATGTTGACTAGTCCGTCTCACGTGATGATCGGACACGGCCTAGTCAACTCGGATCATGTTATACTTAGATGACTGGAGGGATGTTTATCTAAGTGGGAGTTCATAGAATAATTTGATTAGATGAACTTAATTATCATGAACTTAGTCTAAAATCTTTACAATATGTCTTGTAGATCAAATGACCAACGTTGTCCTCAACTTCAACGCGTTCCTAGAGAAAACCAAGCTGAAAGACGATGGCGGCAACTATACGGACTGGGTCCAGAACCTGAGGATCATCCTCATAGCTGCCAAGAAATATTATGTCCTAGAAGCACCGCTAGGTGACGCACCCGTCCCACAGAACCAAGACGTTATGAACGCTTGGCAGACACATGCTGATGATTACTCCCTCGTTCAGTGCGGCATGCTTTACATCTTAGAACCGGGGCTCCAAAAGAGTTTTGAGCGACACGGAGCATATGAGATGTTCGAAGAGCTGAAAATGGTTTTCCAAGCTCATGCCCGGGTCGAGAGATATGAAGTCTCCGACAAGTTCTTCAGCTGTAAGATGGAGAAAAATAGTTCTGTCAGTGAGTACATACTCAAAATGTCTGGGTTGCATAACCGCTTGACTCAGCTGGGAGTTAATCTCCCGGATGATGCGGTCATTGACAGAATCCTTCAGTCGCTTCCACCAAGCTACAAGAGCTTTGTGATGAACTTCAATATGCAGGGGATGGAAAAGACCATTCCTGAAGTATTGGCAATGCTGAAATCAGCAGAGGTAGAAGTCAAAAAGGAACATCAAGTGTTGATGGTGAATAAAACCACTAAGTTCAAGAAAGGCAAGGGTAAGAAGAACTTCAAGAAGGACGGCAAGGGAGTTGCCGCGCCCGGTAAGCAAGCTGCCGGGAAGAAGCCAAAGAATGGACCCAAGCCCGAGACTGAGTGCTTTTATTGCAAGGGAAGTGGTCACTGGAAGCGGAACTGCCCCAAATACTTAGCGGACAAGAAGGCCGGCATCACAAAAGGTATATGTGATATACATGTAATTGATGTGTACCTTACCAGTACTCGTAGTAGCTCCTGGGTATTTGATACCGGTGCGGTTGCTCACATTTGTAACTCAAAGCAGGAGCTGCGGAATAAGCGGAGACTGGCGAAGGACGAGGTGACGATGTGCGTCGGGAATGGTTCCAAGGTCGATGTGGTCGCCGTCGGCACGCTACCTCTACATTTACCTACGGGATTAGTTTTAAACCTCAATAATTCTTATTTAGTGCCAGCTTTGAGCATGAACGTTGTATCAGGATCTCGTTTAATACGAGATGGCTACTCATTTAAATCCGAGAATAATGGTTGTTCTATTTATATGAGAGATATGTTTTATGGTCATGCTCTGATGGTGAATGGTTTATTATTAATGAATCTCGAGCGTAATGCTACACTTATTCATAGTGTGAATACCAAAAGATTTAAGGTTGATAATGATAGTCCCACATACTTGTGGCACTGCCGCCTTGGTCACATAGGTGTCAAACGCATGAAGAAGCTCCATGCAGATGGACTTTTAGAGTCTCTTGATTACGAATCATTTGACACGTGTGAACCATGCCTCATGGGTAAAATGACCAAGACTCCATTCTCAGGAACAATGGAGCGAGCAACCAACTTATTGGAAATCATACATACTGATGTGTGCGGTCCAATGAGTGTTGAGGCTCGCAGTGGCTATCGTTATGTTCCCACCCTCACTGATGACTTGAGTAGATATGGGTATGTCTACTTAATGAAACACAAGTCTGAGACCTTTGAAAAGTTCAAGGAATTTCAGAGTGAGGTTGAGAATCAACGTGACAGGAAAATCAAGTTCTTGCGATCAGATCGTGGGGGAGAATACTTGAGTCACGAATTTGGCACACACTTAAGAAAATGTGGAATAGTTTCACAACTCACACCGCCTGGAACACCTCAGCGTAACGGTGTGTCCGAACGTCGTAATCGCACTCTATTAGATATGGTGCGATCTATGATGTCTCTTACTGATTTACCGCTATCATTTTGGGGCTATGCTTTAGAGACTGCCGCATTCACTTTAAATAGGGCTCCGTCAAAATCCGTTGAGATGACACCGTATGAATTATGGTTTGGGAAGAAACCTAAGCTGTCGTTTCTAAAAGTTTGGGGATGTGATGCTTATGTCAAGAAACTTCAACCTGAACAGCTCGAACCCAAGTCGGAAAAATGCCTCTTCATAGGATACCCTAAAGAAACTGTTGGGTATACCTTCTACCTCAGATCCGAAGGCAAGATCTTTGTTGCCAAGAATGGGTCCTTTCTAGAGAAAGAGTTTCTCTCGAAAGAAATAAGTGGGAGGAAGGTAGAACTTGATGAAGTATTAACTCTTGAACCGGTAAGTGGCGCAGGTCAAGAAAATGTTCCTGAGGTGCCTGCACCGACTAGAGAGGAAGTTGTTGATGATGATCATGAAACTTCAGATCAAGTTTCTACTGAACTTCGTAGGTCCACAAGGACACGTTCTGCACCATAGTGGTACGGCAACCCTGTCTTGGAAATCATGTTGTTAGACAACGGTGAACCTTCGAACTATGAAGAAGCGATGGCGGGCCCGGATTCCGACAAATGGCTAGAAGCCATGAAATCTGAGATAGGATCCATGTATGAAAACGAAGTATGGACTTTGACTGACTTGCCCGTTGATCGGCGAGCCATAGAAAATAAATGGATCTTTAAGAAGAAGACAGACGCGGATGGTAATGTGACCATCTATAAAGCTCGGCTTGTCGCTAAGGGTTATCGACAAGTTCAAGGGGTTGACTATGATGAGACTTTCTCACCCGTAGCGAAGCTGAAGTCCGTCCGAATCATGTTAGAAATTGCCGCATTCTATCATTATGAGATATGGCAAATGGACGTCAAAACGGCATTCCTTAATGGTTTCCTTAAGGAAGAATTGTATATGATGCAGCCGGAAGGTTTTGTCGATCCTAAGAATGCTGACAAGGTGTGCAAGCTCCAATGCTCGATTTATGGGCTGGTGCAAGCATCTCGGAGTTGGAACATTCGCTTTGATGAGATGATCAAAGCGTTTGGGTTTATGCAGACTTATGGAGAAGCCTGCATTTACAAGAAAGTGAGTGGGAGCTCTGTAGCATTTCTCATATTGTATGTGGATGACATACTGTTGATGGGAAATGATATAGAATTCTTGGAAAGCATAAAGGCCTATTTGAACAAGTGTTTTTCAATGAAGGACCTTGGAGAAGCTGCTTATATATTAGGCATCAAGATCTATAGAGATAGATCGAGACGCTTCATTGGTCTTTCACAGAGTACGTACCTTGACAAGATATTGAAGAAGTTCAAAATGGCTCAGTCAAAGAAGGGGTTCTTGCCTATATTGCAAGGTATGAGATTGAGCTTGGCTCAATGCCCGACCATGGCAGAAGATAGAGAAAAGATGACTGTCGTCCCCTATGCCTCGGCCATAGGGTCTATCATGTATGCTATGTTGTGTACCAGACCTGATGTAAACCTTGCCATGAGTTTGGTAGGAAGGTACCAAAGTAATCCCGGCATGGAACACTGGACAGCGGTCAAAAATATCCTGAAGTACCTGAAAAGGACTAAGGAATTGTTTCTCGTTTATGGAGTTGACGAAGAGCTCGTCGTAAAGGGTTACGTCGATGCTAGCTTCGACACAGATCTGGATGACTCTAAGTCACAAACCGGATACGTGTATATTTTGAATGGTGGGGCAGTAAGCTGGTGCAGTTGCAAGCAAAGCGTTGTGGCGGGATCTACATGTGAAGCGGAGTACATGGCAGCCTCGGAGGCAGCACACGAAGCAGTCTGGGTGAAGGAGTTCATTACCGACCTAGGAGTCATACCCAATGCGTCGGGCCCGATGACTCTCTTCTGTGACAACACTGGAGCTATTGCCCTTGCCAAGGAGCCCAGGTTTCACAGGAAGACCAGGCATATCAAGCGTCGCTTCAACTCCATTCGTGAAAGTGTTCAAAATGGAGACATAGAGATTTGTAAAGTACATACGGACCTGAATGTAGCAGATCCGTTGACTAAACCTCTGCCTAGAGCAAAACATGATCAACACCAGAATTCCATGGGTGTTCGATTCATCACAATGTAACTAGATGATTGACTCTAGTGCAAGTGGGAGACTGTTGGAAATATGCCCTAGAGGCAATAATAAAATGATTATTATATTTCCTTGTTCATGATAATTGTCTATTATTCATGCTATAATTGTATTATCCGGAAATCGTAATACATGTGTGAATACATAGACCATAATGTGTCCCTAGTGAGCCTCTAGTTGACTAGCTCGTTGATCAACAGATAGTCATGGTTTCCTGGCTATGGACATGGGGATGTCATTGAAAACGGGATCACATCATTAGGATAATGATGTGATGGACAAGACCCAAACCTAAGCATAGCACAAAGATCGTGTAGTTCGTTTGCTGTAGCTTTTCTGGATGTCAAGTATCATTTCCTTAGACCATGATATTGTGCAACTCCCGGATACCGTAGGTGTGCCTTGGGTGTGCCAAATGTCACAACGTAACTGGGTGACTATAAAGGTACATTACAGGTGTCTCCGAAAGTGTCTGTTGGGTTGGCACGAATCGAGTCTGGGATTTGTCACTCCGTATGACGGAGAGGTATCTCTCTGGGCCCACTCGGTAATGCATCATCATAATGATCTCAATGTGATCAAGTGGTTGATCACGGGATCATGCATTACGGTATGAGTAAAGTGACTTGCCGGTAACGAGACTGAACAAGGTATTGGGATACCGACGATCGAGTCTCGGGCAAGTAACGTACCGATTGACAAAGGGAATTGAGTACGGGATTGATTAGGTCCTCGACATCATGGTTCATCCGATGAGATCATCGAGGAGCATGTGGGAGCCAACATGGGTATCCAGATCCCGCTGTTGGTTATTGACCAGAGAGTCGTCTCGGTCATGTCTGCTTGTCTCCCGAACCCGTAGGGTCTACACACTTAAGGTTCGGTGATGCAAGGGTTGTATAGATATGAGTATGCAGTAATCCGAAAGTTGTTCGGAGTCCCGGATGAGATCCTGGACGTCACGAGGAGTTCCGGAATTGTCCCGGGGTGAAGAATTATATATAGGAAGTGTAGTTTCAGCCATCGGGAAAGTTTCGGGGTCACCGGTATTGTACCGGGACCACCGGATGGGTCCTGGGGGTCCACCGGGTGGGGCCACCCATCCCGGAGGGCCCCATGGGCTGAAGTGGGGAGGGGAACCAGCCCATAGTGGGCTGGTGTGCCCCCCCTTGGGCCCCCCATGCACCTAGGGTTGGGAACCCTAGGGGAGGGGGCGCCTCCACTTGCCTTGGGGGGTACTCCACCCCCTTGGCCGCCGCCCCCCCTAGGAGATCCCATCTCCTAGGGCCGGCGCACCCCCCTAGGGGGCCTATATAAAGGATGGGGGAGGGAGGGCAGCAACACCTCAAGCCTTGGCGCCTCCCTCTCCCCTGCTACACCTATCCCTCTCGCAGAAGCTCGGCGAAGCCCTGCTGCGATCACTGCTGCATCCACCACCACGCCGTCATGCTGTTGGATCTTCATCAACCTCTCCTTCCCCCTTGCTGGATCAAGAAGGAGGAGATGTCATCCGCTCCGTACGTGTGTTGAACGCGGAGGTGCCGTCTGTTCGGCACTTGGTCATCGGTGATTTGGATCACGGCGAGTACGACTCCATCATCCCCGTTCTCTTGAACGCTTTCGCGCGCGATCTACAAGGGTATGTAGATGCACTCTCCTCTCGTTGCTAGTTGACTCCATAGATTGATCTTGGTGAAACGTAGGAATTTCTTTTTGTTTTCTGCTACGATCTCCAACAGTACACGCCTTTTGAGAGAGACTCACATGATTGGGAATTTATTAGAATACTCTAGTGCTTCACTTATATCTTTTGAGCTATATAGTTTTTGGTCTAGTTCTTCACTTATATCTTTTAGAGCATGGTGATGGTTTTATTTTATAGAAATAATTGATCTCTCATGCTTCACTTATATTATTTTGAGAGTCCTTTAAGAACAACATGGCAATAATAAAAACTTTCATACAAGTGCATCGAATACTAAGAGAAGTTTGATACTTGATAATTGTTTGGAGATATGGACATGTAGCGGCCAGACCTCAAACGGTCCAATCTCTGTGCTCCGGTGTCATCTCTGGATCAGTAATGCTGACACCACACAATACTTGAAGGATTAATAATAGAGTAGCAATCACACACTTATTACATCGAGTGTCTCAAAAGAGAACTTATTACAATAAATATAGCTTAAGGCCATCTAATAACGATAACCGTGGAAGGCTTGGAAGATAAGTGAGTCCATCAACTCCAGCGGCATCACTAAGTATAGAACCACGACCTAAAGCACCTTAATCGTCGTCTGAAAAGTCTGCAACATTAACGTTGCAGCCCGAAACGGGTCAGGACATGGAATATGCTGGCAAAGTAACACATAGAGAGTAATACAAGAATATGGCTATTCTATATGCATATATGGCTGGTGGAAAGCTCTATGATTACAGTTTTGCGTAAAGCCAATTTTTCCCTACTGCAAAGGAATAAATTTTATTTAACTACCATGGTAGTTGTTAAACATTGAGAATGGTTGACAGCATTCTCAATCCCAATTAAGCATCATCATTAAAAACTCAACAATTATCTTTAGAGTAACATGATGAGATTCACATGATAATCCTGGTACTAGATCCTCAAGAGGTCCATAACCGGGGACAAGGCTAACCATGATTAGTTTATACACTCTGTAGAGGTTTGAGCACTTTTCCCCACAAGACTCGATCTCCTCCGTTGGTTTTCTCGCACTGCATGGTGTTTGAGAAACGGATGACCGAGACATAGTCTTTCAGAAGCACTAGCACCTTATGAACGGGTAGACCGTACCAACCTACTGTTGGGTTTCGTAGTAATTTCAAAAAATTTCCTACCACACGCAAGATCATGTGATGCATAGCAACGAGAGGGGAGAGTGTTGTCTACGTACCCAACGCAGACCGACTGCGGAAGCGCTGACACAACGTAGAGGAAGTAGTCGTACGTCTTCACGATCCAACCAATCAAGCACCAAAACTACGGCACCTCCGAGTTCGAGCACACGTTCAGCTCGATGACGATCCCCGGACTCCGATCCAGCAAAGTGTCGGGGAAGAGTTCCGTCAGCACAACGGCATGGTGACGATCTTGATGCACTACAGCAGCAGGGCTTCGTCTAAACTCCGCTACAGTATTATCGAGGACTATGGTGGCAGGGGGCACCGCACACGGCTAAGGAACAGATCACGTGGATCAACTTGTGTGTTCTAGGGTGCCTCTGCCTCAGTATATAAAGGACTAGAGGGGGGAGGCTGGCCGGCCAAGGTGTGGCGCGCCAGGAGAGTCCTACTCCCTCTGGGAGTAGGATCCCCCCCCCCAATCCTAGTTGGAATAGGATTCGCGGAGGGGGAAAAGAGAGAGGGGGGGCCGGCCACCTCTCCTAGTCCTAATAGGACTAGGGGAAGGGGGAGGCGCACAGCCCATGTAGGGCTGCCTCTTCTCTTTTCCACTAAGGCCCATCATGGCCCATTTAGCTCCCGGGTGGTTCCGGTAACCTTCCCGGTACTCCGGTAAAATCCCGATTTCACCCGGAACACTTTCGATATCCAAACATAGGCTTCCAATATATCAATCTTTATGTCTCGACCATTTCGAGACTCCTCGTTATGTCCGTGATCACATCCGGGACTCCGAACAACCTTCGGTACATCAAAATGCATAAACTCATAATATAACTGTCATCGTAACCTTAAGCGTGCGGACCCTACGGGTTCAAGAACAATGTAGACATGACCGAGAAACGTCTCCGGTCAATAACCAATAGCGGGACCTGGATGCCCATATTGGCTCCTACACATTCTACGAAGATCTTTATCGATCAGACCGCATAACAACATACGTTGTTCCCTTTGTCATCGGTATGTTACTTGCCCGAGATTCGATCGTCGGTATACCAATACCTAGTTCAATCTCATTACCGACAAGTCTCTTTACTCGTTCTGTAATACATCATCCCGCAACTAACTCATTTAGTTGCAATGCCTGCAAGGCTTTTAATTGATGTGCATTACCGAGCGGGCCCAGAGGTACCTCTCCGACAATCGGAGTGACAAATCCTAATCTCGAAATACGCCAACCCAACATCTACCTTTGGAGACACCTGTAATGCTCCTTTATAATCACCCAGTTACGTTGTGACGTTTGGTAGCACCCAAAGTGTTCCTCCGGTAAACGGGAGTTGCATAATATCATAGTTATAGGAACATGTATAAGTCATGAAGAAAGCAATAGCAACATACTAAACGATCGGGTGCTAAGCTAATGGAATGGGTCATGTCAATCAGATCATTCAACTAATGATGTGACCTCGTTAATCAAATAACAACTTATTGTTCATGGTTAGGAAACATAACCATCTTTGATTAACGAGCTAGTCAAGTAGAGGCATACTAGTGACACTTTGTTTGTCTATGTATTCACACATGTATTATGTTTCCGGTTAATACAATTCTAGCATGAATAATAAACATTTATCATGATTATAAGGAAATAAATAATAACTTTATTATTGCCTCTAGGGCATATTTCCTTCAGTTATTGATGTGTACCTTACTAGAGCTCGTAGTAGCACCTGGGTATTTGATACTGGTTCTATTGCTAATATTTGCAACTCGAAACAGGGACTACGGATTAAGCGAACACTGGAAAAGGACGAGGTGATGATGCGCGTGGGAAACGGTTCCAAAGTCGATGTGATCGCGGTTGGCACGCTACCTCTACATCTACCTTCGGGATTAGTATTAGACCTTAATAATTGTTATTTGGTGCCAGCGTTGAGCATGAACATTATATCTGGATCTTGTTTGATGCGAGACGGTTATTCATTTAAATCAGAGAATAATGGTTGTTCTATTTATATGAGTAATATCTTTTATGGCCATGCACCCTTGAAGAGTGGTCTATTTTTGATGAATCTCGATAGTAGTGATACACATATTCATAATGTTGAAGCCAAAAGATGCAGAGTTGATAATGATAGTGCAACTTATTCGTGGCACTGCCGTTTAGGTCATATCGGTATAAAGCGCATGAAGAAACTCCATACTGATGGACTTTTGGAACCACTTGATTATGAATCACTTGGTACTTGCGAACCGTGCCTCATGGGCAGGATGACTAAAATGCCGTTCTCCGGTACTATGAAGAGAGCAACAGATTTGTTGGAAATCATACATACAGATGTATGTGGTCTAATGAATGTTGAGGCTCGTGGTGGATATCGTTATTTTCTCACCTTCACAGATGATTTAAGAAGATATGGGTATATCTACTTGATGAAGCATAAGTCTGAAACATTTGAAAAGTTCACAGAATTTCAGACTGAAGTTGAAAACCATCATAACAAGAAAATAAAGTTTCTACGATCTAATCGTGGAGGAGAATATTTGAGTTACGAGTTTGGTCTACATTCGAAACAATGTGGAATAGTTTCGCAACTCACGCCACCCAGAACACCACAGCGTAATGGTGCGTCCGAACATCGTAATCGTACTTTACTAGATATGGTGCGATCTATGATGTCTCTTACAGATTTACCGCTATCGTTTCGGGGTTATGCTTTAGAGACGGCCGCATTCACGTTAAATAGGGCACCATCGAAATCCGTCGAGACGACGCCTTATGAACTATGGTTTGGCAAGAAACCAAAGTTGTCATTTCTGAAAGTTTGGGGCTGCGATGCATATGTGAAAAAGCTTCAACCTGATAAGCTCGAACCCAAATCGGAGAAATGTGTCTTCATAGGATACCCAAAGGAGACTGTTGGGTACACCTTCTATCACAGATCCGAAGGCAAGACATTCGTTGCCAAGAATGGATCCTTTCTAGAGAAGGAGTTTCTCTCGAAAGAAGTGAGTGGGAGGAAAGTAGAACTTGATGAGGTAACTGTACCTGCTCCCTTATTGGAAAGTAGTACATCACAGAAATCAGTTTCTGTGACACCTACACCAACTAGTGAGGAAGTTAATAATGATGATGATCATGAAACGTCAGATCAATATGCTATTGATCTTCGTAGATCAACCAGAGTAAGATCCGCACCAGAGTGGTATGGTGATCCTGTTCTAGAAGTCATGCTATTAGATCATGATGAACCTACGAACTATGAAGAAGCGATGGTGAGCCCAGATTCCGCAAAATGGCTTGAAGCCATGAAATCTGAGATGGGATCCATGTATGAGAACAAAGTGTGGACTTTGGTTGACTTGCCCATTGATCGGCAAGCAATTGAGAATAAATGGATCTTCAAGAACAAGACTGACGCTGATGGTAATGTTACTGTCTACAAAGCTCGACTTGTTACGAAAGGTTTTCGACAAGTTCAAGGGATTGACTACGATGAGACCTTCTCACCTGTAGCGATGCTTAAGTCTGTCCGAATCATGTTAGCAATTGCCATGTTTTATGATTATGAAATATGGCAGATGGATGTCAGAACTGCATTCTTGAATGGATTTCTGGAAGAAGAGTTGTATATGATGCAACCGGAAGGTTTTGTCGATCCAAAGGGAGCTAACAAAGTGTGCAAGCTCCAGCGATCCATTTATGGATTGGTGCAAGCCTCTCGAAGTTGGAATAAATGCTTTGATAGTGTGATCAAAGCATGTGGTTTTATACAGACTTTTGGAGAAGCCTATATTTACAAGAAAGTGAGTGGGAGCTCTGTAGCATTTCTGATATTATATGTGGATGACATATTGCTGATTGGAAATGATATAGAATTTCTGGATATCATAAAGGGATACTTGAATAAGAGTTTTTCAATGAAAGACCTCGGTGAAGCTGCTTCTATATTGGGCATTAAGATCTATAGAGATAGATCATGACACTTAATTAGACTTTCACAAAGCACATACCTTGACAAAGTTTCGAAGAAGTTCAAAATGGATCAAGCAAAGAAAGGGTTCTTGCCTGTGTTACAAGGTGTGAAGTTGAGTAAGACTCAATGCCCGACCACTGCAGAAGATAGAGAGAAAATGAAAGATGTTCCCTATGCTTCAGCCATAGGCTCTATCATGTATGCAATGCTGTGTACTAGACCTGATGTGTGCCTTGCTATAAGGCTAGCAGGGAGGTACCAAAGTAATCCAGGAGTGGATCACTAGACAGCGGTCAAGAACATCCTGAAGTACCTGAAAAGGACTAAGGATATGTTTCTCGTTTATGGAGGTGACAAAGAACTCATCATAAATGGTTACGTTGATGCAAGCTTTGACACTGGTCCGGACGATTCTAAATCGCAAACCGGATACGTGTTTACATTGAACGGTGGAGCCGTCAGTTGGTGCAGTTCTAAACAAAGCGTCGTGGGGGATCTACATGTGAAGCGGAGTACATAGCTGCTTCGGAAGCAGCAAATGAAGGAGTCTAGATGAAGGAGTTCATATCCGATCTAGGTGTCATACCTAGTGCATGGGGTCCAATGAAAATCTTTTGTGACAATACTGGAGCAATTGCCTTAGCAAAGGAATCCAGATTTCACAAGAGAACCAAGCACATCAAGAGACGCTTCAATTCCATCCGGATCTAGTCCAGGTGGGAGCCATAGAAATTTGCAAGATACATACGGATCTGAATGTTGCAGACCCGTTGACTAAACCTCTTCCACGAGCAAAAGATGATCAGCACCAAGGCTCCATGGGTGTTAGAATCATTACTGTGTAATCTAGATTATTGACTCTAGTGCAAGTGGGAGACTGAAGGAAATATGCCCTAGAGGCAATAATAAAGTTATTATTTATTTCCTTATATCATGATAAATGTTTATTATTCATGCTAGAATTGTATTAACCGGAAACATAATAAATGTGTGAATACATAGACAAATAGAGTGTCACTAGTATGCCTCTACTTGACTAGCTCGTTGATCAAAGATGGTTAAGTTTCCTAGCCATTGACATGGATTGTCATTTGATTAATGGAATCACATCATTAGGAGAATAATGTGATTGACATGACCCATTCCGTTAGCTTAGCACACGATCGTTTAGTATGTTGCTATTGCTTTCTTCATGAATTATACATGTTCCTATAACTATGAGATTATGCAACTCCCATTTACTGGAGGAACACTTTGTGTGCTACCAAACGTCACAACGTAACTGGGTGATTATAAAGGTGCTCTACAGGTGTCTCCGACGGTACTTGTTGGGTTGGCATATTTCGAGATTAGGATTTGTCACTCCGATTGTCGGAGAGGTATCTCTGGGCCCTCTCGGTAATGCACATCACTTAAGCCTTGCAAGCATTGAAACTAATGAGTTAGTTGCGGGATGATGTATTACGGAATGAGTATAAGAGACTTGCCGGTAACGAGATTGAACTAGGTATTGAGATACCGACGATCGAATCTCGGGCAAGTAACATACCGATGACAAAGGGAACAACGTATGTTGTTACGCGGTCTGACTGGTAAAGATCTTCGTAGAATATGTAGGAGCCAATATGAGCATCTAAGTTCCGCTATTGGTTATTGACCGGAGACATGTCTCGGTCATGTCTACATAGTTCTCGAACCCGTAGGGTCCGCACGCGTAACGTTACGATGACAGTTATATTATGAGTTTATATGTTTTGATGTACCGAAGGTTGTTTGGAGTCCCGGATGTGATCATGGACATGACGAGGAGTCTCGAAATGGTCGAGACATGAAGATTGATATATTGGAAGCCTATGTTTGGATATCGGAAGTGTTCCGGGTAAAATCGGGATTTTACCGGAGTACCGGGAGGTTACCGAAACCCCCCGGGAATCAAATGGGCCTTAGTGGGCCTAGGTAGAAGAGAGGAGAGGAGGGAAGGGCTGGCCGCGCGCCCCTCCCCCCCTAGTCCGAATAGGACAAGGAGAGGGGGCGGCGCCCCCCTTCCTTCCTTCTCCTCCACTCCTTCCCCCTCAAGTCCTAATCCAACTATGAAAGGGGGGGAGTCCTACTCCCAGTGGGAGTAGGACTCCTCCTGGCGCGCCCTCTCCCTTGGCCGGCCACACCCCCCCTTGCTCCTTTATATACGGGGGCAGGGGGGCACCCTAGAGACAACAACAATTGATCATTGATCTCTTATCCGTGTGCGGTGCCCCCCTCCACCATAGTCCACCTTGATAATACTATAGCGTTGCTTAGGCGAAGCCCTGCATCGGTAGAACATCAACATCGTCACCACACCGTTGTAATGACGAAACTCTCCCTCAACACTCGGCTGGATCGGAGTTCGAGGGACGTCATCGGGCTGAACGTGTGCTGATCTCGGAGGTGCCGTACGTTCGGTACTTGATCGGTCGGATCGTGAAGACGTACGACTACATCAACCGCGTCGTGCTAACGCTTCCGCTTTCGGTCTACGAGGGTACGTGGACAACACTCTCCCCTCTCGTTGCTATGGATCACCATGATATTGCGTGTGCGTAGGAATTTTTTTGAAATTACTACGTTCCCCAACAGGTATCATACACCCACCATATACCTTCCTCAAAACAGCCACCATACCTACCTATTATGGCATTTCCATAGCCATTCCGAGATATATTGCCATGCAACTTTCCACCGTTCCGTTTATGACACACTCCATCATTGTCATATTGCTTAGCATGATCATGTAGTTGACATAGTATTTGTGGCAAAGCCACCGTTCATAATTCTTTCATACTTGTCACTCATGCATCATTGCATATCCCGGTGCACCGCCGGAGGCATTCATATAGAGTCATATCTTGTTCTAAGTATCGAGTTGTAATTGTTGAGTTGTAAGAAAAATAAAAGTGTGATGATCATCATTATTAGAGCATTGTCCCAAGTGAGGAAAGGATGATGGAGACTATGATTCCCCCACAAGTCGGGATGAGACTCCGGAAAAAAAAATTAAAAAAAAGAGAGAAAAGAGGCCATAAAAAAGAGAAAAGGCCAAGAAAAAAAGAAAAAAGAGATAAAAAGAGAGAAGGGACAATGTTACTATCCTTTTACCACACTTGTGCTTCAAAGTAGCACCATGATCTTCATAGTAGAGAGTCTCTCATGTTATCACTTTCATATACTGGTGGGAATTTTTCATTATAGAACTTGGCTTGTATATTCCAATGATGGGCTTCCTAAAAATTGCCCTAGGTCTTCATGAGCAAGCAAGTTGGATGCACACCCACTTAGTTTCTTTTTGAGCATTCATATACTTATAGCTCTAGTGCATCCGTTGCATGGCAATCCCTACTCACTCACATTGATATCTATTGATGGGCATCTCCATAGCCCGTTGATACGCCTAGTTGATGTGAGACTATCTTCCCCTTTTTGTCTTCTCCACAACCACCACTCTATTCCACCTATAGTGCTATATCCATGGCTCACGCTAATATATTGCGTGAAGATTGAAAAAGTTTTGAGAATGTCAAAGGTATGAAACAATTGCTTGGCTTGTCATCGGGGTTGTGCATGATTTAAATATTTTGTGTGGTGAAGATAGAGCATAGCCAGACTATATGATTTTGTAGGGATAACTTTCTTTAGCCATGTTATTTTGAGAAGACATAATTGCTTTGTTAGTATGCTTGAAGTATTACTATTTTCTATGTCAATACGAACTTTTGTCTTGAATCTTTCGGATCTGAATATTCATACCACAATTAAGAAGAATTACATTAAAATTATGCCAAGTAGGAGTCCACATCAAAAATTCTGTTTTTATCATTTACCTACTCGAGGACGAGCAGGAATTAAGCTTGGGGATCCTTGATATGTCTCCAACGTATCTATAATTTTTGATTGCTCCATGCTATATTATCTACTGTTTTGGACATTATTGGGCTTTATTATACCTCTCCCAATGCATTGGTGCTAAACTGGGGTGCTAAGGTTTAGCAACTCATGTCCCCAATGCATCGGTGCTAAGGTTTTGTAGCTAAGCCTCCTCTATTTAATTGTTTAGTAATAAAACTTTTCATGTATTGGTTGGTAGTCTTTTTGCCTAGGTCCACGTGCTTAGCATTGGTTCTTATTGGGGTCATCATAATGCTCTCTCTCCTCTTTAATTGCTTTGCCACATCATTTTTATGCCTATGTGGCACCCTTAGCACCTGTACACCATGGAGCACTGGGAAGGGCCTTATCCACTTTTATATTATTTTTGGGACTAACCTATTAACCGGAGGCCCATCCCAGAATTGTTGTTTTTTTTGCCCGTTTTAGGGTTTTGAAGAAAAGGAATACTAAACGGACTCCAAACGGAATGAAAACTTCGGGAACGTGATTTTCTCACCGAATACAACTCAGGAGACTTGGACCCTACGTCAAGCCAATCAACAGGAGGCCACGAGGTAGGGGCGCGCGCCTGCCCCCTCCCCCCAGGCATGCCCTCCACCCTCGTGGGCCCCCGGTTGCTCCACCGACGTACTTCTTCCTCCTATATATACCCACGTACCCCCAAACAATCAGACACGGAGCCAAAACCCTAATTCCATCGCTGTAACTTTCTGTATCCACGAGATCCCATCTTGGGGCCTGTTCCGGAGCTCCGCCGGAGGGGGCATTTATCACGGAGGGCTTCTACATCAACACCATAGCCTCTCTGATGAAGTGTGAGTAGTTTACTTCAGACCTATGGGTCCATAGTTCGTAGCTAGATGGCTTCTTCTCTCTTTTTGGATCTCAATACAATGCTCTCCCCCTCTCTTGTGGAGATCTATTCGATGTAATCTTCTTTTTGCGGTGTGTTTGTTGAGACCGATGAATTGTGGGTTTATGATCAAGTCTATCTATGAATAATATTTGAATCTTCTCTGAATTTTTTTATGTATGATTGGTTAGCTTTGCAAGTCTCTTCGAATTATCACTTTGGTTTGGCCTACTAGATTGATCTTTCTTGCAATGGAAGAAGTGCTTAGCTTTGGGTTCAATCTTGCGGTGTCCTTTCCCGGTGACAGTAAGGGCAGGAAGGCATGTATTGTATTGTTGCCATCGAGGATAACAAGATGGGGTTTTCTTCATATTGCGTGAGTCTATCCCTCTACATCATGTCATCTTGCTTAAGGCGTTACTCTGTTTTTAACTTAATACTCTAGATGCATGCTGGATAGCGGTCGATGAGTGGAGTAATAGTAGTAGATGCAGGCAGGAGTTGGTCTACTTGTCTCGGACGTGATGCCTATATACATGATCGTACCTAGATATTCTCATAACTATGCTCAATTCTGTCAATTGCGCAACAGTAATTTGTTCACCCACGGTAGAATACTTATGCTCTCAAGAGAAGCCACTAGTGAAACCTATGGCCCCCGGGTCTATCTTTATCATATCAATCTCCTACTACTTAGTTATTTACTTTGCTATTTATTTTGCCTTTATTTTACTTTGCATCTTTATCATAAAAATACCAAATATATTATCTTTATCATATCTATCAGATCTCACTCTCGTAAGTGGCCCTATAGGGATTGACAACCCCTATTTGCATTGGTTGCGAGGATTTATTTGTCTTGTGCAGGTACGAGGGACTTGCGTGTAGCCTCCTACTGGATTGATACCTTGGTTCTCAAAAACTGAGGGAAATACTTACACTACTTTGCTGCATCATCCCTTCCTCTTCGGGGAAAACCAACGCAGTGCTAAAAGAGGTAGCACACCTCTTCATATAGTTTCTCCCTCGGCCATTGTCACTATCAACAACTCATCTTTGTCAGCCAAGCAAGAAGCTCGCAATGAGGTTGCCAACTTTGTTTACAACTTCTTTGACGATCTTACAGCTGCCATTGTTACATACTATGCCGAGCTTCGCCCAAGGGCTGATTATGTCACATTTGGCACTACAAACGACATGGTCCCAACCAAAATTCGGTTGCCAAAGTGTAATGTAGCACGCGACCCTTGGGAAATTGGATATGTGCCACTCCCACCATCACCAACAGTTCTCAAAGCTATGAATGATTGGTTATCTACTGCATCGACCTTACTACTAGAGAGGTATTACTAAGATAGGCATTTTTTTCTTCCGAAATGAGACCATTATTGTTTTATCATGTTTATGTTATGCTTCACATGACAACATCTCATTTTATGCACTCTTGATAGGAAATGGATCGTGCACCCACATCCAAAGCTAGTATCAATTGATGGAACAGAAATCAAACAACAACTAGCAGGAAGCGAACATCTCGGCCATGAGATGGCCTCAGTAATTTTCAGACGACTCCATCAGATGGATTTTTTGTTCACAAAAGATAGCGTAGGGATGGTATGGAGGAAATTCATGGAACCTGAGTTTGATGTAAGTCCAATGTTCACTAACATTTTCCCCCTCTGATAACTCCTCTCTTGTTTTATTAAAGTTTCCATTACACGCTCCAACATGAAATGTCTTTTTTCTTGCAGACAGCTGTGTTGTTGAATGCTGACCCCAATCTATCCGCACTAGCTTCACTGGTGCACTTGATAAATGGAACCCTGCCTCAACTAGAGTGGTAAGTATAGAACACAGCCTTATTTTCTAACCGCTGGCCTCCGTTTTATACATTTCATGTCACACTTACTAATTTAGTTGTCAATTATAATTTCCCAACAGTGGCACATACCAGCCATCTTGCCCGATGGATGGGACGTGTACTCAATTGATATGCTGAAAAGGAGGATAGCCGTTCTTGATCCAGCAGTTGGACCATTTGGCTTTAGCAATCGCAGGGTAAACATGCACACATATGTGTCAAACCTTCTGCATTCCGCCCTGTTCAGATGCCTCCAGTGCCTCTATGAGTCATGGCATTGCAACTGTGGAGAATGGACCAGGTCATTCCCAATGCTGATGGTGGAGAAGGTTGATAAGTAAGTTGAAATATACTTCCAGCTCCTGTGTCTCTAATGTTATATTAACATTCAGCTCTTGCCTGCTTACATTTTCCGCACGCATGGTCCGTCAGGGAAGATTATGGCATATGTGCGACATTTCTTGCTAGGAATTTCAACGGCGATAAACTGCAAATACCTTTGACCAAGGTAACTGCCTTTTTTAAGAATTACATTAATACCAATAATTATTGTTACTGAACTTTGGGCTAATTCAGAAATCTAATTCACAGGCCAACATGGACATGCACAAGAACCTCATGCTCTATGAGGTCTTGCGTCTCCAAGGAAACGAGTCGCTAATCCCACATGATGCCATCCAAGCTTTCAAGGGCTCTTTCCTTGTCATCTGAATTATTTCTATGCTATATCTTAGCATTTTCTATGTACATTTAAACTGAAACAATTTATGATGTATCTCCCATTCTAAACAGGTCGACTGTAAGCGACTTTTTTTCTTGGACACAATCCAATACTCTTAACCGTTTCAAACAACAATGCATTGAAATTACGAATTTTGTGACACATACTGGGATACATTCGGCATGCCCTCGGGGTCACGCTCACACTCACACCACTAATCTTAAGGCTCAGGCTGGGATGGATTCTCTATGCACTAAATATCACACTCACACTCACACCAACACATAGAACATGATTAAGATATTACTAGTTCGTAAACGGAATCATCTAGTAAACCCTGAGGAAGATGTAGCAAAACAGAGCTACCAGCAACACATACATAGCGATGGCCATGCGTTTGAACCTCTGATCCGGCAACACAACTGGCACCACAGCTTCGGGTTGCACATGCAATGGCTCATTAGCTTCACGGAGACGACGAGTCAGCTATTCAACTTGAGCTTCAGCGTTCCTTGTAGCATCCTGCAGGTTCGAGTTCAAACTCTCAAGCATCCACACTAGGTCCCTCAGATCCAGTACCAGCTGCTTAAGGAACGGATCATCAATTGGATCATCATGCCATACGAAATACTGGCAATCTCTCCTCTGCAAACATCCGAAAAGGAAACAAGAACCAAATTTTCGTGAACACGACAAATGAAAAGGAAATCCAAATGTGGAATTCAGAGAATGTTTTAGAGCTTACTTACCCTTGAATAGTAACAACTTCTGTACCGCCTCCCTGGATTTTCGTCGCTCCACGAGATCCACATGGCTGCTTTCTTAGGCGGCCTGCATTCACACGGGTCATATGGCTCGTAGTCTAGCGGACCTTGCCGGTACCTTATCGGCGATCTCACTGTTGCACCTGGAACTCTACTAGCGGAATAACGAGATCGTGAGGAAGAAGAGCTAGAGGAGGCCATTGGAGCGACGAGAACAACTAGATGTGGCTAAACTCCTTGAGAGGTTGGCAAGGAGGAAAGCGATACTTATAGACGGATGCACCCAACCAGCAACGGTCAATAGCCAGCAATGGCTATTTCAAAATTCAAACAAGGAAAGGAAGACGTTGTACATGCCCATGCATTTTTTAATCATAAGCCATGCATGGCTGGATTCCTCTCCAGGGAGGTTCGTTCACAGCATCAACTTAACTGACATATTACAACCAAAATGATTAAAGGAACCCAAGTTCGTGCTAGCAAGCACACTTCAATCTCGCTAATCCATCAAAGCGTCCGCACCACCAAAATGATTATCCTGCAGGTTGCGTCTAACCTAAACCCGCAGACAAATCCGACTCCTCGCTGCATCAAGAGCTACTCTTCCATTGTCGCTTGCTCCATGATTCCTGGACTAGGAGTAGAATTCCCTTTGGCCGCCATAGTCTCGTACAACATCCTCCTCCTCCTGGCCAGCATACCATCCTAATGCAAGCGAACAATTGGAATTTTGTTGTCAGATTTTTTGAAACTGAACCATGAGATGCAAACTAATGTTTTTTGCAGCCCTAGCATTGTACCTGTGGCACGTCGTGCTCCAGACGTGTACCATTGAAGTTGTTAGCATAGTAAGCAATATAACCGGCAGACTCCCCGCTGAAAGAAAAGAAGAAAGGCATTAAACACTGACAACTATCTGTTAGATTTGTTTTATCATTACTATTACTGGAGACATTACCTGCCGCATGCAACATGCATGTTCTTGTTGTACCTCACATGCCAATCCGAGATATCCATGTTCCATCCGTCAGCAAGCATAGCCCCAACATGCTTCAAACCATTAACCATGTTGCAAATTATGGATGAATGCTTGTCTCTGTACTGATGCTTGGTGTGCTCTATATAAACCGGATCAAGCACGTTGAGTCTTTTGAGCTTCATGTCAAAGACGTATAGGCACCACTCCCTAGTGATTGATATAGGAGCCATGATCTGTAATGCTCAAACAAGGCACAAACAATTAGATTCAACAACATGCACAAGATTCTCTGCATAAACTTAACCCGAACATTATTTGCAGATAACCACACTTACCATCCCGCATAGCCTCAGCTGAAATCCAATGTTCTGGGAAGACAGTAAAGCACGCAAAGTTACCATAGCCTCGCGAGTGTATGGATTCTCAAGGTGCAGCTGGGCCAGAGCAACAAACATCATGATCAAAAAGTTAGATGAATATGATACACAAATTTCAACCTAACAGAGTAAATCTGCAGTTTTATGGTATTACCGGCACATCAGGCGATACAATCCCCCTCCAGAGAGGAAGGCCAACCCTCTCCATCATCATAATCTCCCTCTCATTGAAGCCACGAACCCATGCCTCCATACCATTGTAACCCATATCTCCATTAAAACTGTATTGGTACTTCATTTTGTTACCATCTAGCTTCAACGGAGTTGGCCAAATGCTTTCAAACCAAACCCTGCAATGGAATTCCCAAAACTATGTCAGTACAGTTGTTGGTCTTCTGCTCAAACCAATCACATTTACAAGTTTTCAAAAATATCACCTCCCAAGTCCATCAGAGCAAGTCAGCAACATGACACTCTCGTAGAATTCATCACATATGTGATCAGGGTACTGAACTTGTACCAGCTCTAGCTTGAAATGCGAGTACCCATAGCCAGGGTCCGGCACAAGACAAGCGTCTGGATGAATGACTGCTGCAATGTCACCAAATGCACATCAGAGAGGCATAAAAATTGTTTTAGATTGCATAGACATTCAGTTCTGGTAATTACCCAAAGGAGCAGTAGCCAAATATGGGCTTTGATCCATGTCAGACACATATAGCCTCTTGTTTCTAATTGGAGTGTACACAGCGGACGATCTTGCATGAACACTAGCTGTAGCTCCATCCACTCCAGTAGCAAGTGGTGCTGGCAGAGCATCTTTGTTCAAATGAAACAATTGATGTAGATATTCAGTATTTGGTTAGTACAAATTAGCAAGCAAGATATAGATTTGGGCCAGATATAAATGCGCACCTTCAGTCATTGCGCACATAATCGATGTGTCAACCAGAGGAGCCGCTGCCGGTACAGCTACACGTGCAGAAGATGGGCCAAGGAGCTCGTGCATGGTTTTCTGACACTGGGCTTGTGGTGCCCCAACTGCAATCCATGGCAAAAGTCATGAACAACTTGTGATGAGTGAAGTAAACAAGTAATACAAGACCGTCTTAAGGGTTTAACCTGGATATTCAATCGCCTTCCCCTTGCCCTTGCGATCAATAATCATTGGTTTGTCTTCTGGATCATCACTTGCATGAGCGTCTTGTACCACACCAACAATTGGAAACAACAAGTCAAACTAATCAGCAGGTGCAAAATAAATAAGATTCAGGAATTAATCTTGGATGTTGTAATCACCTGGCATAGCAGCCCGAGCACTAGATCGCCCCACCTCTCCATTATCAGGCTTCTCTTCATTTCTACCATCTGGACATGTGTTTACGGCTGGACCCACTCCAAAGTTGTTTTGGTTACCAACAACCACAGCCATCATGGCATGAGTTGCTTCCCTTGAAGAAGCAGCTAACTCCTCCACCACTACAGCAGTACAACAAATTCTTAGTAAACTATATGCTTTTTGTTCCTATGTAAGGAGGCACAGATAGAAAACAAAAAAAGCACATCATAATATGGAAGTGCATATTCATTTCCAGACAAGGGAACTGTGAATCACCTGTTGCCGATGCCGTTCTAGGTGTAGTTGGGATCTCCACTGGGAAGACTGCCGCCACAGCTGCATGCTTTTTCACGTGATCCACGAAGAAATCAAGAGTTTCTGTCATTTCTTTCTCCCTTGTCGCCACAGAGAGACCCTTTATCTCTTTCAGAACCTTCTCCCTGATGGAATCAATAGGTTTGAGAAACTATGCCTCCCTACGCTGGAATTGGAACTCGAACGCAGCCTTGACAGAATCTATCATATGTTCAACAAAGCAAGGCAATGTGTGTGAGAAACTATACTACTGACCAACACTAACATCTAACATGAAGAAAATAGAAATTTACTCTGGCCACAATACCTCATCAGTCCATACAGGTCCACGATGGCCTGTGTTGTTTCTGCACTGCGCTGCACCACCAGAGCCCATCGGATCTGCTCCTCCAGCACTTCCATGCCCCCCCAACTGGAACTGACCGTGGAATGTTCATTGATGGAGAGCGGGCGACATCCGCAAGCTGAGAAGATAAATGTCAGAAAATCTATTGAATGCTAAAGGAGAGAAGCAAGAGAAACACATGTGCTAGAACATTTTTGTTTCTAACTTACATCAAGACCACATTCTATTCCAAATCTTGCAGCGTGCTTGCGGATGAGATCCTTCAATAGCACATCTGAATAACTAGATATGCGAGGCAGTGGCAGCTGCTCCACACCTTCCACACCATGCTCATGGTAGTCCAACCATATGATCTAGCATTCCACATTCATTGAAATGAGAATATCAAACAAGAAGAAACAAGCGCAATAGGAAGAACATGCATTTTGATAAAAAAAATCACCCGTGGCACAATAAGGTACCCGCCAAGCACGACAAATGCCGGATCTGTTGCCAGATCATCTCTAAGCTTCCGTGCAGCTTCCGTTAGTCCCTCAAGAATGTAGTCACAGAAATCATACTCGCATATCATGTCTGGCTCGGCAACTACAGGTAAGAGCTCATTTGCTATTTTAGCAGTTGCACCCCTCGGCACAAGAAAAGTGGAGCTGGCTACTAGCGCGACGGCAGCCTTCATGGTGGTGCGCTCTTCACCCTTAATGGCTACCTTGTTAGCTCCCTCAACTATCTTTTTAACATGATGAACTGGAATATTGTTTGACCTCGGCATGCCAGTGCCTAGTAAGGCGTGCACCTTACCAAGCAGGCGCTCGCGGTCTGCAAGGCAACGCCCCCCCCCCCCTGAATGTCTATTTTCATACCACCGCTAGGAAGACCAATTGCTCTAGCAACAGCACTGGCATTGACATCTACAAATGTTCCATCACCCATGTCCATCTTCATAGTATCTGGGTCTATCTTGGAGATCAAAGACATGGAAAAGATTCAGTTTGTGTTCCCTAGAACCCTAATCGTACACAACTCTCCCAAACCTACTTCCGCAAACACGTCTTTAACCTCCGGGTTCCATTCACCCGCCAGCGATTGCAACGCAATCGAGGTGAATGGGGTCTGGACAATTGGGACTCGCCTAGGCGCCGCCATTGAAGAGGCAGCAACAGCTGAACTTCCGGCCAACGGCGATGGCGCCGGTGAGCTGCCCTTGGGTCGCCCCCGTGCCATGGCTAGATAGCAGCAACAAATCTGAAAAACACCAACAAGCAAGGAAGAGAGGATTTAAACACATAGATCTTATGCTCAAGAAGAAAACAAAGGATCAAAACATGCATTGAGGACGATTTCTAGGAGTTGAAAGAGGATTGACAATGAACAAGGATAACCAACCTTTGCTTCCTTCCAACTAGTAGTATCAACTGTTAAAGCAGGGCGGTTCCCAAAGCAGAGTCTCGGGGGTGGTGTGTGCGGTGGACTGGCTGTCGAGTTGGTCCAGCTTCTGGTATTTAAGGGCCAGTTCTTTTGGGCGATTCTACCAGAATCGTTCCCTTCCCCAGCTTCTTTCAGAATCACCACTCCATATGTTTTTTACAATCCTAACTAATTAGACCTTAACTAGATAGGATTGTAAAAAAATATGGAGCGACGATTCTGGGAGAAGCTGGGGAGGGGCGCGATTCTGGAAGAATCGCCGAAAAGAACTGGCCCTTATAGTCATGCCCCAACCACTCCCCCTGCGTATTAATGGAAGATGGTCACTGACTCCTGATACTACTGTTTTATGGATTAATTAATCAAGTTCCGAGACAAGTCCTTTTCTCCGTGGCCAAATCACCCCCACAACACGTGCATTGTGGCATCACACATGCACATCCTTGGACACACACGCTGACAAAACCTTTTCTTGGCTAATGAAAAAACAATCTGTTTGTTTTTTCAACAATATCATGAACAGAAAAATAATTTAGGGATTTTTTTTTCACGTGTGGCTAATGTTGACCCAAAAGCAAACGTTCATTAATCATGTGGTGCGTACATAGATTACTACTACAAGTTTATCTTGCATCACAGTTTGGACATAGCCAGAGAAACAAACTTCTCCATCTAGCTTAATTCTTATAGCTACTACTGATAAATCACAGCTTCTGACGCTTTGTAGGCGGACTTTCTGCGTCATCCTCCAACTGGCCGTGGCTGAGAGTGCCTGTCCCTGACTCGTGATGACAAATATCAATCTCCATCTTCCCTTCTACACGTGCCGGTGCCATGAAAGATCAAAATCGCCGGTTCCCTAATCCAACCGGCTCACATCGCCAACCACAATCATCTGAACCAACACCAGGAAATTGTTTAGAACACAACTGAAACCATCAGTGTTTTTCAAGAAATGTTTAAGTTTCTTACTTCATGAGGATAATTATCAGGCTCAACAACTTCTCGAAGAACTGGACCTTGCCCAACAGTGGCGGAGCTTGAGCAAGATCTTTGGGGGGGGCAAATGAAATATATAGGCTACTGAGGGGGTCAAACATGCAAAATTTAACAATCTAAATTATTTCCCTAATATTTTTATGCCTACATGGGGGGGGGGGGGGGGGCTTTGGAGGCCAGCCATGCACTAAGCTCCGCCACTGTTGCCAAGACGCTCCCCTTTTTAAGTCACACATGGCACAACCAGAACATATGTAGCGTCGGGTAGATCTCCATTTTTCTTGTCATGACTGTGTTAGAATAATACCTCGTCATCTGCAGTAGCCAAGGACGACGAGCGACCATTGGGGCCACTTTCTATCTCCCGCCCGTCCATGATAGAGCTTGGCCAAAGTGGAACCCTCGGACGTGGTTACAACCAGAGTGCATGTTGGCGCTGCTGGGAGGGGCCATCTGTTCCTGCTTTGGAGGCCAGCCATGCACTAAGCTCCGCCACTGTTGCCCAAGCACGCTCCCCTTTTTAAGTCACACATGGCACAACACGAGAACATATGTTATGGTAGATCTCCATTTTTTCTTGTTCATGGATGTGTTAGAATAATACCTCGTCATCTGCAGTAGCCAAGGACGACGAGCGACCATTGGGGCCACTTTCTATCTCCCGCCCGTCCATGATAGAGCTTGGTGCCAAAGTGGAACCCTCGGACGTGGTTACACCAGAGTGCATGTTGGCGCTGCTGGGAGGGGCCATCTGTTCCTGCTTTGGAGGCCAGCATGCACTAAGCTCCGCCACTGTTGCCCAAGCACGCTCCCCTTTTTAAGTCACACATGGCACAACACGAGAACATATGTTATGGTAGATCTCCATTTTTTCTTGTTCATGGATGTGTTAGAATAATACCTCGTCATCTGCAGTAGCCAAGGACGACGAGCGACCATTGGGGCCACTTTCTATCTCCCGCCCGTCCATGATAGAGCTTGGCGCCAAAGTGGAACCCTCGGACGTGGTTACACCAGAGTGCATGTTGGCGCTGCTGGGAGGGGCCATCTGTTCCTGCTTTGAGGCCAGCCATGCACTAAGCTCCGCCACTGTTGCCCAAGCACGCTCCCCTTTTTAAGTCACACATGGCACAACACGAGAACATATGTTATGGTAGATCTCCATTTTTTCTTGTTCATGGATGTGTTAGAATAATACCTCGTCATCTGCAGTAGCCAAGGACGACGAGCGACCATTGGGGCCACTTTCTATCTCCCGCCCGTCCATGATAGAGCTTGGCGCCAAAGTGGAACCCTCGGACGTGGTTACACCAGAGTGCATGTTGGCGCTGCTGGGAGGGGCCATCTGTTCCTGCTTTGGAGGCCAGCCATGCACTAAGCTCCGCCACTGTTGCCCAAGCACGCTCCCCTTTTTAAGTCACACATGGCACAACACGAGAACATATGTTATGGTAGATCTCCATTTTTTCTTGTTCATGGGATGTGTTAGAATAATACCTCGTCATCTGCAGTAGCCAAGGACGACGAGCGACCATTGGGGCCACTTTCTATCTCCCGCCCGTCCATGATAGAGCTTGGCGCCAAAGTGGAACCCTCGGACGTGGTTACACCAGAGTGCATGTTGGCGCTGCTGGGAGGGGCCATCTGTTCCTGCTTTGGAGGCCAGCCATGCACTAAGCTCCGCCACTGTTGCCCAAGCACGCTCCCCTTTTTAAGTCACACATGGCACAACACGAGAACATATGTTATGGTAGATCTCCATTTTTTCTTGTTCATGGATGTGTTAGAATAATACCTCGTCATCTGCAGTAGCCAAGGACGACGAGCGACCATTGGGGCCACTTTCTATCTCCCGCCCGTCCATGATAGAGCTTGGCGCCAAAGTGGAACCCTCGGACGTGGTTACACCAGAGTGCATGTTGGCGCTGCTGGGAGGGGCCATCTGTTCCTGCTTTGGAGTGATTTCAGAGAAACCCTCCGCCTCTATAAATAGAATACCGAAATTCCTCTCTTTCCCTCCACAACATTTCATTCGAATTTTGAACCACAATGGCTCCAAGTGTATCCGTTCACCAAATTTTGAATTCTTGGGAAGAGCGCAATTGATAGAAGCACCGATGCCACAACAAGCTCCTCAAAAAATCCATCTCCTCTCCTCACTGATGCGATAACAGTACAACCAACATTAACTCCAGCCCATGCGTCCCTCATCGTAGTCTGTGGCAAAACATCCCGTCATGGACTGCCTCCTCCCTCGCACGCGAATTTTGACATCATTACAAAAAAATAATATTATGCTAGCACAGCTACACAGCAGCATGTCCATGTCCTAGCACTAGTACACATGTCCCTCCAGTGCCAACAATGCTCTGCCGCTCGATGAGGCCCGCCCACCGCGCCGCCCGCTGCAATACAAAAATACTAACAGCGACATAGCTCTCTAGGCAGGCTCATCGAAACGCTGAGTGCACCAAACAAAGAAGTATACTTTCCAATTGATCCTCCGAAGGGCAACCCATGCTTAACTCCTCGCTAATATAAGCCCGAGTTAATTAAAATGGATAGTTATCAATACTCCGTTGAAATAATTTATTTTAGTATACCAAAAAAATCTTTAAATCCATGACTTCATATCGTCTGCACAATGGCATGAACACCTGCCTCGCCTGTGGAGGAGCACCTCGCATGTGTAGTGGCTGTAGTAGATAGATCATTTTTTTTATAGCCATCAGCTGTAACCTCGAGCCTCCCATCCATCATGCATCACAATGCTGGTGCAGCAGGCGAACATGTGAACCCGCTGGCACTAGTAGAAAACAGGGCTTTGGTCCAGGTCGGGTCAGCCCATTAGTCCCGGTTCAATCCAGCATTGGTCCCGGTTCGTGAGCTCAGGGGGCCGGTCGGGCCACGTGGGCCATTGGTCCCGGTTCATCTGGACCTTTTGGTCCCGGTTGGTGGGATGAACCGGGACCAATGGGCCTCGCTCCTGGCCCACCACCATTGGTCCCGGTTGGTGGCTTGAACCGGGACCAAAGGCTCCCCTTTAGTCCCGGTTCATGTCACCAACCGGGACCAATGAGGTGCCTATATATACCCCTCGCTCGCGAGCAGAGCATCCCAGTGCTCTGTTTTTCTCTGGCCGAGGGGGAGAGGGCTTGGTGGTGCTCTAGCTTACCTCCTATGCACACAAGGTGTTCGATGGAATGCCCGAGCCACACTACTTAAGCTTTCTCCTCTTCAAGCTCGACCTCCAAGCTCCATTTTCCATAATATTTGTCTAGGTTTAGCGGTCCGTCACGCCCCGTCCCCGTCTTCACCGTTGTCGATCACCCGCGCCGAGCTCATCGCCGGCACCACCGTGGTGAGCCTATTGTTCTTATCTTCTTTCTGAAAGGAAAAATATTCTTACTTGTATGTTTACATAGATACTCGTATTATTTTCTTACTTTTATTATTGCATCTTATATAGTGCGATGGTTTTGGTATCCGCCCCTGTCGGCGTCCTCGCCCCTGGCCCATGACCATTATTCCCGGTTTGTGCCACAAACCGGGACTAAAGGGTTGGTCCTCATTGCGGGCAGAGTTTAGTCCCACCACGCCAACCGAAGGGGGCTCACACCGGTTTATAAGCCCTTCCCTCTCTGCCTTGTTGAGCTCCTCTCAGAGTGAAAATAGATGCCCTAATAGAGAAAAGTTTAACCTAAATTCATAGTGAATTTCTCTGAAATTCATAGAAATTTACTCTATAAGCGCATCTATTCTCATTTTTTAGTAAGTTAATCACAAACTTTTGATTCAAACAATTTTCAAAGAATTCAAATTTTACCTATTCAAATTTGAAAACTAATGGCACTAACAGAAAGTTTATAATTTTTCTAAAACTAATGGCACTAACAAAAAGTTTATAATTTTGCTAACCTAAAAGCAAACAGAATTAAAAATTAAAGCAAAAAACAAAAGAAAATAAATAATGCAAAAAACAAATCAAAAAACAGGAAAAACCTATTTTTTTAGTAAAGTTAATCACAAAATAAAATGGCACTAACAGAAAGTTTATAATTTTTCTAAAACTAAAAGCAAAAAGAATAAAAAATAAAGCAAAAAACAAAAGAAAATAAATAATGCAGAAAACAAAACAAAAAAACTGGAAAAAAAATAGCAACAATAAGTATTCTGTTGTAAGTAGAAACAAAATAAAATAAATAAAGCAACAAAGAAAACAAAAAAACAAAAAAAGTGTTTTCAAATTTGAAAACTAATGGCATTAACAAAAAGTTTATAATTTTTATAAAACTAAAAGCATAAAGAATTAAAAAATAAAGCAAAAAACAAAATAAAATAAAATAAATAAAGCAACAAAAAAAATGCCACCTACTGGGCCCCCACGGCCTGAATACGACTAGAAACCCATCAAAAGGCCAGAATTCAGTCCCGCAGGAGGCCCAGTAGGCTCATAGGCATAGCAGTGACAAATAGACCCGTAAGCCTGCAATGGAGAGAAGCTCGAGAGGGGTGCGGCAGTGGGGCTTATAAACCATTGCGCACCCCTCTCAACTAGCGAGGTGGAACTAAACTTTCGACGCCGCAGCCGCACAAGGCCTTTGGTCCCGGTTGGTGGCACCAACCGGGACTAAAGGGGGGCATTGGTCACGGTTCGTGGCACCAACCGTGACCAATGCGCCCTTTAGTCCCGGTTGGTGCCACCAACCGGGACCAAAGGGCGGGAAGCGGCGGCCTTTGGTCCCGGTTGGTAGCACCAACCGGGACTAAAGGGGGGCATTGGTCACGGTTGGTGCCACGAACCGTGACCAATGCTCTGTCTATATATCCAGCACTTGTGAAAATTTTGGTTCAGTTCTTCAATCCCGCCCCGACGACGCCGCCAGGCTGCCCTTCTGCTCGCCTCGCCGTCGCCGCCGTTGCCCCTGCCCCGCCCCCGAGCGCGCCCTCCCTCGCCGTCGTCGCCGGCCGCCCGTCCGCCGCCCCCGAGCACCCCCTGCGCCCCCGAGCCCGTCCGCCGCCCCCGAGTGCGCCCCGCCGTCGCCCTCGCCCTCGCCGACCCCGAGCCCTTCCTCGTCGCCGTCGCCCCCGATGCCGGCCGCCCGCGTCTCCTCCCCGATCCCTCCGGGAGAGGTAGCTACCGCCCTATCCTCCCCCCTTCCTTCCTTCCATGCTCCTTAATTTGCATAATACTGTAGATGTATGTATGATGAATTTTGATATTTTTTTGTTCATATATAATGTAGATGTCTATGTATGTATGGATTGATATCGATGGATGTATGTATATAGAACATTCATAGAAAATATGACGAATCCGATATGACCAATGTCCCCCTCCGGTTCACTCGGGAACACTAACTCTCTCGGAGAAAAAAATGTTATCGGGGAAAAAAATGTTATCGGGGTCGAGGGTCGTCGAACATGAGAGGAAGAAGAGGATAAAAAAGAAGAGGAAGAAGAAAAAAAAAAGAGGAGAAGAAAGAATAGAGGAGCTTCTCCTCTATTCTTTCTTATCCTCTTTTTTTTCTTCTTCTTCCTCTTTTTTTATCGGGGACGAGGGTCGTCGAGGGTCGCTGAGCGGTAGAGGAAGAAGAGGATAAAAAAGAAGAGGAAGAAAAAAAAGAGGGGTCGACGGTCGCCTAGGGGTCGAGGGTCGAGAGGGGGTCTAGGGTCGCCGAGAGGGGAGAGGAAGACGAGGAGAAATAAATAAGAAGAAGAAAAAAGAAGAAAAAGAAGAGGAGAAGAAGAAAGGAATAGAGGAGAAAAGAGAAAATAGAATATATTTCTTCTTTTTTTTCTTCGACACGTGGGGGGGGGTTGAGAACGTCGGACATTCATGAGAGAGGCGAGGAAGAAGGGGAAGAAGAGGGAGAAGAAGAGGAGAGGAAGAAGAGGAAGTCTTCTCCTCTATTCTTTCTTCTCTTCTTTTTTCTTCTCCTTCCTATATGTATTAGTTTTTTTCTGTAGGTTGTTAATTAGTAGATATTAATTTTGTTCATATATGTATGGATGCATGTGATATGCATGTATGTATGTATCGGGTATGTCGTTGTCGATATACCCCCTACCCGATAACTTCGACATGAGGGGGTCGAGAGGGGGTCTAGGGTTGCCGAGGGGTCGAGGGTCGTCGAACATGAGAGGAAGAAGAGGATAAAAAAAGAAGAGGAAGAAGAGGAAAAAAAAAGAAGAGGAAGAAGAAAAAAGAAGAGAAGAAGAGGAAGAAGAAGAAAAAAAAAGAGAAGAAGAAAGAGAAACCCTAAATAGAAAGTATCGTCGGTGTGGGATACATGTACCGTCGGTGTCGGACACTACATCCACGTCCCACAAGTGGCGCGAGCTTCGACGCCCACGTCACTTGTGGGACGTGGATGTAGTGTCCGACACCGACGGCCACATGTATCTCACACCCACGATACTTGCTATTTAGGGTTTCCTCTACCGCTCGGTGACCCTCGACGACCCTCGTTCCCGATAAAAAAAGAAGAGGAAGAAGAAAAAAAGAGGAGAAGAAAGAACTCCTCTATTCTTTCTTCTCCTCTTTTTTTCTTCTTCCTCCTCTTTTTTTATCCTTGAAGCGTTGTCGAGGCCACCCCAAACCCTAGAGAAGCAGCGTCGAGGCCACCCCAAACCCTAGAGAAGCAGCGTTGAGGCCACTAATTAATATTAGTTCTACGTTTGCCACTAATATATCCATCTGTCATGTTTGAATAATAATTGCCATGTTGTCATTATTTGTAGAAACTATGGACACCGCCCGAGACGAAGTACAAGAAGAGTTGTTGGGGGACATAATCGCACGAGGAAGTGATGCTGTCGTCTCGTTGTTTCTCAACGACACCAATGGTCTGGAAGCAGCTGGCTATGATTATGATGGCTCCGGTGACCTAATGCCGGTGAAAGAAGGAGACCATGAGGACGGCTCCGGTGACCCAATGCCGGTGCAAGAAGGAGACCGTGATGACGTCTCCGGTGACCGAACCAAGTCCGGCCAGGTATATATATTAGTTAAGCTTCTGCTGACTAGCTAATTGATGCATTCATTGTTTTGGTATGTACACATATTAATTAAGTCTTTATTCTTTTTTCTAGCCCTCCGGATCGAGCACAACTTCGATAAAGAGATGAGGCCCGAAGAAAAAGTTGAGCTCGGATGAAAAGTTTGAGATCATAGCAATCGCGCCCGACGGCCAACCGATTGAACCCCTCCGGACAAAGAGCGCATTTGTTGCTCAGTGCGGGGTTTTGGTTAGGGACAAGATCCCGATCAGCATCCAGCAATGGTTAAAGCCGGCTACAGAAGACCCTGAGGTGTCTTATGTCAATGATATGCAGAAAAATGATCTTTGGACTGAGCTGAAGTCAAATTTCACCCTACCGCCAGAGGATGATCCAGAGAAGCCAGTTAAAGAGCAATTAATCAAGTCTTTTGCTCTTAAGAGGATGGCAGAACTATTCAGGAGGTGGAAGAAAGAGCTGAATAAGTTTGTCGAAAATAAAGAGACACCAGAATTAAAGGGCAGATATGAGAAGATCAGAGATCACTGGCCCGCATTTGTGGCCCACAAGACATCGGAAAAGAGTAAGAAGATGTCGGCGACAAACAAGCAAAATGCTGCGAAGAAGAAGCATCACCATTGCACGGGGTCGGGTGGCTACCTCGTAGCCCGGCCTAAGTGAGCCAAGACTGAGAATGATCTGGTTGATAAAGGGATCAGACCAGAGACAATTAACTGGCCAGACCGTTGCCGGACTTGGTTCTTCGGGGCTGGAGGAACCTTGGACCCTGTAACAGGGAAGTGCATTTGGACGAATGATCAAATGGGCATACCAGTCAGGAAGCTTCAGCAGTATTTCGAAGCAGCGCAGCAAGGGACGTTCTTTCCAGATAGAGAGAACGACGAGCTCACAATGGCCCTCAGGAATCCTGAGCACCCTGGACGGACACGAGGCACGCCAGGCTCCATTCCGTGGAAGGTTGGGTTTCCGGACGCAAGCGGTTACAAATCCCAGGAGAGGAGGAAAAAATTGCAGCAGACCCAAATGCAGGCGCTGCAAGTAAGGGTACAAGCGATAGAGGAACGAGAAGCAAATCGCAGCAAATGTACTGCCGAAGCTTCCCCCGAAGCTACCCCGCCATCTCAGCGGAGAAGCAGCGTGGCTTCCACCGAGCCGCTTCAGCCGGAGCATGCCTTGACGGCTCCTGCCAGCTATCCCGTGGATGCTATCACGGAGTCTCAAAATTGCCACCTTATGACGCAATGGATGAATTTGAAGGTCAAGGCGGCTATTGGCTCTGTTTATCCTACTGAACCCGGCGCAACTTTTCACTGCCGGCCGATTCCAGAAGGATATGCTAGGGTGATGGTGGATGAAATAATGGAGGGATTTGAGGACCTCCAGCTTGACCACCCTACCGGTGAAGGGGAGACTAGGCTGGGGTTTGCTCTGAAGACTCCATGCCTATGGCGGAAGGAGCTCATCAACCTTCCGAATTGGACGCCTCCGCCTCCTCCTCCTCCGGCAAGTCAGGGCACTCCGCCTCCTCCACCGCCTCCTCCTCCGGCGAGTCAGGGCACCCCGCCTCCTCCACCGCCTCCTCCTCCAGCGAGTGACGATCAGGGCACTCGACCGGCTCCTTCTCCGGCGCGTGGCGGCACTCCGCCTCCTTCTTCGCCTGTGACGACGCGCCCGAGCAGCCAGGCTCCTCCTTCTCCGCCTCGTCAGCAAGGGCGGAAGAGACCTGCCGCCGCTCCGGCTGCTCCGGCGCGTCGTAGTCCTTCTCCTCCACCTCGTAAGCAAGTAAAGAAGACAACCACTCTGTCTGCTCTGCCGGCGTCTAGCAGTACAGCCAGAGGCGGGAGGACATACAGATTCGGTCCTTCTCTGAAGACTCCAGAGAAGTTACCATACGAGAGGACCCCGGAGGAGAACGCCGAGATCGCGCGAGAAGAATTGAGGAACTTCTTTGAAGGGGTGAAAGCAAAGAAACATCCACCTCCGGAGGAGAAGGTAGATCCGGTGAAAGCGAAGCGCACTCTGGCTGCCCTGACAAAACCACCCAAGTCTCCGCCGAAAGGAAACTATGAGCGCATTATTGGAAAGGAATTTGCCGAAGCGGAGCGGTCGAGAAGTACTGTCAGTGATCAAAGGCTGAAAGAACGACGAGCTGGGAAACAAATTGCCCAGCTCGGCGAACAAGCGAAGCAATCGTGCCCCCCGCTCAAGGTGCCTAGCGACAACGTCGCTAATGATCCGAGGATGGTGCCTGGTTATAGCAATCTTGGCGATTACCTGCCCGACGATGTACATTATGAACCCATGAAGGTGCAGATACAAAGATACGAGTATGGGAAGCCTCTCGTCAAAGATGAAAGATCTCTATCAACGATGATGCGAAGATTGCATGATTGATACTTGAAAATCTGCAGAGACTCTAGGGGGAGGAGTACTTTGTATGTGAAAGTTAAAAAGGAGCATGACCTCGTTCGAATTGAACTGTTGCCTGTTCCATTTGAGGAGTTCTTTCAGTTTTTCAATCAATTGGCCCTCGATAAAACAACGGTCACCTGCTACTGTCTGTAAGTAGTACTACTTCTGTCATTAAGTCTTTCTATATAGCTCAACTCTTTCATTGCATGTATTTATAATCATCCTCACTATATTATGCAGATTGAAGATCGCCGAATTGAAGAAAAGACAAGTCGGTGATATTGGGTTCATTAACACATATCTCATAGATGCAACTCAGGTTAAATTTCATGCCGCAGATACCAAGGCCAACTTGCTACGATCGTTGGTAATAAATGAAAACAAAGATATAATACTCTTTCCTTACAACTTCAAGTGAGTGTTACTGTCTTGTGCGTATTCGGTTTCCCTTATATATTAGCAAGGTTATAGTAATGTAATTGATGAGTTATGCATGTGTGTGTAGTTACCACTATATTCTCCTAGAGATTAAGCTTGAGCAGGGACTAGTAACTGTCTTAGACTCGAGACGAAAAGATCCCCAGGACTATGCGGACATGACTCAAATGCTCGAGAAGTAAGTTAAATCGACCATTATCCACCATATCAGCAACTTTGTTCATTTCCTGATATATCAAGTAATTGTTTTCTTTTTCTGGCAGGGTTTGGGAAAAATTCTCCAAAAAAGCTCCAAGACTCCCGAAGAAGCTGCAATTTAGACACCCGAAAGTAAGTACTATAGTAGCATGTTCCGCGCATCTCCTATTGATTTGGCATTCTTGCTTATCACTTTGATTGACCTCTATTTCTTGTAAAGTGGTTGTGGCAGGAACAAGGGAATGATTTCCGTGGATACTACGTTTGCGAGTCCATCCGCCACACGACCTGTGAGCGGGGCTACACTGACGAACAATATGAAGTACGTAAATAACAACATTCACAATTTTATTTTATTACCATCATTTGTGTTGAGTTTTATTCATTCATATATATATATGTATTGACCCCCTTCTTCAAATTAGATGTTTCGGAAGCGGGATGAACTCCTAGCACCAGCTCGCATGCGAGCAATTCAAGAGGAATTGGCGGCATTCTTTCTTGACCACGTGATCGCTGAAGACGGAGAATACTATGTGGACCATGAGTCCGTATGATTATATTTGTAAGAGATAATTATTGTATATATGTAGCCGGTAGTGTCGGATAGATATACGAGAATTTTTTGTTCGACCAATCTCTCGGAGAAAGAGAGGTGGTCGATATCACTTCTCTCTGTATGCATATTTGTTCATGACGATCTTCTGTTTCCTTCGTTTACTTACTAGCTAGCTAGCGTCTCTAGTCCTCTCTATACGTATGTATAGTACGTAGCGTCGACCAAGCACGGACATAAGAGAGGACACTTCTCTCTATTAATTATAGCTAGCTAACACAATATATGAAACACCTAAATTAACCCCCCAAAACCCCCAAAACCTCCAACACCCCCCCCCCCTTTCAAAAAAAAAAAATAAAAACCCCAACCACAGAAATGTTGACGCGTGAATGCCTATTGGTCCCGATTGATGCCACCAACCGGGACCAAAGGGTCTCCTGCCTGGGCTCTGCGCACAGGCCACGTGAAGGCCCATCAGTCCCGGTTCTAGATTGAACCGGGACTAAAGAGACAGGGCATTAGTACCGACCCTTTAGTCCCGGTTCAGAAACCGGGACAAAAGACCCTTACGAACCGGGACAACATGCTCTTTTTCTACCAGTGTGATAAGCCTGTTCCGCATGACCTGTGCAACACAAGTAGCACGCGACGTGCTCAACGCTCGTGTTGTCAAATCGCCCCGCCCACCACAACCACCCCCCCCCCCCCCCCTCCATCAACTTTTCATGCATGCGAGACAAGGTGTGGGCTGTGCACATCGTGTTACCCTTAATCTTTACCAGCTCGTGCGCGCGGAAAGCCATAACTGAGAACACAAGTTCATGCGCGTTGTACCTACCAGTTGGCATCCCCCCACCCCAGCTTTGCTCGCAAACACACTCCCAATTCCAGCAACAAACCACCAGGGCCTTGATATATTATGGAGGCCCAACAATCCAATGAACCGGCCCAGCAGTTATTTTTTCCAACAAATACGCAATATGAGTTGCCAAATTACCAACTAACAACAATACTGCATATAAAAATTGGCAATGCATAAAGAAGATTTCTCGGCATCGAAAAAGTAGGATCAAATGTTATGGATACATGAATGGACCGACTGGTCCGTTATCAACGCATAGAAGCAATATAATTTTTTGGGTTACAAAGTCCTTGGGCATCAAGCCAATCACTATGATATTTTTCTCCTAGAGGAAGTTTGGCTCGAATGGATCAGTAGGTTTGCCGCATACATTCCTACGGTGTCCGATTACTCCACATTTGGTAAACTTTGGCTCCTTCCTTGGAGCCTTTGGAATGTCGCCGCGATCAGGGCAAGTGGTGCATTTCTGTCCCTCCTTACGGCAAATCTTGCAGAATCGAGACCTCTTCATTTTCTCTTCATAAGGCGCTTTATCTCTGCTTGTAGTAGGTCTTCCTGATGCCCGCTTGCAATTAGCAGCTGCAATGCCGGAACAATATGATTGATCTCCAGTCTTCAACCAAAGCTTTCACATGTTCAACTGTATCAGAACAAGCTGTGCCACTTGCCATCTTAGCTACACCATCTCTCTCTTCCAGCCCCATGCCATCCTTGTCATGGCTAAGTGGCAGCAACGTGGCATATACCTCCTTCATCATTGCCATGAACACATCATAACACTTCACATTGATGTCGCTAAGGCGCACACACTCCAGGGCCCTGATCCACATTTGGCTGTGCCTAAAAGTGTCGGACGCTGGTGAGCCTCTGTCTTTCTGGTACCGCACTAAGTGATCAAGCAATATATCCCTAGCATCCCTTGTCCACCTCTTAACAACGTGTTTATCTGGTATTTTTGCCAAACGAAACTCAATCATCACCTACGAATCGGAAGACAGAGCATAAGACTGCGGTCCAAAGTAATTCCAGCAACAAAGTTCAGGATACCAAATTCATGCATAGAGTCATTTCTTCCAATTACCTTCAGAGAATGGCAACAAACCATTCCAGAATGCTCAAACGTGCCACACTCACAATCAAAGAACCTCGCCTCATCATCCACATTGACAATAAAAACAATTTTGCTCCATTTCTCCCGAGCTGCCGCATCGAGATGCGTTACCTTGTAAACCTTTCGATGTTCTATAACATCAACCTGATGTGCAAAAGACTTGTACAGTGCCTCACTGAATTGTTCAAACATTGATCTTGTGTAGATTTTACTTGCGTGCCTCTCAATTGGTATGTTTAGCCTCAAAGGAACACCACTCTGCATGGAACATAAAATTAACTTAGTCATCAGCACTCACACAAACGACAATTCACCATTCTATTTATAGAAGCGTTAGCTGGAATAAAAAACAGAGAAAGTGTACCAGAGTAGTGCGCTTCTCCTGGAAGCTTTCCTCAGATTCCCTGTCGAACTGGAGCTTCTCGTACTTCCTGAGGAATAGATGCATTGGACTTCCTGGTGACACATATCCTTTCAGCAGGTGATTAGAACTCTCGATGCGCTGGGTGCTTGTCATTTTGGTGCAAAGAAAACCCCATCAAATACGGCTTTGCCCACTTGTGTCGCACTTCATTTATTTGTGTCAGGTACGGATGTTTCCTCAATGAGTACTTCTCCAGCATTGCATCCCATCCATCCTCAAACTCCTTCACTGTTATCATGTGATGGACAAGCTTGTGGAAGTCATTCTTGAAATCACTGCTCTTCTTCCCCCACAGGGAACCCATTGACTCCTTTGCTTTTTTGAGTGCATGCCATTTACAGCATCTATGAGTTGTATTTGGCAATTCCGCCTTGATAGCCAACTCCATAGAGTGTGTCTGGTCTACAAATGGACAAAACATGCTATCAGTAAGCAAAATTAATTTTGTTTTAAGTATGAACATTTTTATAGCCCTTGTTGCGAGCTTGAAATCCCACTCACCAGTCAATATCGTCTTGGGATGTTTGCCGCCAACCATACGTATGAATTCTCTGAAAACCCACTTAAATGTATCCTCCTTCTCATCTCTATGCATGGCACCACCGAAAATTATGCTCTGGAAATGGTTGTTTACGCCAACAAAGAAAGCGAAGGGCATGTCATAGAGGTTTGTCCTGTAAGTTGTGTCAAATGTTATTGCATCGCCAAAGCATCTGTATTGGTCTATGCTTCGCCCATTCACTCACATAAGTGTTTTTATCCTACTTTCCTCATCAACTTGTATTGCATAGTTGAATTCTGGGTCATTTGCCTTCATTTCAGCAAGGATTTCCATCGTTTTCCTTGCATCTGACTCCGATTGCTCCTTGTTTATCTTACGGCATAGTGTTTTCAACGACCTCTTAGTAAAAGGAACATTCTCGACAGAGCCGAAGAAACTACCAACAATACTGAAGACCTTACCGAGACTCACATTATTCTGCCTAAGTTGCTTCACCAAATCTTGTGTGTAACGGCCAATGTGCCTATGCGACTTCCAATGCATCTTCTCCCCACATGTGCTCGACAGAGTGTGATTATGTTCCGCTTTGTGCTCAGATATATACCATCCATTGTCATCTGACCTTAGTAGCCTTATCATAGCACTGCACCCAACCTAGTTGACCTGTTGTTCTCCTTCAAAGGTTTCCCCTGCAAATCAAGCACATAGATTTATAGTCAGCATACCATAGGAGCACAAGTTTTCCTGATTCAAGTTAAGATATAACTCACCGCACACCCGCACACAATCTCCTGCATGCACTTTTATAGGTTGACATTAAGTCTGCTCTTGGCGTACCTTATTCCAAAACCAACTTCCCAGGAATACAAGTTATAAAACTCATAGGCCTCATCAACAGAATCGAACGAAGTACCAATCTCTGGGTTAACAACATTTCCATTCTTCTTTGTTACGAAAGCTCTCATCGAAATCTCCAGAGCACTCTTTCTGTTTGGGTTTGCCTCGCGCTGTGCAGGTGCTTTGCCAATCGTCACCTTAAAGCAAAATCATTATATCAAGTATAAGCACCAAGCAATTCACAAAGGACTTTCCCTAATTAACATAGACAACCCCTAAGAATTCTGATAGAAATACATATTCTATAGTTATGCCGCCCGGCTAGCAGAACAAGATGCGATGGACACCCGATGTCAAGTGTTACTATGAAATAGATTTTTCACTTAACACAACTTTTTGCCCCTAAATTCAGAAACACGTTTGATTAACAAAACTAACAACTTTGACAGTTACTTCAACCCAGCAGTACAGGATAGCACTTCAGTACCTCCACCAGTAATTAATATTACTTCTGCATACAATTTTGGCAGCCTCAATAAGAAAGATCAGTCTAATGATTATTATCTGAGGATCAATGTTAGTCTAACGTTGATCCATTTAGAATCAGTAACACTTCTATTATGACTGTCAGCCTTGAACTTGAAAATTATACTGCAGAGATTATGTATGAACAACGGCAGAAGAAGAAACCATGGGAAATCAACTACTAAATCCAAGCGGTGCTGCATAAACACGCATAGACAAAGCTGGAGTGGATCAAGATTTAGCACACAGACCTTCCTGGTCTAGCCGCTGGTTGCCTCTGAACAAACGTTGAAATCTCCCCCATGGGCGGAAATCCAACACCCCCCCGCCCTGTGGGCCGTCACCGACGTGGCATACCTCGGCCTCGGCTATGCTAAGAGAAGCCTGCGACTCAACCGGCCCGGCCATGGCTACAGGACGTGCCTCCAAGACCGGCATCCTACATATCAACGGATCCGCGGTTATCTATAGCAGGTGAGATGCGATTCAAGATATAGAGCAGGAGACATGCGATTGAAACATGGGGCGGCAGAACTCCTAACCCGTGCGGTCCCGCAGTTGTATCTCCGAGGTCCATGTTCAAATCCATGGCGACGAGGTGGACAGAGGTGGGCTGTGGAAGATGAACATTAACCCGACTGGATTCCTCGACCACCCCCGCCCCCTCCCCCCACCTCCAAGCTTATCGAGAAGGAGCGGTGGGCCACACGCAGTAAATTCGACCTTGTACTGTTGGAAACATTAAAACTACCCGAGCTGTGCCAGGTCCAATACCTACACACAGCACATCGAACATCACCTTAGTAACAGGTATGCCACCGGTGTACTCCTAGGGGCTCTAGCACCTAAGCCTGCTGCTCGAGCGTGGGGGGCAGGCTTCCGACAGGAACGGATCACGAGGACGAACCGAACGGCCGAGATAAGCCAACCCAAGGTGCCAGGCCTCCAAAAATTCGCACTCTGAAAGTACCTCTCTACATCCAGGAGCATGCTCCTGATGTGAATAGTAAAAATGAAAAAAAATCTGAATTTGTTTTGTAACTCACTTTCACAAATGTTTGTTGTGCATACAAAATTTCATCATGAAATCACATTGGTGAAAGTCGTTCCAGAAAAAGCAAAATCAGAGCTCTAAAATGCTTTTGTAAGTAACATTTTTAGAGCATCGATATAGACTATATATGGAACAAAATCAATGAATCTACACTAAAAAGTACGTCTATATTCATGTGAATGTAGTCCGTACTAAAATCTTTAAAAATGTTTATATCTATATCTATATCTATATCTATATCTATATAAAAGACCCAAAGGGGCAGATCCAACAAATCCTGACCGTCAAATCAGGTCAATTCAACGATTTAGTCTGCTTCAATGGTGAGCGCTCAACATGTTTAGTATGCAGTTAATATCTTACCAAATATTAATGTCAATACTAATTACATAATTAATATGCAAATAATATCCTACCTGATATTTACATGTGATTAATATGTTATCTAATATTAACGTGCATTGCATGTACACATTTACTAGTTAAAAAAGAGAGGAAGTAGATGTGAGCTAGAGGCGCTAGCTGGGTTCGAAGTTGCAACCTCTGGAGCTCTCTCGGCTTCCTAGGCTGCAGCAGCTACCCCTTCCTTGTCTGAACTTCTCTCCAGCGGGCCCTGAGGATTGACCGTGTCAGAAGAAATTTTCTTTTTTGGAGAATGAACGTGAGTAAGCTGCTAAATGGGTTGAGAGCATCTATAACTGGACTTGACAAATCCGGCCTCTCAAACATTCGCAGATGTGACCGGGCACCTCCGCGGGCTCTGACTGGCACATTTCATACTTGGTACTATGCATCCAAGTACCTCATGCATGTTTCATCCCTAAGGGACGCGTTTCGTTGCCTCCAGTGAATAGTGCATGCATTGTTGACTAGAGCCTGGTGGAGGGAAAACGACGGGAAAACCAACATATGCATCTCATTTGGTTGAGTGCATCGAGGTTGCTAGCATTAGGGAATCGGCTTAGGCATGTTGTTTGATTGTCTACATTGACTCCACACATGCAAGTAGCACTGTGTTTGGTTGCCTGCATGGGATGTGATTAAGATTACTAGCAGCTACCTATAACACACAGTTCCATGGCGGCTACGATGAACGGTGGCAAGGACATAAATAGTTTGTCGCGCTGTATTCGGACTCGGCGCTGACGCCACCTTCCGCCGCCGCTGGCTCGCCCGTGCAGAACGCCGGCCTCTTCGGGACAACAAGCAAGCCTCCCGCCGCCGTCGAGTTGCTCTGTATGAGCGACAGTCCCCACAAACTCTGAAGTTACATAGAGGCGTAAGGAGTAGTGGTTGTGAGATTCAGACCTGAGAGGGAGTCGCTGTGACAAAGGACCAACCACCATCATCCCCGGTCGGCCTTAGCCGAATCAAACACTACACCGCCACCAATAGGCCAACCATGATCAACCACCATCATCCCCGCCCCACCCCATTAGGGCAGCGTTAGTGCAGTAGGATGAGAGATAGGAGGCCGAGATGAACGATGCCGGAAACGACTCCAATTTAGTTGGACGTGGGCAAGGAGGTCAAGGGGAACGACGCCGGTGTCGAAAAGGACGAACAGGAGGGCTCTGAGACAGAGGACAGAGGAGAAGAAATATAGTGTGCGTGTGTAATTGCGGCGTCGGTGCAGTAGGACCGACGAAACAGAAAACTTGCAACACGATGTCGTGAGGAACTGCGAGATTAGGCTACTAGTCAAAGAAAATTTCAAACGGCCCATCGTGCACGATGAATTTGACAAGATTCGTCCAAAATAGCTCCTAGCATGAACACAAAATTGAATGTTTATGATCGACGAAACTACAAACTAATCGTCTGAATGGAACCATAAAATCGATGTGCATTTTGTTTCGTGTAGAGCTTATCTCGAATCGAAGCACCATTGTATAGATTAGATGAGAAAAGGAAGAAAGGAGATTTTGTTTGGCCTTCGGCTTCCGGTGATCCGGGTTTGCGCCTAGCCCGCATCAGCTCAAGGCACTACAGCCGACGCTCCGGCAATAGATATGGGTAGCTCATTACCCGGCCACGTGGGGACATGGCTACTACCGGTGGCGGACTGCGAGTGGAAAGTGATGGCGGTGTAGGACAGCGGATGGGAGGGGTGGGACGTGGATGGGTACTGTTTCTTTGTCGCCGGTCGGCTTAAGTAGCAGTGCTAGGGCATTACGCGGCCCGCCGGAGCGGCGGCACGTGGCGACGGGGGAGATAAGCTTCAGAAAACTGGGTTTCAAAGTGTTTTCGTTTGGGACCCGCTGTCAGTCCAGCGTGGCGGACGCGACCAGTCGCTTCCGGGCCTTTCCATATCCGGCACATATTCAGGCTAGATATAACGGGTGCCGCTTAGTCTGTTGGGCAATAAAGCCGTGGCGAGCCCGGGACGCGGTGCGTGCCTGCGTGCACGCAGTGAACGCGTCGGGCTCGGCCCGTGGCAGCTTGGGTCGCGTGCGTGCGCGACTAGGCGTGTGTGTGTGTGCCCACGCGTTTGTGCGCAAGGGCCGTTGCGTGTAGGCGAGATGCAAGGAGGGGTGACCGCGTCGGGCGCTGGACTCGGGATCACGATGACTGCGTTCGTGCGCGTCGGGCGCGTGATCCAGGGAGCGTGGGACCATGGCTCGGCGCGTGTGTGAGTGCGGGTATAAGAGCCAGCCCCCCTCCTCTCGTTGTAGTTCGCCGGATCGAGTTCATGCTAGAGGAAGAAAGAAAAGGCCGTACGTGCGGCCGGGGGCGTTCGTGCGCCGGCAAAACCACCCGTGCTTGTTGTTTACTTCTTCTTCCTCCTTCTTCTTCGTTGGTTCGAGCCACAGAGAGAGAGGGACCAGAGAGAGCAAGGAGAGCTAGAGCTAGCTAGGGTTCGGGGGGGTTTTGTACCAACATAGTCTAGGCATTTGAGGCGTCCGCGTCGTGTTTTTCTTACAGGTCACTGCGACCTTCTCTTGCTCGTGGACAAATAAGCCGCTGAACGCGAGTACGGGACACAACGCAAGAGTTGAGGAGGGCAGCGAGGGTTAGAAAATCTGGAGTTGCGAGCCCGGCCCAACTCTTTTCGGATTTCGGCCTTTCGAGGCGTGACCCAGTAAGAATAAACGACCGGCAAGTTTTGGGGGATTTTGCGTTCCCGTCTCTTCTCTCTCGCAAAGAAATAGTCGAACGTCCCCGTGCGCAGATAGAAACCACCTAGCTTGTCCACCACCTCCGTGCGCCGCCCCTGCCTGCTCGCCCTCGCCGCCATCCTCTTCTGCTTTCCACCGGAGACGGCGCTATATGCCTATGGTCCTCTACTAAACTTTCCGCCGCTAACGGTGCAAGTTTCGTATGATCCTCGGTGGTCCGACGAGTTCAGGGCCAACGAGGCCGTCGCCGTCCTCGGCGAGGCGGCCAGCGTCGCCGCCAGACACGCGGATGCGGGCGGCTATGCGTACGGCTGCGCCAGGCTATGGCTGGCATGGGGCTGCCCTCCCGCTCCCGGCGAGGGGGTGAACGGAACCCTGGTCCACGGGAGGCGGTCCTATGATTGGGAGCTGGATCGCTTCGAGGAGGAGAGGCGGCACTGCATCGACGAGCGCGTCCCTCGGGACCATCCGGAGGAACACCTCTTCCGTCGCACCTACCCGACGACTACTTTTGATCTTCGCTGTTGTGCCTGTTGCTTTTCATGTGGTCGGTACTACTGAGGGAGACATTGTACCAGACAAACAACAAATAGACAATTTGCTTTCATAGTAGCACTAGATATAATTTTTTATACGCTTCTACAGTAATAAACCATTGTTATTTTCCATAGTTTTTAAACTTGTAAACCTGATTCTTCTTCTCATCTCTTCTCTTATAATAAAGGGAGGTGTGTTTCTCCCTTTTTTTTTTCTGTCCAAGCATATTTTTTGGTCTGTCCACCTCTGATGTCCGATGAATAATTTTTCATTCGGATTTCCCGCATATTATTTTTTTAGCATACTCCTAGAAAGAATAATTGTGTTGCCCATGATTTAGACAAATGAGCTAGAAGGTGTGTGCGGTATGGACGGAAGATCCACCCGTAGAGATTGCTGATACTCTTATAAATGATACTGTGGTGATCACCTTGCAATAAAGAGTATTTTGATGTAAAAATATATTCACCGGGATCATCTACTATTTTCAAATCACCACTTCACTTTTTCATTTATGGAAACTATAATGTTCATGTCAAGTCAAAGTATGGTCGGCTAAGGTTTATGGTTCTTCACTATTCATGTTACCAGCATAGGCTCTTCCAATACACCAAAGTGGGCAAGCTCATAGGACAAATTGCTCATTAGTATGTTGGCTAGATGGAAATTAGTACTTGGTATTCAATTTCATTGAGACCGGAATCTAAATGTGTGATTCAGTGCACCACGGAAGTTATTATTATTTGCAGTTTGGCAACCCAAGTATATGCATCTTTATCCATGAATTACTTATATATTTCCACAAGGATTGGATCAAAGTCAAACTATTTATTATAATTGTTCTAGCAAGGATCCACCTACTGTATATATATATACCATTGGTGATCATTCTCAGGAGAAAATATTCTTCTTGGCAAGAATTTGATTTATGTTTCTTCAATCTAATACTCCCTCCTATCCGGTTAATTGGGCTCATCTTGTAAATCACATAAAAATTTCATCAGAAAAAAGGAGAACCTAATTAAGTGCTATACAAGATATTAATGCTACAGGCATGGCCCTCTCACTCCTTCATGCATTGGTTGATTTTACATTGAGACCCGAAATTTGACACAATCTAATTTGGGGATAGCTATATTTGTATATTCTCAAGATAATGAGCCTTACAAATAGGAAAATTATGATTTTTGGAATAGGCCTTTTAAACTGGAACAAACTATGTAGTAGGATAATTGGGCAATACAACTACTATGTAGCCTTTTCTAATTCTAATGTGTATGTAGACTTATCAACCCGGATATGTATATGAGCGGATTGTTATAATATTGGAAGCCATGAGATCATTGCTGACGGAACCAATCAAAAAAATCATACGGCTGTTTGGCTGCAAAACTAAATCCAAAATTATAAGAGTTTATACTGCATACAATAAAAACATGTGTGAGGTAGACAAAAAGTAAGTCCGTTATATATGAAAATTTTAACAAAAAAATATTGGTTCCATAACTATATCATGAATTTGACCAAACTTTAAAATATATTTATATCAAAATTTATAAAATTAAAATAAATTATTTTGTACCATCCAAGGAATACTACTAATGACATTGGCGACCTACCATGCCTAATATTATCAACATTCATGTGTGGAACAATGTGTAGGAAAATAAATGAACGTTGATTGGACGAAGACAAGTTGAAACGTATGGTAGATTTGAAAGAATCAAAATAGATGCATGTAGGGCAAACAGTTCAATACATGTAAAACATTGACTAAGAGGACCAAGCATGATGTTTCAACATGATACATGTGTCAGATGTGTATCGTACAGGAAGCAAAATTATGTTGTAAGTGTAACAGTAGAGATTGGATCCAATCGACATGTCATATAAAATATGAAATAAGTCATTGCAAAATAGCACGGGTTCCCGAATAGTTAGACTAAAAAAATGGTGAGCGAGAAACAGTGTTTCAAAACAAATGTTGTACAAACAAAGTATGTCAAAGTATTCATACATATTTCAGTTGTGCTAAGGAGATATTGCTCAATGCAAAATAACATATAAAACGGCAAATCAGACTGGAGATTAGCTAGGTAATGTGTTTTAGTGATAGGTCTAGCCGCGCAAATGCGCGGGTCACACCGCTAGTTTGACATTAAGACAATAATACTTCAAGCATACTAATAAAGCAATCATGTCTTTTCAAAATAACATGGCTAAAGAAAGTTATCCCTACAAAATCATATGGTATGGCTATACTCCATCTTCACCACACAAAATATTCAAATCATGCACAACCCCGATGACAAGCCAAACAATTGTTTCATACTTTTGACGTTCTCAAACCTTTTCAACTTTCACGCAATACATGAGCGTGAGCCATGGACATAGCACTATAGGTGGAATAGAATATGATGGTGGAGGTTGTGTGGAGAAGACAAAAAAGGAGAAAGTCTCACATCGACGCGACTAATCAACGGGCTATGGAGATGCCCATCAATTGATGTCAATGTGAGGAGTAGGGATTGCCATGCAACAGATGCTCTAGAGCTATAAGTATATGAAAGCTCAAACTGAAACTAAGTGGGTGTACATCCAACTTGCTTGCTCATGAAGACCTCGGGCTTTTCAGGAAACCCATCATCGGAATATACAAGCCAGGTTCTATAATGAAAATTCCCACTAGTATATGAAAGTGATAACTCAATGAGAGTCTCTATATGAAGAACATGGTGCTACTTTGAAGCACAAGTGTGGTAAAAGGATATTAACATTGTCCCTTCTCGCTTTTTCTCTCATTTTTTTGTTTTTTGTTGTTGTTGTTGTTGTTGTTGTTTTCTCTTTTTTTGGTGGGCTTCTTTGGCCTCTTTTTTATTTGGGCTTCTTTGGCCTCTTTTATTTTGATAACCTCACATGGGAAAATGTTCTAATAATGATGATCATCACACTTTTATTTACTTACAACTCAATATTACAACTCGATACTAGAACAAAGATATGACTCTATATGAATGCCTCTGGCGGTGTACTGGGATGTGCAATGATCTAGCGTAGCAATGACATCAAAAAATGGACAAGCCATGAAAACATCATGCTAGCTATCTTACGATCATGCAAAGCAATATGACAATAAATGCTCAAGTCATGTATATGATGATGATGGAAGTTGCATGGCAATATATCTCGGAATGGCTATGGAAATGCCATAATAGGTAGGTATGGTGGCTGTTTTGAGAAAGATATAAGGAGGCTTATGTGTGATAGAGAGTATCGTATCACGGGGTTTGGATGCACCGACGAAATTTGCACCAACTCTCGAGGTGAGAAAGGGCAATACACGGTACCGAAGAGGCTAGCAATGATGGAAGGGTGAGAGTGCGTATAATTCATGGACTCAACATTAGTCAGAAGGAACTCACATACTTATTGCAAAAATCTATTAGTCATCGAAACAAATTACTACGCACATGCTCCTAGGGAGATAGATTGGTAGGAAAAGACCATCACTCGTCCCCGATCGCCACTCATAAGGAAGACAATCAATAAATACCTCATGCTCCGACTTCATCACATAACGATTCACCATACGTGCGTGCTACGGGAACCATAAACTTGAACACAAGTATTTCTACAATCCACAACTACCCACTAGTATGACTCTAATATCACCATCTTTATATCGCAAAACTATTGCAAGGAATCAAATATATCATATTCAGTGATCTACAAGTTTTATGTAGGATTTTATGACTAACCATGTGAATGGCCAGTTCCTGTTATCTCTCTAAATAGATATAAGTGAAGCAAAAGAGCATTCTACAAATGGCGGTTTTCAATGTGAAGGGAAACAGGAAATCCAAACTTCAAATGATATAAGTGAAGCACATGAAGCATTCTAAAAAGCCATACTCAAAAGATATAAGTGAAGTGCAATGAGCATTCTATAAATCAACCATGGACTATCTCATACCAGCATGGTGCATCAAATAAAATTGGAAACTAAATGCAAAAGACGCTCCAAGATTTACGCATATCATGTGACGAATAAAAATATAGCTCCAAGTGAAATTACGGATGATCGTTAGAAGAAAGAGGGGATGCCTTCCGGGGCATCCCCAAGCTTGGTTGCTTGGGAGTCCTTGAATATTTCCTTGGGGTGCCTCGGGCATCCTCAAGCTTAGGCTCTTGCCACTCCTTATTCCTTCATCCATCGTGATCTCTCCCAAAACTTGAAAACTTCAATCACACAAAATTCAACAGAAAGCTCGGTAAGATCCGTTAGTATAATAAAGAAAATCACTACTCTAAGTACTGTTGTAAACCAATTCATATTTTTTTGCATTGTAGCTACTGTAATATAACTTTTCCATGGCTTAATCCACTGATATAAATCGTTAGTTTCATCAAAACAAGCAAACTATGCATCAAAAAACAGAATCTGTCTTAAACAGGACAGGCTGTAGTAATCTGAACATTCACCATATCTCTGGTACTCCAAACATTCTGCCAAAATTAGGAAAAATAAAAAGTTTGTATACAAAGACATTGCAAAAAGTTTCAGAACCATTTGGCGTTCCAGTAAAAAATGTAAAACCGCGCACTACAGCCAAAGTTTCTGTCTTGCACCGTACAAACCAACAAGCATTGTAAACATTATAAAGGCAAACCTTGGCACATTATTTTTATAATACAATGGAATTGTACAAGGGGATAAATTTTTTTTTGAAAAGTTTCTATAATCAAGATTCACAAAGTTTCCGTGAGCATGAACAAAGTTCAAGGAGCTCCCCCACTTCAACAATGCTGATCTCTCTCACTTTCACTTTCCTTTTTGAAAAAGTTTTGGGTTCCCCTCTTTATGTTTTTGTTTTAAAACTTTATAAAAGCACACAACAGAAATAAATGACTCTCTAAAACTTTCGGGTTGTCTCCCTGGTAGCGCTTTCTTTAAAGCCATTAAGCTAGGCATATAGTGCTCAAGTAATGGATCCACCCGGATCCCAAGGTATATCAAAGCCAATTTGAATCAACAATGATTTGTAATTTAGTAGTGAGCACAAAGTAACATATATCATGTAATGACGAAGTCTAACTCTCTTCCTATGCATCGGCATGTCATAAAAGAACAATTCATGCACACAAAGTAAAGGCCAATGCATAGTATAAACAGTTTCTTGCAATTTTTTCGTGTTGGAAACATAAAGAGGCGGAGATGTAGTTCCTCTCTCATAATAATTGCAAGTAGGAGCAGCAAGCACATGCATATTATATCTATCAAAATCATCATGTGCAACGGTAAAATGCAACCCATCAACATAATCCTTAATAAGAGCAAACTTCTCCGATATAGTGTAGTTTGGAGAATTCAAAAAGATAATAGGACTATTATGTGTGGGTGCAATAGCTACAATTTCATGTTTAACATAAGGAACTATAGCAAGTTCATCTCCATAAGAATAATTAATATTGGCATCTTGGCCACAAGCATAGCAAGCATCATCAAAAAGGGATATTTCAAAAGAATCAACGGGATCATAACAATCATTGTAGCAATCATCCTTTGGTAAGCATGAAGGGAAATTAAACAATGTATGAGTTGAAGAGTTACTCCCATTAGAAGGTGGGCACGGGTAGCTAATCCGCTCTTCCTCCTTTTGTTCTTCGCTCTCCTCATCATCTTTTTATCCAATGAGCCCACAGTTTCATCAATTTCTTCCATAGACTCCTGCAAAATATTAGTCTCTTCTTGGACAGTGGAGATTCTCTCAATAAAATCATCAATATCGGAATTGAATTAATAATTTTCATAGAAATATTTAAGTATAGCAAAAATTTCAGGTCTTTAAACAGCATCATCAAGATTTTCACACTCTCTAAACAAAGATTCAATTTCATAAGCACCCATAAAAGCAACAAATTCTTCTATTTGTTCCACATCATAGTAATCATATATACCATTAGCATAAGAAGCCAAGGTTTTATCATCATTAAATTTGCATGAAAAGGGAAGGTGTGGAGCCTTCATCCTAGAGCAACAACTATAGTCATATCTCAAGCATAGTTCCTGAGCATACCAATGCAACATATGAATTCGATCCCATAATAGTTTCCCTTTTTGGGTCAAGCGATAATCCCTAAAGTATTCACGTTGATCCAACGTGTCTCCCATTACATAATTGGATGGGGTTTTCTCAGGATTATCAAAGTAGTACATAATATTTTTCACATAACCAGCATCGAGGGTTTTAGGAGGTTCTCCATCTCCATGAGTAGCAGGTACACCTAATTTTTTTGGTATTTCGTGTTACATATCCATTCTAAAGATAGAGAACAACTTAGAACAACAAATAAAAATTACTTAGTGATAAAGCAAACAAGCACACACGAGAATATTCACCCCACGCTATAACTCCCCGGCAACGGCGCCAGAAAAAGATCTTGATAACCCACAAGTATAGGGGAGCAATTGTAGCCTCTTTCGATAAGTAAGAGTGTCGAACCCAACGAGGAGCTAAAGGTAGAACAAATATTCCCTCAAGTTCTATCGACCACCGATACAACTCTACACACGCTTAACGTTCGCTTTACCTAGAACAAGAATGAAACTAGAAGTACTTTGTAGGTGTTGCTAGATAGGTTTGCAAGATAATAAAGAGCACGTAAATAAAAAGTAGTGGCTGTTTAGGTAAAGAAGCAATAAAGTTAGTATAGCGAGTGTGGAAAAGTGGTGGTAGGAGTTGCGAAATTGTCCTTAAGCAATTGACTACTTTACTAGACCGATAACAAGTTTTATGTGGTAGAGGCCACTGCTAGCATGTCATCCCTGACTTGGAATTCTATGCACTTATGATTGGAACTATTAGCAAGCTTCCGCAACTACTAACGTTCATTAAGGTCAAACCCAGCCATAGCATTAAGATATATTGGTCCCCCTTCAATCCCGTATGCATCAATTTCTATGCTAGGTTGAAACTTCTGTCACTCTTGCCCTCCAATACATAGTCCTATCAACATACAACTAACCCTATGGTGTGATCCACGCGCGCGCTCATATTATGTGCACCAAAGGACAGCAACATAACCACAAGCAAATTAAATCAATCATAGCAATTCATCAACCACCGATAGGACAACGAAAATCTACTCAGACATCATAGGATGGCAACACATCATTGGATAATAATATGAAGCATAAAGCACCATATTCAAGTAGAGGTACAGCGGGTTGCGGGGGAGTGGACCACTGTAGATAGAGGGGGAAGGTGATGGAGATTTTGGTGAAGATGGCGGAGGTGTTGGTGTAGATTGCGGTGATGATGATGGCCCCTGGTGACACTACGGCACCACCGGAAGCGAGGGCACTACTAGGAAAAAGCCTAGTAGTAGCGCGGGTTAAAAGCTAGTAGTAGCGCGGGTGCCTTCGCTACTACTACGACGCTACAACTAACTATCTGTAGCGTGTGTCTGTGACCCGCGCTACTACTATTAATTTGAAAAACCAAAAAAAATCTCGACCCCGTGCGTGCTGTCAATGGTGTCAATGGTTCGTTCGACGGCGCCGACGTCCATGGCGACGGGGTGGCCGCCGGCGGCGCCACGTTGGCCGGGAGCAGGGAGATCTCGGCCATGACGCGCGCCTCGTGGAGGCCATGGAGGCCAGCCCGGCATTGGCCGGGAGCTGGAGGACCTGGATCTTGGCGTCGTGCGTGGGGAGCAGCACCTCGCGGCGGCCCTCGTGCTGTTGGAGGAGGAGGGGGATGGGTCAGCTAGGGTTCTGGATCGAATCGGAGAGGGGGGGAGGAGGAGGGCTGACCTGGAGCGAGAATAAGACGACGAAGGCGGTGAGGAGGAGGATGCCGAGGTCGTGCTTCCGCATCTTGGCGGCGGCGAGGAGCTCCGACGACCTCCCACCGGAGGGATCTCGGAGAGGGAGGAAGGAAGAAAACAGAGTGTACCAGCGGCGGCCACCGTTGGAGTATGAGGGAGAGAGGAGGAAAGTGAGAGAGGGGAAAAGTGAGGGAGAGAGGAGGGATTCGGCCGAGGATATGGGGATTTCACATACCTCGTACTTAGCAGTAGCGAGGGGTATAAAACCGCGCTACTACTATCAACTTAGTAGTAGCGCGGGTTTGTACCCCTCGCTACTACTATGGCATGTCCCGGGAGGGCACGGTAGAGACCGCTTAGTAGTAGCGCGGGTAAAAATCCGCGCTACTAGTATCAACTTAGTAGTAGCGAGGGGTAAAAACCTGCGCTACTAGTAAGTAGCAGCAGCGAGGGTTATAAACCCGCGCTACTAGTAAGCGGCTGCCTATAAGCTTTTCCCTAGTAGTGGGGGAGAGAGCCCCCCCTCCTTCTTCTTCTTCCTTGGCCTTCTCCCTAGATGGGAGAAGGGTTTCCTCTCTGGTCCATGGTCTTCATGGCGTGGGAGGGGCGAGAGCCCCTCCGAGATTGGATATGTCTCTCTATCTCTCTCTGTTTCTGCGTTGGCTGATTCTACCCTTTCACCGTTTTTTAAATTTCCGGAGATCTGTAACTCCGATTGGGCTGAATTTTGGAGACGGATCTCTATCCGGATATTAGTTTTCTTGCGGTGCAATAAGGGCACCAACTGCCTTACGAGGTGGCCACGAGGGCCCAGGGCGCGCCTGCCCCCCTGGGGCGCGCCCCCTGCCTCATGGCTCCCTCGGGCATTGTCTCGCATTGATTCTTTTTCCCAAAAATCACATATATTCCAAAAAAATCTCCGTCAGTTTTTATCCCGTTTGTACTCCATTTGATATGGATTTTCTGCGAAACAAAAAACATGCAATAAACAGGAACTGACACTGGGCACTGGATCAATATGTTAGTCTCAAAAATAATATAAAAAGTTATCAAAAGTATATGAAAGTTGTATAATATTGGCATAGAACAATAAAAAAATATAGATACGACAGAGACGTATCAATCTCTTCTCGAGAAACGAAATTGTGATCCTGGCGAGGTAGAGAGTTGGAGGCTCTCTCGCCCAACTATAAACGAAGCAGTGTAGTGATGAAAAGCTCCGTGACAACTTCTTGGGTCGTGAATTACAAAAAAGAAAGAAAAAAATCTTGGTTTTTTTAGAACACAGTATAGACGCCGGCATTCATATATGCGTGCATACACTCATCTCTATGAATACATATGCAGACTCTATCCCTATGAATACCTTCGAGAGATTGAGCCGACATATCATCTTGAAATTGACGAAGTCAGCGCAGGCACCTCGTAGTCGATGAGAACGTTTCCTCCCACTAAACGTGCATCGCCGAAAATTCTAAAATAAATCCTGAAATAATACCAGGATTTAAACTCTAGTGAGCTGGGGATATCACTGTCCTCCTAACAATCCAACCACAGATTGGTTCACAAAACCTTCTTAGGTCATCACGTTTCCACCCGACTGAATCTCTTCACTCGTGAATTAGGCAAGTCTGAACGTGGATTTTTTTTCTTGGATAGAAGAAGTCTGACTGGAAGCAACGTTGTCCTTCGGCTCGATATTTATTTACACATGCAACTTTTTTAGCACAGTACACGCATATACACTTATCCTTATGAGGGCACACATGCACATCTACCTATATGAGCACATCTTAGAGATTTAGCCGGTACATTATCTTGAGATTGACGAAATTATCACAGATTTCTTTGTAGTCGATTGGAACATCTCCTCGCATTAAACACATATCGCTTAAAGACCTGAAATATATCCAGAAAAATACGACCACTAGTGTCAAGTATATGACTTGAACCTTCATAGGTTGAGAATATCATTGTTCTCCAAACCATCCAACTATTGATTGGTACGCCACGTGCAAACTTTTGAGCAACTAGAAATGAGATAGTTGTTCTTGGTTTAAACAATCAACTTCCACAATGGTAAATTCATGTTCATCCGGCATTAAGAATGTCACATAAACAAAAATCATGTATTAATAAACTTTAGATAATTTTATAACATATTTAAAAATATTCATACCTCTGAAATCGAATATCCATCGTGTCTAAATATTCATGTGTACGTAAAAACTATTTTGATATGTTAAAAGATGTTTGCACAATTTTGAATTTTAAAAAAATCATGCATATGAGATTAAAAATTCACCGCATATTTAAAAACTTTCATATATAAAACGTTTTGTTCATGTGTTACCTTATGTTGTAATTTTGGATGAATCAGAAGGAAAAAATATACAAAACAAACTATAAAAGTGAAGGGAGGAAACAAAATAAATAAATAAATGAATAAAGGAAAGAATATTTTGAAAGCCGAAATAAACCAAAAAGACAGAAACGAAACTGGCAGTAAGCACAGGACAGGATTTACCGAGGAGGGAAATGTTTAGTATTTGGGCCCAGAAGTGGGCCTCCTTTCTTAGTTGGGCTCTATTTTTGTTCAAAGTTTGTAACTGTTCTTCTCCATGTTTTTCTTCTTTATTCCTTCTATATGCCTGAAGCAGAAGTTGAAACTGGCTCTTCTAGTTTATGGGATGGTGATTCTCCCACTTTTATTTACAATTTTTTTGAATGATATAACGTTTCCCAGTGCAGTAATGTGCGCCAAATGGTTTTCCTGTCAAAAAAAAGTAGCTCAAACTGGCTCAACTTTTTTTTTTGCTCAAACTGGCTCAACTTTATAGTTGTATACTCCCTCCTTCTCATAATGTAAGACGTTTTTGGACAATACACTAGTGTCAAGAAACGTCTTACATTATGAGACGGATGAAGTATATTTTTGGAAGAAAAAGTGCTCTAGGTATCTGGCAAAAGCTACTCGTTGTGCAAATCGAATGTTATGGTGCAAAAACAGCTGAATGTTAACCTGCAAATCGGTTTCCGATTCTGAACTATTTTATTCATGTATGCATTGAGCTGACACAACGTTTGGAGAAACAATAGCCAAAAGTGCACTTGAAAACTTGTTGCGGCTGCGTCACTTCCCTTGAAAATATCTCACATATCGATCTCAGTTTAGGGTTGGGCGGTTGGCCGACACCCGGAAGCATCTGCGAGTTCCCAGGATCATTGGGCATGAGAAGGTGCATGTATATGGGCACAATAGTTTAATTATTACATACGTCGATCATGCATGCCCTACCCACCAAATCAACTCCGGGTCCAGGGTCCTCTCATTCGACCTACCCAATTGACACTACATAATAGTGTGCTTCCTTCAGATGCACCCAATTGATTAAGTCGACCATGCATGCATGCAATAGTATGAGATCACTTATTGCACGTGAGCAACCACCTTTTCTTTTTCTTCGTCATCACCACCGATCAAGGTAGCTAAAGGTAGATCACATGTGATTCTGATCATACGTGCCCAATTCATACACCACTCGCTTTCAATTTCATTTCACGGTTAGGCTGGATGGAGGCCGGGTAGGTCGATCAATCAACTCATAATAGTTCAGATCAAATCGAAGAAGCATTTATCCGTTTTTGTTCATCGTGAAGATCACACTACCTACGGTGTGTGATGGAGATGCCGATCACATGCGGTCGTAGATATTTTAGCTAGGTTGGACGATTGATTTTCCTGTCCAAGATCAAAAATATCAAGATGGATGGACACACATGCTTGTTAACCATGTAGATATGCTAGCTTGGGCGATTGATTCCTCTGTCCAAGATGGATGGGCAGCCATGCTTAGAGGGCCACACTAGGTAACTACCGTGTGGTCATATAATGCACCCTCCTACTAATAAAAGGTCGAATGAGATGCCGACTGGAAAATAAAATGGTCTATCAAAAAGCAATATTACAATATGGTGATCACTTATGGGACCATGTGTAAGTATAGATAGATTTAAAGCGACAATTGACCGATCTATTTCTATCATGTACTGGTGATAGAATAGGCACGTGCTCGAATTATACAAAGCCCATGGGTTCATTCGGAAAGTATGATAGGGCACTCATGTAATAGTAACATCCTTCTTTTACCAAGTATGACAAATGATGATCCACAAATGATAAGAATTACTTTTTGACAAAGTATATACATGATTAAGATGTAAATCAAGTAATTGTTCATATTTTAGCTTAAGAATGAATTTAATGTCCAAGAAAAATCATTGGAATGGTCACTTATCCTACGAGAGTGGACGAGGATTTGTGGCCACAGGTCTCGGGGCACCTATGGGGCTGTTTGGTTTGCGTCCTGTGCAAGATGCCTGAAGAAAACTGGTGCCTGAGCTGGGCCTGAAAAACTTGCGTTTGCTGCCTAGTCAGGCTGCCTGAGAGGAGAGTGTTTGGTTGGTGCCCTGGCCTGGCAAAGTATTAGAAAGAATTTTATATGTACTATTGTGGAGCCCACCAGCCCATTAAAGTATAGCAGTACTAGTTTAGCGCCAGGCACGAACTCAGGCGTCCGAAATCGATCGCCTGACTCAGGTTAATGACGACGGATGAGTTGACACAGGCTAATGACGACGCGAGACTCGCTCAGGTCAGGCGTAGGATCGATTCCTCCGGACGCCAACCAAACAGATGTCAGGCAAGTTTCAGGGAAGCCCCTGGCCAGGCACGGGATGGATAGGACGCGAACCAAACAACCCCCTAGTCTATCGCGCGTGCTTTTACTTTTGGCTTCCAATTCAAACTTTTATATCTTTTGAATAAAAAGTCCAAATTAGGTTCTGTTTGCATCTTCATGTTTCTTGTGATTAGGGCTTTCAAATAAGATCCCTTTTGAATACTTTTTAATGAATTTTGAAATAAATGTTAAGTTTTAACTCTTGGAACATAGTACACGCGACCGGTAAAAACATGATTTTGTGCCTACAGCCAAAAAAATGAATGTCTTAAATTCTTATCTATGAAACTTGGTAAGGACGAGCGAGAAAATCACAAGTTTCAGTTGAATATCCATAAGTATCAATGATTGAAACTTAAAACTTATTGTGCCCTTGTGCGGGATCCAACTACTTCACGAATCGCAGGCAATCGCGAGACTGGGCGGGGCTTGGTAGGTGCGTGCCCTTACTAATTTCCGCAACGAGAGTGGCTTTTCTGTAGCAATGTGCACTGCACCCCTTATCCTTGCCCTCGAAAATTGCTTTGAGATATGTGATAGCCAAGTAACTTCGTACATGATTTTTTTCTTTTTTTTCTCACAAATGAAGTGCACTTCAAACTTTGAAGGCCAACATAACTTTTAGAACTATAATGTGTGAAACAACTTTTAGATTTTTTTTGGTCTAGCATACACAAAATGATATTTATTTTGAGTAAATATATATATTATTTTAAGTATTTATGGTGCACGAAAAAGTACAAATGTTTTCTCCCACGACGTAGTTATAATGTTCTGTTGTCCTGCAAAGTAGGAGATCATCTTTCCTCTGTCTTGGCGTCTAGAGGAGGAGATACCCCAGATCTTTGATTTTGTGTTTAGAATCCTCTAGTAGTAGTTTTGACCTTTGGTCCTTGTTATGGTTGCACCATGCTAGTTGTCAACCAGACAGTTCATGTCCCAATAGGAGTAATACAAAGGAAAGACATAGCAACGTACCGTAAAACTAGGTGGCTAGGATAAACTCTCCCCTCCAGGTTTCACGGGCGAGCCCGTGGACCAGCCTCCCCTCCGTCTGCCACTCTGGCAGCCTATAGCGGGGAGGGGAATCCCGGTGCCTTCGCCCAGCTTAGTAGTTTAGGTTAGGGTTTTTTAGTCTTCGCAGGTTCGGCGCTCGGGCGGCTGGCAGTGCTTATTCTTTTTCAAGTTTGTCTTTCGCGCTCTGATCCTTCTTGAGTTCGCCTTTCTGGACGTGGTGGAAGGAGCTCTGCGTAGATCCTTGTCATCTCCTTGGGGCGAAGAGATTAGAGTTTCTCGCCATGTGGCGAGATTTAATGTGGGGTGCTTCAGATCTATGTAAGGGTTCAACAGAGACGACCGTGGCTCCAGAAAACTGGTCCTTAGGGGCACGTGCATGAAGACTTCCTGGTTGTCATCGACAAGGTCAAGCCAGCCCTGGTAGGGGCATGGCGACAGCGGCACATCCACGACTTTTTCTGACGGCAATAGTGGTCGTTTGGTGGTCTCGAAATCTTGATGTAATTTTTATTATGTTTGAGATGTTTTGTACTTTCGGTAACATTTTACAAAAGATTTGATCTTTTTTGAGAAAAGTAGAAAGGAAAGAAAGCAAAACTTAAAATGACCAACAAAATATAAAATATCTTCAAAAATCATACCAATCATATTCTTGTTTCGATTCCAGATCGCTCACTGAAGGTTAAAAAATGTACTGAAGTGACAGTAAAAACATAGAGACACCCGGAGCAAAGAGATATTTGACCTGGCGGGTGGCGGCTTGTGTGGATCTGATACGAAGAATGTTAATGATTGCCCGCCCAACCGCCATGTCGATCGCCGGCCGCTACCTATTTGGACCTCATCGCACCGGCCTGGATCATTCCAGAAGTGTGTAGGCACTTGGCCGGTACTAATACTACTACAGTACTACAATGGAACCGGCGGCACCACTGCAGCATCTGCATGTCTTGCTAGCTACACGCTCGTATGCACACGACGTCTTCCGGCGGCTGAAATCACTATTCTGTAGGAAATGTTAGACACAAAATAAACTCTTCCGAATTTTATATCATGATTTGGCCCTTTGCGCTTCTAGCATTGCTTCTCTACTTCGAAATGCCTAACCCACCCGCGCTGTTGACCTAGCCCACCGTCAGGCCTCGTTGATGTCGTTTGCTTACGTGGCGGCTGGCAACACAAAACCCCGCCGTGTTGCTAGCAACGCCAAGAGGATATATAAGCTGGAGCAATGGTAGACTCACGGGGAGCAGTTTTACAGAATCAGCGGACTTGCATACATGGAGGGTTAGGATTGAGATTAGAGGGTGGGTAGGGCCCCACCCCCTTGAAAATCAGGAAGGGGCGGGAGGGGGGAGCAGAGTGTTATTGTTAGGCAAATTCATTCTGTAAAAGATCTGTTGTTGTCCGTGAGTGTAGTATTGTATGAGTTGATATACGTACGGAGGTGTGCCATGTTGTCGTGCGGGCCGCCGGATTTCACTCACATGCATGGTGTGTCCTGAATATATGAACTCTTCTTTGGGGTCCAAAACTGTTAACTACTAACTATTTTTATCATATACAAACTATTATTCTAGATACATCATTGAAGGTTTAATTTGACTTTAGTTTTCACAGGATTGTATTGGTAATAAATTAAAAAATGAACCATAAAATATGTATTTTAAATATTGTGATACCTATTTTTTTAACACAGTACAGACGCAGACGCTCATACACTCACCTCCATGAGCGCGTGCACGCATATCCTACCCCTATGACTACCTCCATAAGTCTGAACCGACACATCATCTTGAGTTGACGAAATCGCAATAGTCGCCTCCGTTGTGATATTTATTCCTTTGCTCTCGATAACTTAGTTTATGAAGTCAAAGTGAACCTCAAAGATGTATTATTAATATCAGTTATATTGTGTTCAAATGAAATAAGTTACATCAATTTCTCAATTGATTCTAGCACGAATGTTGTTTTTATAGAACTAATGTTTTTTGCGAGAAAACATCCGATCTATTTATCAACTGTCATGGTAATACAAAGAACGCCAGAAGTAAAAAGTTACATCCAGGTCCGAAGACCACCTAGCGATGACACAAGCAGTGGAGCGAGCCGAAGACGCGCCGCCGTCATGGCCCCTCCCTCATTAAAGCCATGCAAATCTTGTTGTAGTAGACAGTCGGGAAGTCGTCGTGCTAAGGCCTCATAGGACTAGCACACCAGAACAACAATCGTCGTCAATGAAGAGAAGCATAGATCGGAAGGACCAACCTACAGACACAAGGACGTAGACGAACGAAGACCGGATCCCACAAGATCCACTGGAGACACACCTCCATACGCCCTCCGACGATGCTACAAGCACCACCGGGACGGATGATTAGCACGAAGAACCTTATTTCATCTTCAGAAAGTCGTCACTGTCTCATCTTCCTGAGCATGTCACAAACCCTAACGAGACTGGAAAAAATACCTAAAAACGGAGCCCTCTCGCCGGCTAGGGCCGGGATCTACCACATCTCCATGGCCGGAGGACCATTGGAGACGAGGCGTACCAGTGGCGGTCGGCGAGAGGCTGAGGAAACCCTAGTATGAACCGCGTGGGTGTTTGCCTCGCATAGAACTAATTTACTATACCTCACCCTATATATTATTGACAATTGATTGCATACTCTAGTAATAAAATATCACAATGGTCTATGACCAACCCAACCATATTTATAGTTCAACTGTACAACATACCAAAAATTTGTATACGTGTTAGGGCATCTGCAACGTGACCCCCAAACCGCCTGCATCTGTCGGGACCCCGCATGCACGTTCATGAGGTGAGTGTATGTGCATATGTATGAGCGGCTGCATCTGTAGTGTGTTAAAACCATAAGTACCGCACTATTTAAAATATATGTTTGATGATTCTTTTTCACATGTATTACCAACACAATACCATGAAAAATAAAACTCAAATTACACCTTCAAGGATGTATCTAGAATAATAGTTTGTATGTGATAAAAAGAACTTAGTACTTAACAGTTTTGGCATGCTAAAAACAAAAGTTTCACCATGCTAAAGAAGATTTTTTTTATTTTTTTAGAAAAGGAGGATGACTTCCGGCTTTTGCATCTGGGAGATGCATACGGCCACTTTATTGATTATTCTCGAGGACCTTACAAAGTATTACAATAATATGCCTGAATCCGCCATCTTGGCAACATATGCCACTACTCCTATCCATATGATGAAGGGGTGCTACCTAGGCCACATACCCGGTCTACTCACCAAAGCCTATCATCAAAAGCCAGAAGCCCCAGCCGAGCCACATACCGGGTCTGGGACATAAACTGGTCTGACGCACTCACATGTGTCGTCGCCGCCATCTTCCACAGTTCTGTCTTCAGAGCAGATATTGAGGCTTCTACCTTGTCAGGACACTCCGCTATCGACGCCACCTTGACGCTAGACAACTACCTCCACCTGCGCGAGTCCATCACAGCGCATCGGGCGTCGAGTCTCCACTGCACCACGCCGCCGAGATCCGTCGTCATCAATGTGAAGGATGATGTACCGCTCCACCAAAAAAGGCGCTCGTTGGTCCCTCGATCCCGTGTACGCCTCCAAGAATGACGCCCCCAAGGAGGAAACGACACCAACGCGCCGCCGCCATCCGATCAACTAATCTAGGGTTTCCCCCGGAGGTAGCGGATAGAGGTCTAGAGCTTCTCCACAGCGATGCCTTCAAGAAGGTAATGACACCTCAAGGTGCCACCAACGACGGTCTTGGCATCAAGCCGAGCACAAGGTTTTCATCTGGATCCACTCGAAGAACCTCCATCACGTATTGTGTGCATGGGTCGCCGCCGATCTGAGCCGCCGCACATGGAGCAGGCCGCACCGGCCAGATCAGATCTGTCCGGAGGGCACAACCCGCATGGTGCCAACCCAACCACCAGGCCCTCCATGCCGCCACCGCCGATCCGAGGTCAGATGGTGTGTCGCCGCAGACCTGGCCGCCGCCGCCGAACGCCGCCACGCAGCCCGAGGCAGGGCCGGCTGCCGCACCCCACCATCGCCGCCCTTGGCCGAGGCAGCCGCCGCGCCGCCGCCGGAAGGTAGGTCCGCCGCACCGCCAGGCCAGATCGGCCATGCCACACACGCCGCAGGGCTCCGCACCGCCCGCACGGCGCAGGCAAGAGGGAAGACCCCCGCCACCGCCATCAGCCCCGGGCTATAGCCGGCGGTGTCCTTCGGCGGCGGCGAAGAGAAGGGAGGAAGGATGAGGACCCCCGGCGGCTAGGGTTTTAGATCCCGCCCGAGTCGCCCGAGCAGGGGGGCGACGCGGGGGGGCGGGCGTCACCATTCTAAAGAAGATGCCCTCGATTTTGGTGACCATCGTTACCACAACCTAGTTGGTCGTTGAACCAGGTTCGGACGCCCTTCTCCTCCATGCATGATATCAAGACAGCGCCACCCGGCCGGCTCATCCTGAACACATGTAGTTACTCATCCTGCATCTACGTAGACACCTCCGCTTTCATGACATACATGTATTTTACTCATCATGCACGTGAGTGAAACCCGCCGGCTGTACTACAACATGGCACACTATATTCATGCTAGAGACGACCAGGCTCTTCACCCGCAAAAAAAAAAAAAAAGAGAGACGACCAGGCTCTTGGCGTTGCTAGCCGCCACGTAAGCAAACGCCGCTAGCAAGGCCTGGCACGACCACACCACACATGGCAGACAAAAGGAAGAGCTACACCAGGCCGGCCCAAGAGAGAGAGAAGACCATGCCACAAGTTCACTGGGCCCCGATGGGTCTCCTAACATGTTCAGCCCAACTGAGCCCATGACTGGCTGATATAAGCGGGAGTTGTAGGTGGGCGAGTGGATCCCGGCTAGGATCAGGATAGGCAGCATGTGTGTGCGCGCGCGCGCGCGTGTTCCTCTGCATCGAGCTGTGCTCGTGATCCCTTTCTCCCCCTTCTCCAAGTTGTACTCGAATCAAGACTGTAATTGCCATAGATCGAAGAGGAAGAACTAGTTAGTGCCTCACATGGTGGGCTAGGCCAGCAACGCGGGTGCGCTTGGCGTTTCCAAGTAGAGTGGCAACACCAGAAGCCGTGACGTTGTTGAAAAAGGTTAAATCACGAAAAAAAAATCTGAAAGATTTCATTTTGTGTTTAGCATTTCTGACAAGATTAGAACGGTGATTTCGGCCTCCTCCAGCTAGGACAGCACAGGTGCTCGTTTCCCCCTCTCTCGTCGGAATTATCATCAGCAGGCTATATATCTGTGACGGCGACTGGACCAGAAAATTTGCGTGCGTACGGATGGATGCGGCGTGACGCGCCGGTGATAAATACACGGATACGGCTGTGAGGTGTGACGTTTGAGCATGTCTGTGAGTGTGAGTACGACGCCACGGCGTACAGTACACACGACCCGCGACCTTCCTTCTATCCTACTCCGTAGCTTATAACCAACTAACTAATTAAACACAATTATAATATGCACTAGTAGCACCGAATTATTTGATCGGTTGGTGGAGTGACATGATCCGGGCAGTTCGTGCATGTTTTGTCTTTTGCAATTGAAAAACTTGCGCATCAAATTAACGATCTGTCGAGCAAACTTACATCGGGCCAGATAAACTGGTGTGAAAACGAACAACAAATATATCTACTGTCTTATAATTAAACTCAAGTCAGTGATGCATGATATATGATGGTGAGTTCACTCCCCCGCTCCACCCCGATTTCCCTCACCCATCTATCCGATGATTGGCCTTAGCCAAGTTAATCTTTACTCATTGGTCCGAAAAAGCTACGGTAAACTAATAAGCAGGGTTGATCAGTCGCCACAGCGCTAATGAATGGCCACCCGATCGATCACTGTGGTAGTAGTACCAGTAGCACTGATGCTAATTAATCAGCTTTATTGTGTGTTAAGACAGATACAGGGCGCGCGTGACATCGCTTTCGGAACGGGCTGATTGCTACAAGGGATAAAAAAAAAGAGGGAAGAATTAGTTATCATGCATCGTCGTCACATCTTAATTGACTGTTGATCACCGTTATTACTCGGTTATATCCGATGTGCATCACATCGATCGCGTCCAGTCGTCGTCGGGACGGGCCGGCCGTCGATGTCAAAGCGGATCAAAGTACTCCTGAACCGAGTTATTGGATCGACCACTACGTTGTTTTCATGCATCACAGCTAGCAAGAGATTAATCGATCCGCTAGACAATGACTTCGATTCAGAAAAGAGGTATTCAAATCCATTATCGTGTTTGGTTTGCAGCCAAAAATGGCTAGACAATGTTTTAGCAAGAATTTTTTTTATGATGCCAAAATTTGTCAAAAAATGACAACTTTCATAGAGACTGAAAAAGGAGTTAGGTAGGCAACCAATTGACTGCCAATGTTTTTTTTTTGCGAGAGAGTATAGGGTTTTTATTCCACAATGATAGATTTACAATCTTCAGCGACTAAATTGCTGATGCATGGAGGTGGTTGACCCAACCAACAGGCTGTGCTGTCACCACATCTACCAAAGTTCGCTAAACAATGTGCAACCCTATTCTCTGTTCACGAAGGATTTTAACAGGAATAACAACCCTATCACTCAAATAACTTTTGATCTCCGAAACCAAATGGCCATAAGCTGATCTATTAAAGGAACCCTCAGAGAGCATCTTGAGGGCCACACCACAATCAGATTGAAGCAGGATTGTAGCATCTAAATGTTCCACCGACAACTTAAGCCCTTCCATCATAGCCTGTAGTTCTGCTGCTAGGGCTTCATTGCAATGAAAGAGTTTGCGGTAGGACGCAAAAATAACCCCACCTTTATCATCTCTTAGAATCATGCCTGTGCCCGCCGAGCCATCCTCAGGGTTAAACGAACCGTCGGTCGACAACGCGACCTCGCCCGCTGAAGGGTTGGGCCATGGCCTGCGAGGTACAGGGAGCTCTGGATGCTGTACTTGTGTGTTTATTTCAGCTGTCATCGAGGCTTTTCCTTTAATAATCTCCTCCATACTCACCGAGATTTGATTAAAAGTGTTGTAATAGCTAGATAGAAACGAACAGGAGACTTCCAGTGGTGGGATTGATTTACCATGTGTGATTTCGTTTCGAAGGTGCCAGCTTCTCCACAAAACCATAATGATCCTGCTCCTTACTTGGTCATGTGATTCAGCAAGGAGATGAAGGAGCCATTCGTCTCCTGTACATAAAATGTCCAATCGGTTCGGTAATGGCCAGACCAACCGCACTGTATCCCACAAGAGAGCTGCAGTAGGACACACTAGTAAGGCATGAAATGAAGATTCCTTGTCCCGATTGCATAGACTGCAATACGCGGATGTCCCTAGGTGCCTCCTGCTCTTCTCTGCATTTGTGGGTAATGATCCTAAGCTAACTTGCCAAGCAAAATGTCTCATTTTGGGAGGTACAGCCGCGCCCTAGACTAGCTTCCATATGGGTCGCTCACCCATAGGTGAGGAGCTAGAAGAACCCGACAGAGTTGCTCACTTTGAATGGACATAGCCAAATTGTAGGCACTTTCAACTGTCAAGTTTCCTGATCTGTCCCATGGCCATGATATAAAATCATCTTGTTGCCGCGGGGACGTCCGGATCATCTGTATCGAGTCAATGTCCGCCTGGCAGAAAAATTGCTGCAGCAAGTCCGTTTTCCAATTACCCCAGTCATCAAGGAAATCCGCAACTCTGTTAAGGCGGCAATTGCATTTTGGCAAAATCGGTGTGAACGGCAGACCCCTTGGGATCCGGGGGTCCCTCCACACTCGTATACTAGCCCCATTGCCAACGCGCCAAAGCATCCCTTTCTTTACCAATTCCAGGCCATGCTCGATTCCTTTCCACACCGTTGAACTATTAGTCGGAAATACTGTTCCCATTTGGGTAGTATTTAGCCCGAAGAAGTCTTGCGCAAAGTGATTCTAGGGACGTAAGAAGCCTCCAGGCTTGTTTGGCCAACAAGGCCTGATTATAAGCTCGCATATCACGGAAACCAATGCCCCCTTTAGTTTTTGGGAGGGTCATTTTTTCCCAAGCAACCCATGCCATCTTTTTCTTACCATTTTCCACACCCCACCAATATTGTCTGATCATTTTTGTCAAGTCATCACAAACAGAAAGAGGCAGCTTAAAAATACTCATCACATAGACTGGGATGGCCTGAGCGACGGCCTTTATCAGCACCTCCTTACTAGCAAAAGAAGAGTACCGTTCACTCCAGTCAACCAAACGCTTGCTCAATCTGAACTGTAAAGACTCAAAACGACCTTTATGCATTCTCCCTTCTGGAACAGGGAGCCCCAAGTACTTAGGTTCAAATTCTTGTTGCGTCACGCCCAGAATATGCTTTACATCATCAGCAACTGGATTAGGACAACTGTCAGCAAACAGGATGGAGCACTTCGAAGGGTTTATGAGTTGACCCGTAGCTGGAGCATAAGTGCTCAAAACATCCTTGACAATCGCCGCGTACTCGCTAGTTGCTCGAAAGAAAAGCAGAGAATCATCCGCAAACAACAAATGTGAGATAGCAGGAGCTCTTCTACATATCTTGATAGCTTCAAGAACTCTTTGTTGGACAGCATTATGTAATAGAGCAGACAATGCATCAGCCACAAAGAGGAATAAAAAAGGTGATAAAGGGTCACCTTGTCGCATACCACAGGAAGGTGTAAATTGCTCCAAGAGACGTCCATTAAATTTCCCGAATATCTGACCGAACAAACACATTCCATAACTTGGGACACCCACTGGGGGGCGAAGCCCCACTTCAACAAAGCACGCTCCAGAAAAACCCAATCAACCCGGTCATAAGCTTTTGAGAGATCCAGCTTATAAGCACAAAAGTCATTACCTCCGGGGGAGGTTTGGACATGGTGGATACATTCAAAATCGATAATTGAGTTATCTGAGATTAGTCGACCCGGGATGAATGCACTTTGATTTTCAGAGATAATCTGTGAGAAGGGGCCTGAGACGATTAACCATGCATTTTGATACAATCTTATATGTCACATTGCACAACGATATCGGACGGAAATCCTTTAGCGACTCCGGGCGCTGGACCTTTGGGATCAAGACAATACATGTATCATTAACCCCATCTGGCATGTGGCCTGTGTCAAAGAATTGCAGAACAGCCGCTATGATTTCCCCCTTCAAACAGCCCCAATTTTTCTGATAAAACCGAGCTGGAAAACCATCCGGACCGGGTGCCTTCAACGGTCCTATTTGGAATAAGGCATCCGAGATCTCAGTATCAGTAAAGGGAGCAAGCAACCTCTCGTTCATATCCTCTGTTACCTTCGGCACAATAAACTCTAAAATTGCATCAGGGGATAAAGTGGGATCCTTTGTATACACTTCCTTGAAGTATGAAGCTGCCATGCGTTCCATCTCCGTGGGTACACTGCACCACGAGCCATCTGCTTTCTGTAATCTCCTTACATTATTCCTCCTAGCTCGCCAAACTGCTTGCCGATGGAAATATTGGGTATTACGATCACCTTCCTTCAACCAAACAATACGGCTACGCTGCAGCCACATCATTTCCTCACGGTATAGTAGTTCCTCTATTTTTTCCATCTTCTGACGTATCAGTACACGGTCAGCTCTAGTAAGCTGTAGTGTCTCCAATTCATGCCGGAGTTCCTCAATTTGTTTCTCAACATGCCCAAAATTATCTTTACTCCACTTCCGAAGGTCAGACATAACTGATTTAAGAGAAGCTGCAACATTGCCTAAGTCGCCCCCCTGACGAGCCCGCGCCCATGCCTTTGAAATCACCTCCGGAAGTTTCTTGTCTCTTTCCCACATTATTTCATACTTAGGTGTCCCCCTTCGGCGTCGGTCATCAGAATCATCCAGGAATAATAAAACGGGGCAGTGATCCGATCGAGGGGAGACGAGATGCTGCACCCTCGCATAAGGGAACACCTCCCTCCAATCATCGGTTGTACACGCCCGGTCTAGCCGAACCCAGACATTACCAATCCCTAGCTGTCCATTATCATATGTATATGGCACACCCGAGAACCCCAAGTCCCCAAGTTCACATAACAAAAGTGTATCTCTGAATGCTTCCATCTGGTTCTCACCTCTACTAGTACGTGAGAAGTGCTCATGTTGCCAAAGGGCCTCATTAAAATCTCCGCAGACTACCCAGGGTAGAGTTGAGGTCCCTTTTAATCTAATCAAGTTTTCCCACATGCGATGGCGATGTTCAACACGTGGTTCACCATAGACGAAAGTAGATCTCCATGCTTTTCCAGAACCTTGATCGATAATACTTACATCAATAAATCTTTTACTGGATTCCAGTACTGTCACCTGGAGGGACTCATCCCAAAACAAAGCTAGTCCCCCGCCACGGCCTTCACAATCCACGCCACAGAAACCTTTCGGTCCTAATTTCCACTTCAATCTTTCAATTTTTGTACTGGTCTGTCTTGTTTCAGCAAGAAAGACCAACTTTGGGGAATGGGCTTTCACAAAAGCCCCAACTTCACGAACTGTCCAGCGGTTCCCCGCCCCCTGGCAGTTCCAAAATAGGTGACTCATTGGGACTGGCGGTGCTCCTCCTGGGAGCCCGCCGAAACTTTTTCAGTTTTCACCATCCATCTTAGCTCTTTTGCTACCCGTACTGTTGTTGGTAGAGACCGAATCAGCAGCCACCTTCGCATCTGTGATCAGCAGTACCTCCCTAGCCGGGGTAGTTGATGCAGCAGCAGGAGGTGTCACCAAGACAACATCCATATTCAGACGCTTACGAGAAGATTTATCCAAGTCCATGTCCAAAGAGGAAGGAAATTTAAGTGGACTAGAGGCCGTGTCCTTGAGTTCTCCATCTGCCATAGCCTCCCCTTTGCATGCTGCCGACTTGGGAACCATCAAGTCATTGTTGATCTTCCTTTCACCCCGGCTGGGTTCCCAGTCTGAACGAACACGCACCGGCGGATCTACACACAGGTAATCGCCGAACTTGAGGTCCTTCTCAAGAAACACCCGGTCGCCACACTCCTTGTGCTCATGGCCAATTATACCACAAGCGCTGCAGAACCTCGCTAACTTCTCATACCTGACTGCATAATTGCGAGTCTTTCCCTTTACAATGCTTACAAATTTGGTTAGAGGTTTCCTGATGTCATGTTGCACACGAACACGAACATAGTCCCCTCTCGAGTTTCCTGTAATTCGGGTCTCCAGAACCTCCCCCGCAGATCGAAGCAATTTTGCAATCAAATCCTGCCTGCAATATCCATCCGGCAGTTTATGGATGTGGAGCCAGATTGGCATGTGCACTATCGGCACCTCCTCGGCGTTTGAGAAACCATCATAAGGTGTCAACAGGACTGCCATATTGCGGAAAAGCCATGGCCCTTGGGACATGATACGGTCCTAGTCACCAAGCCAGTAGACTTGAACGACGAACAGATTTGGGCCAATTGGCCGAAAACGAACTGCCTGGGCACAATTCCAAGCCGCCCTCATGTCCTTGTAGAAAGCAGATTGGCTGAAATTTTTCCTGGTATGAACCCTAGCAAGGGCTAGCCAACGAATCTCCTCCAACAGCTCTGGGGCTTCCTCTTCAACCACAACATCCTCAAACTCCTCCTCATGGAGGTCTAACTTGTCGAAGAAATCACCTAGGCCGTGATCCACTCTTCCTTGGGAACCACTGTTCGTAGCTGAGAACGCATCTGATGCCGCCGCCATGGAGAATCAGGGGGCGTCGACTGCAGAACACACGTAACGAGGGAGGACGGGGGGGGGGGGGGGGGGGGGGGGGGGGGGGGGGGGGGGGGGGGGGACGGCGGGGTACGCCGGCTATGGTGGACTTGCGGCAGGAGTCGCCGTAAGGAGGTAAACCCTAGCCGTCGCTAGGGGAAGTTGTTTTGTGCATGAATTTTGGCTTAGCCCACACGTTGGCAAGCCAAATTTTGGCATCAAACCAAGCATACCCTGTACGTTTCTAAAAAGCGTCAAGAACCTGAGTTGAACTTGTTATCCGCATTTTGTTTGCACCGTGACCCTTTTCTTCTTCATGGGGAAATACCATAGCTTGCGTATCTTATATTAAAGAGGAAAGGGTAAGAAATCCAACATACATTGCCACAAAACCCGTGACAACATCCACTAGTTTACAACTCACGCTATTATTCATCTACCTCCCTCCTAGCGAACGTCGTCGCATAGAAAGCTCGAAGGTACGAGTACATCAAACCCAGATGACATCAGTCCACACACACACCCATGCGGTACATCTTAGAGGTAGTGGCAGCCACACTAGTGCAGAACCGGGCAATAGCACCAGTTCATAAGGCCCTTTAGTGTCGGTTCAATAACCGGCACTAAAGTGTGGGCACTAAAGGCCCCCCTCCCCTTTAGTACCGGTTCAGCACGAACCCGTGCTAAAGGGCAACCACATAGCACGAGGCAGCTCCGGGGGCAGGGAGCCCTTTAGTACCGGTTGGTGACACCAACCGGTATTAAAAGGTTGGGGGGTTTTGGGTTTATGATTTCTTTTTCATTTAATTTTATGTTTTCCATTTAATTATTTTTCGTTTGCTGGTATTTTACGATACTACATATTGTACACGTTATGCATATATATAAATAGAATTTCCAGTAGAACCGATCATATATATATATATATATATATATATATATATATATATATATATATATATATATATATATATAATTAGCTAGCTATATACAATTTCTCCTAATTGGTGCCTTCGGAGCCAGTGGCATTAGACTAATTGGTGTCTTCGGAGCACGATAACAATTGGAAATGGTTTATGAGGGCGGTAGCGGGTAAAAGTATTCTCCTTTGGGATCTATGACCTGGTCGAGCAAAAATCCCGCTATTTTCTCTTGAATTGCTTCTATGCGGTCCTCTGGTAGGAGCTTCTCCCGCACCTCTTTGAACTGTTAAGAAGAAGATCAATATGCATGTGTATTATTTGTGTGACTAGGTATCGATAATGGTGCAAAAATTGTGAATAGTGTTCTGACAAACGTACCCACTCCTGTCTTTGAGATCTGCTCCTTTCGGACGCCATCATGCGAATGTTCTCGCAAACATAATATGCACACAGATTATTCCCCGGCGCCTGCTTCAGGGCCTTTACGAGAATGGAATTTGATCAGATAATAATTAATCAAGCATGATAATTAAAGAGATGTCAGTTAGCTAGTACTACTTAATTACTTACCATGGGTCGATACCATTTCAGATTTTGTTTTCATGGGCCTGGAGTGGCCCTGATTAACTTTGCCCAAGCCCTGCCCGCCGACAAAGAAAATGAATAAATGGGTTATTAAATAGTTGTTATCAGGAAATGATGAACTAATTAAATAGGCCGAGATATAGTTAATAATAATTGAAATTATCTGTTGACTATCCCCTTCACGATGGTGTAGTCAGTTGGTTTCTTAAGTAGTGAGTCTAGTACTTCAACTGTTCCTTCATCAACTTTAATGATTGACAAGATCCAGTGAAATATGCACGCACACACGTTTGCATGTCTTAATTAAGCGGGCATATGTAAGCAAAAACATGTAGCTAGCTAGTAGGCAAAAATAGAATTTATAGTACAAGACAGTGTGACTCACTCAAAGTTGTAAGGAAGTAGTATATCTTCTTTGTATTTGAGGCGCTTGAAGAACTCTAGCATGCTTTCCTCTACACTTTTTTCGTAATATGGATCTAATTTCCATGTGTATTCATTAATGGTATTTGGGTCAACGAACCCAATGCCATAGCGTCCACCTTTTTTTCATTTCATAAATCTTCATCCTGCATAATACTACAGAAAAGAATATAGTGAGGATAATTACAGGTAATGATTGATCAAAATGATCACTACAGCTAGCTTGAGACTTAAATTACAGAAAGAAATCACTTACAGACAATAGCAACTGACGATAGATTTGTCGAGTGCGTCTTGATTGTATAACTGAAATAGTTCTGAATACTCAATGGACACAGCTTTCTCATGGTAGTAATGATCCTTCTTGACATTCACCATGAGGGACTCTCGATTGGAAAACATGGTAATGTCCATGTACCATTGATGCAATTCATACATTCTCGTTGGGAGCTTCTTGACCTCGTCTGGCTCGACCAAAGGTTGGCCCCGGACATATTTCCGTTTTATTTCCTCTTCTCTAGTCGGAGACATGGGCTCGATATTGAGGAGTTGTCCAACAGTGATCATGAGGCTTTTAGCCTGCTCAATATGCTCCTCGGTTATTACCACATCGCCCAGCCCGGGAACATTAACGGTTTGCCCACAATAATATTGGATGCGCGTACTCTCATGTGTTGTTGGCACAACAAGCGGGGGGATTGATTGCGCCGTCTGTTCTCCCAGCTGGGGAACGGTTTTACCGCATGTTTTGCCAGCTGATTTGCTCGAGCTCGAGCTCGCCTCTTTCTGTAGACGTGCTCGATTTAACTTCCTGAGGTGGCGCTCATAGTCTGTGTCAACAGGCTTGGGAGCTGGTGCTCTAGCCATACGAATAAAGTGGTCAATCTTTTCCTCGGGCACTTTCTCCCTTGACGGCGGTGGCGGTTTCGGTGCAAAATGGGCTTCCACCTCGGCCTTCGATATGGCTGCATTTTCCTCCTCGGACTTGTCGTAAGGCCTCTACGGAAGAGGCGCGAGGCTGCTTGGACCATATTGAAATCGCTTGCCTCCACCTGTACCTCCAGTACTACCTCGACTTGTACCGCTACGCACCATAGCTGAGGCGGCTCTCTTCCGTGATTGCTGAGGCGGTGAAGACGGCTGACATGGCTGAGTTGGAGGAGGAGGAGTGGCCTGAAGCTGTGCCGGACTTGGAGGAGGAGTGGCCTGACGCTTTGCCGGACTTGGAGGAGGAGGAGTGGCCTGCAGCTGTGCCGGACTTGGAGGAGGAGTGGCCTGACGCTTTGCCGGACTTGGAGGAGGAGGAGTGGCCTGCAGCTGTGCCGGACTTGGAGGAGGAGTGCACTGGCGCGTTGGTGGATTTGGAGGAGTGGGAGTCTGCTGACTCGGTGGCGGACTTCGATGAGGAGTCGGATGACGCGGTGTCGGTGGCCTTCGAAAGATGATGCAATCCTTTCTCCATAGGATGATACGATGGTTGGCCTCTCCCAGTGTGTGCTCCTCGTCACCTCCAGGAATGTCAAGCTCTAGCCCCGAATATTGGTCCACCACCTCATCAACTAAGACACGAGCATAGCCCGCTGGAATCGGGTTGCAATGGAAGGTTGCCTCGGGGGGATTTGTAAAAGCAAGGGCGTCCGCCACCTTCATGGATATGTTCTTCATTTTGAAGTGTAGCTCGCAGTTAGTGTTCTCCATGATGTCATCCACTGGGTAGCTATCTAGCAATGCATCGCCCGGGGCGGAACCAACGCTGCTTCTCGGCATGGATGGGACGGTGCTATCCAATGCTGGATCATCCGCTAGCTGCTGCAGCTGCTGAGACCCCCTTTGCTGGCTAAGTGAGTCGATCTGCTCCTGCTGCCACTGGAATTTGACTGCCAAGTCCGCGTGTGCTGATTCTAGGCCTTGAAGGCGTTCATAGTCCAGCTTCCTCTGCTCCTCCTCCATCTTCCTCTTCTTCTCCTACGCAATCTTCTTTCTCGCACGGGTTCTGTAGTCGGCGTTCCAGTCCGAAAACCCCTCATACCATGGAATAGCGCCCATGCCTCGTGTTCTTCCTAGGTGTTCAGGATTTCCCAGGGCACGCGTAAGCTCGTCGTTCTCTCTGTTGGGCTGGAACACTCCCGATCGAGCCTCTTCTATTGCAACAAGTAGCTTATCTTCGGCTCCGTCCAGACATGCCTTCTTCGAAACTTTGCCTGTCTTCGGGTCCAACTCCCCCCCATGCGCATAGAACCAAGTCCTGCACCTGGGGGGCCAGCTCAATGTTTCTGGAGTGACACCTGCATCCTCCATCTCTTTCTCAGACTTATCCCACTTAGGCATTCCCACCGCATAGCCACCTGGCCCCAGCTTATGGAACTTATCCTTTTGCGGCATTGGCCTTGTTTATTCTCGACCGTTCCTTAGATAATTCTGAATCCTTGAATTTCACGAAATCGTCCCAATGAGCACTTTGCTTCTTTAGTGTTCCCTCGAATACTGGAGTTTCCTTCCTCCCTTGACGTACTTGGCCCATTCACGATTCTTGTGGTTGTTGTATGCAACCGCCATCTTCCTAAGAGCAGCGTCCTTGACTTTCTCCACATCTGCATCTGTGAAATGATCTGGTAGGGTGAAATGTTCCATGAGCGTTTCCCAAAGCAGAAGTTTTTGTCTGTCGTCGACAAAAGTAACTCCTGGACGTGGCTTTGCTGGCTCTCTCCATTCTTGAAGGGAGATCGGGAGTTGGTCCTTCACAAGAACTCCGCACTGACGAATGAACTTGTCCGCAATCTTCTTAGGTGCTAATGGTTCGCCATTAGGTTTGATGGCCTCGACATTGTATTTTACGCCCTCCTTCAACTTTTTGTTCGGGCCTCGTTTCCTGTTGCCTGAAGATTTGCTCGATCCGGGTGGCTGAAAAAAGAAAGATTGATTCGTTAATATATCTTCAAGTCATTTAAAACATGTGATGATCACCAGATGCCTGCTTATATAAATATATATACCTCGCCGGTCTTTGTTGTTTGAAGATCAACATTTTCTTCGTCATGTTCATAGTTCATGACTTCATCAATTTGATCGTCGCGATCGAATATCATATCACCCTCCCCGATGTTGTTTAGATATTCGAAGTCATTATAATCTTCTTCATTCTGATCATCATCTGGCCCGCGAGGATTGCGTATGATATTGAACAGGGCCTCTTCTCCCTCTCTGCCGGTATTGTCCGCCATAGGTTTTATTTAACTAATCCAAAAGAAATATATTCAAATTACAATGCATGGATGCAATCAATTAATAAGGAAAAACTGAATCAATCATAGTACATAATAAGCATCATCGAATATAATCTCGAATACGTCGTCTCGAATAATAGAAATAATCTCGAATACATCGTCTCGAATAATATATATAATCTCGAATAAATCATCTCGAATATTATATATCGAATACATCACTAGCTAGCTAGCTAGCTAATAAAGATCGAATACTAGAGAGTAATCTAGGCGGTGGAGAACCAAAGTGAAGGAACCATCACTGGATCATAGCTCGGGTGATCTCCCCAAAGAACCTGCCAGGTATTAGAGAACCTGACGTCCATAGCAGCCATGTAGCGATGGACGTGCTCGTTGAAGGAAATATGCCCTAGAGGCAATAATAAAGTTATTATTTATTTCCTTATATCATGATAAATGTTTATTATTCATGCTAGAATTGTATTAACCGGAAACATAATACATGAGTGAATACATAGACAAACAGAGTGTCACTAGTATGCCTCTACTTGACTAGCTCGTTGATCAAAGATGGTTATGTTTCCTAACCATAGACATGAGTTGTCATTTGATTAACGGGATCACATCATTAGGAGAATGATGTGATTGACTTGACCCATTCCGTTAGCATAGCACTTGATCGTTTAGTTTGTTGCTATTGCTTTCTTCATGACTTATACATGTTCCTATGACTATGAGATTATGCAACTCCCGTTTACCGGAGGAACACTTTGTGTGCCACCAAACGTTGCAACGTAACTGGGTGATTATAAAGGTGCTCTACAGGTGTCTCCGAAGGTACTTGTTTGGTTGGCGTATTTCGAGATTAGGATTTGTCACTCCGATTGTCGGAGAGGTATCTCTGGGCCCTCTCGGTAATGCACATCACTTAAGCCTTGCAAACATTGCAACTAATGAGTTAGTTGCAGGATGATGTATTACGAAACGAGTAAAGAGACTTGCCGGTAACGAGATTGAACTAGGTATTGAGATACCGACGATCGAATCTCAGGCAAGTAACATACCGATGACAAAGGGAACAACGTATGTTGTTATGCGGTCTGACCAATAAAGATCTTCGTAGAATATGTGGGAGCCAATATGAGCATCCAGGTTCCGCTATTGGTTATTGACCGGAGACGTGTCTCGGTCATGTCTACATTGTTCTCGAACCCGTAGGGTCCGCACGCTTAAGGTTTCGATGACAGTTATATTATGAGTTTATGAGTTTTGATGTACCGAAGGAGTTCGGAGTCCCGGATGAGATCGGGGACATGACGAGGAGTCTCGAAATGGTCGAGACGTAAAGATCGATATATTGGACGACTATATTCAGACATCAGAAAGGTTCCGAGTGATTCGGGTATTTTTCGGAGTATCGGAGAGTTACGGGAATACGTATTGGGCCTTATTGGGCCATACGAGAAAAAAAGGAAAAGGGCCTTAAGGGTGGCCGCACCCCTTCCCTTGGTCTGGTCCGAATTGGACTAGGGAAGGGGGGCACCCCCTTCCTTCCTTCTCCTCTTCCCTTCCTCTTTTCCTATTCCATATGGGAGGTGGAATCCTACTAGGACTAGGGAGTCCTAGTAGGACTCCACACTTGGCGCGCCCCCTCCTAGGGCCGGCCTCCTCCTCCCTTGCTCGTTTATATACGGGTGCAGGGGGCACCCCAAAGACACAACAATTGATCATTGATCTCTTAGCCGTGTGCGGTGCCCCCCTCCACCATAATCCTCGATAATATTGTAGCGGTGCTTAGGCGAAGCCCTGCGACGGTAGAACATCAAGATCTTCACCACGCCGTCGTGCTGACGGAACTCATCCCCGACACTTTGCTGGATCAGAGCCCGGGGATCGTCATCGAGCTGAACATGTGCAAAAACTCGGAGGTGCCGTAGTTTCGGTGCTTGATCGGTCGGGCCGTGAAGACATACGACTACATCAACCGCGTTGTTATAATGCTTCCGCTTCCGGTCTACGAGGGTACGTAGACAACACTCTCCCCTCTTGTTGCTGTGCATCACCATGATCTTGCGTGTGCGTAGGAATTTTTTTGAAATTACTACATTCCCCAACACTCGTGCTCCTCCCTGACACGGCGACGTACCACCTCCGGCGGGGCCAGCTCCCTCCGCACCGAAAGTGGCCCACGCAAATGCCACCAAAGGAGATGAGGGTCGACGACGGGACCCGGGGCCGGGTTCCTCACCAAGCGTCGCGCCCCTGAAGGTAGCACCTCCCAGTGCCAGCCCGACGGAGCCCAGTCCCGGACATGGGTCCTCTGAAGCAGGACGTCGTCGCGAACGGGTCGACGGCGAGGATGCGGGCCGGGCATCGTCGACAACAAATACTATATGCCGCAAAAGTAAAGTAACATTTTTTAAATGATGGATTGTGATTTCATATATGCAAATTCTAAATTTTATAACTAAAACTAACATTTCTAATATTTCTATAACTAAAACCAACATTTCTAATATTTCTATAACTAAAAAACATTTATATATAACTAACATTTCTATATAACTAACATTTCTAATATAACTAACATTTCTATATAATTAACATTTCTAATATTCCTATATAACTAACATTTCTAATATTTCTATACAACTAACATTTCTAACATAACTAACAATGTGTGTGTGGGGGGGGGGGGTACATGGCGGCCGGGGCAGGAGCTCACCGGCGAGGCGTGACAACGGGGGGGCGGCGACAGGGACGGGGACGGAGACGGAGACGGCGACGGGGACGAGGCGGCGACGACGGGGACGGGGATGGGCCGGGCGGGGACGACGGGAGGACGGGGCGGGGCGCAGCGCGGCGATGGGGACGGGGACGGCGATGGCGACGGGGACGGCGACGAGGGTGGCGACGAGGGGCGGCGGCGACGGGCCAGAGGAGAAAGAAGCAAAGGGAGAGATGAGAAACTAACAAATTTTTTGAAGTGTTTTCTTATATAGAATAACCTTTAGTACCGGTTGGAGCCACCAACCGGTACTAAAGGTCTGTTTTGGCCAGGCTAAGCGGCGGGAACGGCACCCCTTTAGTACCGGGTGGTGGCTCCAAACGGTACTAAAGGACCCCCCCCTTTAGTACCGATTTGAGCCACCAAACAGTACTAAAGGGGGTGCGCTGGCGCACGTGCGGTGCGAAAATGTTTAGTCCCACCTCGCTAGCCGAGGGGCGTCCGCACTGGTTTATAAGCCCCAGTGCGGTAGCTCCCTCGAGCTCCTCTCCAAAGCAGGCCTACTGGGCCTAAATGTTCTGTGCTGCCCTGTGGGCCTACTGGGCCTTTGCGGGCCTGCATCCTGGCCCAACAACATGTTGAGTTTCTAGTCGTATGCAGGCCGTTGTGGCGCAGTAGGTGGACTTTTTTTTTCTTATTTTTTTGCTTTATTTATTTTTGTTTTATTTATTTTTGAGTTGTTTTTTGCTGTATTTAGAGTTTCTTTGTGAATATTTTTGCTTTAGGTACAAAAAAATACAAACTTTCTGTTAGTACCGGTAGTTTACAAATTTGAATAGTTTAAATTTTGAATTATTTGAAATTTGTGTGAATCACTAGTTTGTGAATAACTTAACTTTGAAAATAGATTTTTCAGTGATTCTTTTTTCTTATGTTTAATATTAGTGTGTTTTATCATTATATTCAATTTGGTAATGCTTAGGTTATTTAAAAAATCAAATGCCTTTGTAACGGATGAGTTTTCGTCCGAAACCCTGATACTGCGAAAGAGATTGTCTATTTTGTACACGAAGTGCATCCAGTTTTTGCTGTAACCCTCTCTACTTTTTTGCACATGCTATGTGGGTGAAATTATGATACCATGCCAACTTTCAACCTTTTCTGAGTTCATTTGAAATTCTTTTCAATTTCAGGATCATTTAGATGAAAAAAATCAGTAAATACATGAAAGAATTTGCTTGCACATAAAATTTTTTCGCGTTTCAAATGCCAAAACACGTAACTAGCTACCCTAACTATTACAGAGATTCCTTCCTGGGTGTGAAACACAGAAGAAAGTGATGATAGTGAAGCCGATCACATCCCAGATCTTTGTGTGTGAAACTTTTTCTTCGCGTGTGTCCCTTTGCGCCGTAGCCATGGAAAATCTTCATCATTTAACTGGATGCTCGGGTCAATATTCACTGTGAATTGAGCAATTTCATCAAACTTTTCATAATCTCCCGACATGTCTGTCTTGTCATCTACTCCCACGATGTTTCTCTTCCCAGAAAGAACTATGTGCCGCTTTGGCTCATCGTACGATGCATTCGCTTCCTTATCTTTTCTTTTTCTCGCCTTGGTAGACATCTCCTTCACATAGAAAACATGTGCCACATCATTGGCTAGGACGAATGGTTCGTCTGCATACGCAAGATTGTTGAGATCCACTGTTGTCATTCCGTACTGCGGGTCTTCCGTTACCCCGCCTTGTGTCATATTGACCCATTTGCACCGAAACAAAGGGACCTTCAAACCATGTCGATAGTCAAGTTCCCATATGTCCTGTATATAACCATAATATGTTTCCTTTCCCGTCTTGGTTTCTGTATCAAAGCGGACACCACTGTTTTGGTTGGTGCTCTTCTTATCTTAGGCGATCGTGTAAAATGTATTACCATTTATCTCGTACCCTTTGAAAGTCATTATATTCGAAGATGGTAACTGGGACAGCAAGTACATGTCATCTTCAATAGAGGCGTTATGCATGGTACGTGTCTGCAACCAGCTGGCGAAACTCCTAGTTTGTTCACGTGTAATCCAGTCATCAGACCGCTTCGGGTGTTTGGAGCGTAGCAAATTCTTGTGTTCATCCATATACGGAGCCACCAAGGCGGAATTCTGTAGAACTGTGTAGTGTGCTTCAGTGAGAGAATGTCCATCCATACATATTATTTATTCCCCTCCTAGCGTGCCTTTTCCATCCAGTCTGCCCTTATGCCGTGATTCAGGAACACCAATCAACTTAATGTCAGGAATAAAGTCAATACAAAACTCAATGACCTCCTCATTTTCATGGGCCTTGGAGATGCTTCCTTCTGGCCTAGCACGGTTATGGACATATTTCTTTAAGACTCCCATGAACCTCTCAAAGGGGAACATATTGTGTAGAAATACAGGACCCAAAACGTTAATCTCTTCGCATAGGTGAACTAGGACGTGCGTCATGATGTTGAAGAAGGATGGTGGGAACACCAACTCGAAACTGACAAGACATTGCACCAAATCATTCACTAACCTTGGTATGATTTCTGGATCGATTAACTTCTGAGAGATTGCATTGAGGAATGCACATAGCTTCACAATGGCTAATCGAACGTTTTCCGGTAGAAGCCCCCTCAATGCAACCGGAAGCAGTTGCGTCATAATCACGTGGCAGTCATGAGACTTTAGGTTCTGAAACTTTTTCTCTGCCATGTTTATTATTCCCTTTATATTCGATGAGAAGGCAGACGGTACCTTAATACTGAGCAGGCATTCAAAGAAGATTTCCTTCTCTTCTTTGGTAAGAGCGTAGCTTGCATGACCATGATGTATGCCGTCTTTTCCGTGCATACGTTGCTGGTCCTCCCGTGCATCAGGTGTATCTTTTGTCTTCCCATACACGCCCAAGAAGCCAAGCAGGGTCACACAAAGATTCTTCGTCACATGCATCACGTCGATTGCGGAGCGGACCTCTAGGTCTTTCCAATAGGGCAGGTCCCAAAATATATATTTCTTCTTCCACATGGGTGCGCATCCGTCAGCGTCATTCGGAACAGGTTGTCCACCAGGACCCTTTCCAAAGACCACCTTCAAATCCTTGACCATATCATGTACATCAGCACCAGTACGGTGGCGAGGCTTCATCCGGTGATCCGCCTCACCTTTGAAATGCTTGCCTTTCTTTCTTACGGGATGCCTTCTCGGAAGAAATCGACGATGTCCCAGGTACACATTCTCTTACAATTAGCCAAATATATACTGTCGGTATCGTCCAAACAGTGCGTGCATGCGCGGTATCTCTTGTTTGTCTGTCCTGAAAGATTACTGAGAGCAGGCCAATCATTGATGGTCACGAACAGCAACGCCTTTAGGTCAAATTCTTCCCCATGTGCTCATCCCACGCACGTACACCTGTTTCATTCCACAATTGTAAGAGTTCTTCAACTAATGGCCTTAGCTACACATCAATGTCGTTGTCGGGTTGCTTAGGGCCTTGGATGAGCACTGGCATCATAATGAACTTCCGCTTCACGCACAACCAAGGAGGAAGGTTATACAAACATAGAGTCACAGGCCAGGTGCTATGGTTGCTGCTCTGCTCCCCAAAAGGATTAATGTCATCTGCGCTTAGACCAAACCATACGTTCCCTGCGTCATCTGCAAACTCCTTCTTGTACTTTCTTTCGATTTTTCTCCACTACAACCCGTCAGCGGGTACTCTCAACTTTCCGTCTTTCTTACGGTCTTCTCTGTGCCATCGCATCGCCTTGGCATGCTCTTTGTTTTGGAACAAACGTTTCAACCGTGGTATTATAGAGCATACCAGATCACCTTGGCAGGAATCTTCTTCCTGGGGCGCTTGCCCTCGACATCACCAGGGTCATCGCGGCTGATCTTATAGCGCAATGCACCACATAGCGGGCAAGTGTTCAAATGTTCGTACTCACCGCGGTAGAGGATGCAATCATTAGGGCATGCATGTATCTTCTGCACCTCTAACCCTAGAGGGTAGACAACCTTCTTTGCTTCGTACGTACTCTCGGGCAGTTCGTTGTCCTTTGGAAGCATATTCTTTATCATTACCAGCAACTTTCCAAATCCCTTGTCAGATACACCATTCTCTGCCTTCCATTGTAGCAATTCCAGTGTGGTGCCCAGCTTTTTCTTGTCACCTACGCAATTCGGGTACAACAATTTTTTGTGATCCTCTAACATGCGCTGCAACTTCTTCTTCTCCAAATCACTTGCGCAGTTTCCCTTTGCATCGGCAATGGCCCGACCTAGATCATCAACGGGCTCATCCGATGCCTCTTCTTCAGCTTCTTCCCGCATTACCGGCTCAACTTCTTCCCTCATTGTTGTATCATCGTATTCAGGGAACCCATGGTCAGGATAGCTGTCGTCGTCCTCTTCTTCTTCATTGTCTTCCATCATAACCCCTCTTTCTCCATGCTTGGTCCAAACATTATAGTGGGGCATGAAACCGGACTCAAACAGGTGGACGTGAATGGTTCTTGACTAATTGTGACCATTCTTACAGCCAGCACATGGAAAAGGCATAAAAACATCCGCCCGCTTGTTTGCCTCAGCCGCAAGCAGAAAAGTACGCACGCCATTAATGAACTCGGGAGAGCATCGGTCATCGTACATCCATTGTCGGCTCATCTTCATTACACAGCACCGAAAACACCAAATTAATACAATATATAAAGTTCATACATAGATATCATACAACACTTAAATGCAACAAACAAATAACTCTTTAGCTAAAGAATTTAAATGCAACAACAAATACGATCAAGATTGCAACTAAGGTAACAATTGATCCAACAGCATAATGATACCAAGCCTCACTATGAATGGCATATTTTCTAATCTTTCTAATCTTCAAGCGCATTTTCTCCATCTTAATCTTGTGATCATCGACGACATCGGCAACATGCAACTCCAATTCCATCTTCTCCCCCTCAATTCTTTTCAATTTTTCCTTCAAATCCTCGTTTTCTCTTTCAACTAAATTTAACCTCTCGACAATAGGGTTGGTTGGAGTTTCCGGTTCAACTACCTCCTACATACAAATATCTATGACAACTTGATGGGCATAATTTGTCATAAACACGAAATGCAATGAATAGTTTTAAAAGAGAATATACCACATCCGAATCATAACTCGGACGAGGGCCGGCGGGGACGGATATCAAAACCATGGCACTATATATAACACACAACGTATGGATAAGATAATTATACGAGTAACTATATATCCAAATCACACAAACATCAATTTTTTATATAAAACTTCATGAACAAGAGGCTCACCACAAGGTGGTGTCGGCGACGGGACGTTGCGGGCGATCGACGGTGGTTACGACGGAGATTTAGAAGGCACTAAGTAAACCACACCTACATATGCAAACTAAGTGTTATTTTTGACCTCAAATTGCATATAAATCAAATACTATCACATATATATAATTCCTCCCAAATTACTAAACTCAAAAATCAATCACTATATAAAGCATTGCACGAGCTAATCTAGCAATGAGAGATGAAAGGACAAAGTTGCTAACCTTTGTGATCATTTGAATGGATGGGGGCCTTCAAATCTTGACAAATTTTGGGCAAAATGTGTGATGAGCTTGAGAGGAAGAGGGAAAAGAATAGAGAGGAGATGGAAAAGGGGAAGAACGGAGCGAGCTCGGGTGGACGAAGGGTCTATGTAGGACGACCTTTAGTACCGGTTCGTGATACGACCCGGTACTAAAGGTGCTGGAGGGGCCCCGGACTGACAACATCCTGCCACCACTCACTTTAGTACCGGTTCGTGGCACGAACCGGTGCTAAAGGTTCACCATAAACCGGTACTAATGATGCCCGCTCGCCTAGCCGTTGGAACCGGCACTAATGGACACATTAGTGCCGGCTCAAATTCAAACCGGCACTAATGTGCTACACATTTGACCCTTTTTCTACTAGTGCCAATGGGGATGCCTCGTTGAAGACGGAAAAAAAATTCTATGAGACCAGGTCTCACGCGAGACCCATCCCGATAGATGACACGTGGCATTCGCAAATCACAAAGCATCCCCCACCCCCCACCCCATTTAAAATCAGGGGGAAGAGAGATTAGATACTTTGTGATTTGTGAATGCCACGTTTCATCTATCAAGACGGGTCTCACGTGCTAACCGTGAGACCTGGTCTCATATAATTTTTTTTCCGTTGAAGACACTGCCATTCCTATCCTATATATGTTTACATATCTCCCAATAGATGGCATGTACTCCCTCCGTTCGTTAGAAAGGTCAATCCCTGCCCCCGCCCCTCCCCTTTAGTTTTTTAATGAAAAACCGAGCCAAACTTCTAAAAAGCACCTCTCTTTGTTTTTCATGCAGGAGTGCATCCTTTTCGGTCTCAGGGATTGCCAAGCAACCCAAAAAAAATGCTGAGGAAGTAGAAGGTGTATCGATTTTTGTGCAAATCAAACTTGTGTGTGTTTGACCAAAATCATGGAATAAAATATGAAGATCAACAATACAAAATAAATAAAATATGTAAATATTTTCCATGATGGATCTATTGGTACAAATCTGGTATTGTACATATTTTTTCTAAAAATTGATCAGACATGCACATGCATTTGATTTCTGAAAAAACTAATGCACCTTATATTTTGAAACAGAGGGAGTAGGTCCTTGGACCAGCTTCCCAGCGGTGATTTAGTGGTAAATCAAACCATTAGCATGTCGTCCCACGAAGAGACCCAATCAACATGCCCCCATGCCCCCCCCCCAAAATCTCACACTAGACCGTTCGTGGTAGCACACAACCAACAAAGAGATGATTGATAGTTTCGTCATACTGGTCAGAGAAGGGGCAAGAGGTATGGCGCGGAAATCCATGCTGAGCCAACTGTCCGGTGTCCAACACCTATTTCTCATGGCTAGCCAGATGAATGGTAGACAAGTGAGTGGTGCACTCGAGCCCCAAGTCATTGCATCCATGGGTCGACCCGTCTGCCTCCTAATTTTTTTTTGAGTATGTTGATCATGCTGAGTACTGACTGCCATGCTCCCAAGCCCACATGATCTCGTCCGACGAGCATCGTTATGTTCTATCCTTCTCCCATTTCCGCTATGTCTTGCGTCCCTTTCATTGTCTCTTGCCTCAAACACGTCTTGTTGGCATCATCGACACTTGGGTCAAAATTTTAGGTGGTCTGGTTCGACCCATTGGCCTGGTTGACCACACCTATGTTTTCCTACCACTAGGATAATCGCAGAGCCTGTAGGGACCAATCATGACAAACCCATTTGACCCGGATCGAACCATAACAAACAGGGTTCATAGCACACAACCACCATCGCCGCCTGATAGTGCAAGATGGAAGCCCATCATCGGTCACCGCCGAAACAAACTCGCCGGAGTAGAGCATGCTTGTATGCCGCCCTCCACTGGTTTCTCCACCGACCGCATCTCCTCTCCGCATGGTCTTCAAATCTTCCCCACCGTTAGAGCAACGCAAGCCGCCGGGACGAAGGGAGACCCATATTGCTTCGTATGGGTGCTCCGTAGACATATTTTAGAGTGTAGATTCACTCATTTCGCTCTGTATGTAGAACCATATTGGGATTTCTAAAAAGACTTATGTTTAGGAATGGAGGGAGTATAATATTACACGATGGGTGAGGAGTTCATAATTCTGGAGAACAAATCCTGAAAACCACCAAAATGACCAATGTCCGGAAACATTTATGTGACTGAAAAGTGACAACCAGTGAGCTAAATCTTAAAAAAAACGAATTACTGATTATAACAGTATCAGCAGAGTGTTATTCCCTTTGTAAACAAATATAGGACATTTTAGATCACTAAAGTAGTAACCTAAAATGTCTTATATTTGTTTACAGGGGGAGTACATTACAGTGAGGTTTATGTTTTAAGGTCTGTAAACATTTCTGAAGGATGAGAAAGTGAGCTAGACTGTAAAAGAATGAGCAGATTTTGGTTATTTCTATCTCGGCTACAGACTTAAAGAGACAGACTAATGGAAATTAAGATTGTAACAGAATGAGCAGATATTCAGAATGTTTACACGCAGGCAACCAAAAGACCAGAAAAATAAAATCAGATAGTGTGATCTTCACATCACATAGTGTGATGACACGGTGCTCTATTAGTCGTCTACCAATTAAGCAGAAAATGTATGCTCTGAGGGGGTAGTGAGTTTCTCAAGACAATGTCTGGTTTCAATCTACTCCTTGGTGATGCTGAATTGCAGATGATGAGATGACATTGTCTCTGAACCACCCGGCGAAACAACTTCGTACCCCAACTATAAGTAAACGAAGTTGTGATCTTGACGAGGTTGAGAGTTGGAGGCTCTCTCGCCCAACTACAAGAGAAGCAGTGTAGTGATGAAACGCTCTGTGGCAACTTCTTGGGCCGTCACTTTTCCAGCTGACTGAATCTCTTCAGGCGTGAATTCAGCGAACCTGGTCACTCTGTTTTTTCTTGGATAGAAGAGGCCTGACTTGAACTCTTGAAGCAACCTTGTCCTTCGGCTGGTAGCTATTCATAACACGTGCAACTTCGGAGCAACCAGAAATCTTATATCTTCTTATACTAATTGGAAGCATCATCCGAGACGCCATGTTAATCCTAGAATTAAGAAATTTTGTCCATTAGATTAATAAGTATATTGTTCGTTGCCGTCAGATGAAACATGAGATATTTTCTCTAAGCCAAAAACGTACGGGAGCTGTCCTCACCATCCAAGCCGTACACCCCTGGGCCTCTCACACCTTTTCTTTCAAAAAAAAGTAACAAATCTTATCACATCTCCCTTCCAAAAGAAAAAAAAAGAATATGTTCGCTAAGTCAACATACAAGAGCCGTCCTCCCCATCCCAGCGTACACTCCTTGGCTTCTCCCTATTCCTGATTCCTTCGAAAAGAAAAATAAATAACAAATCTTATTGGCATCTCCCTTCTGAAAAGAAAAAGAAAGAAACCAACTAGAGAAGCAGACTTTGTCTTCGCATGGCCTTTCCATAATCAGTTTGTCTAATTTACATCTAAATGTTTTTTAAGAATGTCACATCTAAGCTCTCATAAATACGCAGCAACAAGGAATAGAAAAAAGCTGGGACAAAAAAAAATAGACCACAAACATAGTGGACATCAGGTTAGATATGATGTCACATCTAGATCATGTGTCCTAGACACTTCTATAATATAATCGGGCAGGTGGTGAGTGATCCGGCATGGTATGAACTACATACAATATTGGCCAGCGTAGATGAGGAGAAGTCACCGCTGACATAGTCTCCAGTGCTCATGTACACCTCCGTGCGGCTGTGTGCAGTTCTAAAATATTATGTGGCGTGACCCTGCTTAGGTTAGGTGACTCCACCCATCATCCCATGCCTTAGCCGGCCCATCTGGCGTAATTTTACGAAGGTTTCTCCAGCATGGGTGACGTGTCCCACAATAGTTAACAGACTAGATCCATTCATGTTTACATCCCTCAGGAGTTCTCCCTACACTCAGGTGGTGGTTCTCCTTAAATCTTTAGTTTTTCTTTGTTTCCTTGTGGTCTTGTGGATTCAAGCAACCTGACGGCAGAAGCTTGGTCGAGATTGTGCGTTCCAAGCAAGACTGAGTATCTCCATCACGCTTTTACACATCGGTTAGTCTACAAAGTGGTGTTTGCAAGATTCCTCAAGTTCTGGCCAAAAAATATTAGTAACAGATATAGTGTCTTAGTTGAGTGTTAGAACCCTAAGTTTAATTTTGTTTCCCCAAGAATATAAATATTAAATCCCGTCAGCACTATAAAGGAAAATCTTATACACAGAATTTTACCAGCAGCGCGGTTTAAAATAAGACGCTACTGCTACTTAGCAGTAGCGCGTGGCAAAAAACCGCGCTACTGATACCCACGTAGCAGTAGAACGTTAGGAAAAAAGAGCACTACTACTATAATTGCCACGACGTTGCCGTCAAAGTAGGTGTAGTAGTAGTGCCGGTTTTCTAAGAGCGCTATTGCTATTGAACTTACCAGCAGCGCTTTTCGCCCACCCTCGCTACTGCTAAGTTTAGTCCACTCGTTGCAACTAAGTTTAGTCCCACATCGCTCCGCGAACAGGGGTTTTACCATCTTAAATATTTTACTTCTCAAACCATCACCTTTTCATTGAACTCTATGTGTAGGATCTGTGACCGGCGAAGATTCCTATTGACAATTTAGATTCTACACAAAAAGATCATTGATGACCAATATATTTTTGATCTTTTTTACATCCTTTGCCTTAGCAGTAGCGCGTTTTGCAGAAGGCGCTACTGCTACAGGCATAGCAGTAGCGCTTCTCGTGTTAAAAGCGCTACTGCTATGGAGTTTAGCAGTAGCGCTTTATCCTGAAGCGCGCTACTGCTAAACGCCATCCTATCTTCCTTAACCGGCTGCCCCCACTCTTCCTCTCCACTCTCACTCTTGCTCCCCCGCATCCCCCGTCGTCCGCAGTTGCCGCCGTTCCCCAACCATAGTCGTCGCCCGCCGCCGCCCACGCTCCTGCTCCTCCTCCACTGAGGTAGTCCCTACATCCCTCCTCCTCTTCTCTCTTCCCTCCTCCTCCCTCCTCCCAACCGCGCCCCTCCCTCCTCCTCCGGCCACCCCTCCTCCCTCCTCCTCCGGCCGCCCCTCCTCCCTCCTCCTCCGGCCAAGCCCTCCGTCGGCAGTCCTCCCCTCCTCCCTCCTCCTCCTCCTCCCTCCTCCCATCTCTCCTAAACCCTAAACTGTTTTTACTGTTCTTGTATAATGTAGTTTTTCTTATTGTTTTTAGTAAGTGTTTAATAGAAATAGTTTATTTAGGAAGTGGTTAATAGAACTAATTTATTTATAGTAAGTGCTTAATAGAACTAGCTGAATTAGTAAGAAAATTAATTATTTTTATTTATAGTAAGTGCTTGGTTGAACTAGTTGAATTAATAGAACTAGTTTATTTTTAATAAGAAAATTTAGGTATATGAGATTTGATGATCTGATTAAAATTTTACTATAGAACTAGTTTATTTTTAGTAAGAAAATTAATAGAACTAGTTTATTTTTAGTAAGTGCTTAGTTGAACTAGTTGAATTAATAGAACTAGTTGAATTTATGTCATTATCACTTTGCCATCAAAGAATGCTAAAAGTCCACCTCCTCCTTCTCCACTCCTCGGTGTTGAATAGAGTAGAACTAGGGTATTTAGTTATGCTTCTTAACCAAATGAAATGTTCGGGTTATAAGATATATTGAAATGTTTTTGTCAATATTGAACCACTGAAATGCAATGAGCACCAGTTTATGCTCATGTGCGAAGTGTTGATTCATTTCCGAGTGGCCTATGTTTTGCCGGAGTGTTGATACCTTTCCGCTCCGGCAAATTTCAGGCGCTCGATATGTCCTTTTTAGCTAAGTTCATGTCGTATTTTTCCGTGAATTTAAGCATGACTTGTGCTAGAATATGTAGGAAATATCGAGTGCCCTAGATTTTCTAGAAAGGTAATTAAACTACATTTTGAGTTGACTTTAAATCTGTCGGGACTCCACCATATATGAGAGAAAAAGAATGTCGACTTTTGTCGTGGGGGTCGTTCATCCTCTTCCTTCTCGTTATAGACCATTTGGAAATGCACGGGAAGGAAGAGAAGAACGACCATCACCGCCGGTCGCAAATGTCAGAGAGGAATCAGTGAGGGAGAGTCTCCACCATATATGAGAGGATGAAGAATCCCGACTGTTGTCATGGGGGTAGCCTCTCCTTCGTTTCCGTGCACTAAGACAATTTGGTGTAATGCACTCGGGAACGAAAGGAGAAACTACCATTACCGACGGTCGAATATATACACCACGTGAGCTAAGAGTTTTCAAGAAAATAATCGACAGCCGATAGTTAACCCGTGATGAATAATAATGATCTAATTTAGTTTTTGTAGTACATATATTTAATTATACAAGTTTAATCTTTGAATTATGAACATAGAAAATGTCGTCGATGTCGTCATCGGACGACGAAAGTCTCCCGATAGAGTGCGACTGGTGTGGTGACGACCAGGGTCTGTGCGACAGGCCTCACCTGGTAGGAGGTTGGCGCTTCAGCATTAAGCTCCAGGAGATCTTTGATGTTGAAACGGTACGCAACGACGACAAGTATTTTTTTCCATAATTAAGCACCACTTCTACTTCTTCAACGTGTAATTTTCGTCTTTTACAATTCGACTAGCTTATCCCAGTCATGCAAGACGCTATGTCTTGGAAAGGATGGATTTTGAAGATCATGAAAGTACGGAAACAAAGATAATTCACCGAAGGACCCATCATGGTACAGATTTTGATGTAAATCTATACAATTCTGAGAGCGTAACCCATTTTGGTTGCCCGAATTGGGATTCACTTTGCAAGACGTATGATTTTCATGAGAGTATGCTTGTCACCATGGATCATGGTGATCCTAACATCGGCGAAGACAATATGAACATTTGGGTCCTTGTTGATACGCATCCAATTCTACCACTATGTGAGTTTCTCAAACATAGTTATTAAGTAATTTATATTGTTTATTTCAAAATAGCTGACATATTATTTCCATTGATATCTTATTTTCATTCTTCAAAGAATGTGCGGAACATGGTAGACATAACCTACTACACCGATGGCTCAGAATTAACTTATCGGGGGAAAATCATCTGATCTCATTTATAAATGATCTTGAGAATTATAATATCTATTATCAAACTCCTGCACATTATGGTCAATACGTGCCACTAGTGCACGTGTGGAACTACGGTAACATCCATGGAGATGTCATAGTAAGATTTTTTACTATTACGACATTCGTGCATCTTTTGCATAAATTCTTCTAAAACTCAACTCCATTACTAGCTCCGAAGTTATTACTATGTTTTTAAACAGAAAATCTCGAAGGATTGTGTGTCTCATCTGATGTTTCCGAAATGTCGCCTTGATGTTATGAACTTACGGCCAGGTCATCCTATGCATCACTGCTGTTCATACCGGATTTCTAAAACCGATGAAGACATGACAATCAAAGATTGGAAAAATTTATGGTCAATCGTAGGGAGCTACTTGGAAGCAACATTGTGTGAAGCGCAAGAATTGGAGACAGGATAATCTCCATTCTTCATAATGGAGAGTCAGGGCCTATTTTGTTTTATGTTATTTTACCTAAGAGAGGGTAGTAGGTCCTATGAGAGAGGAGTAGGTCCTAGGTACAATGTGTAGTTGATGATGATGATGAGGAGTTGTGATTATGACTAGTGACCAACTTGCTATATGATGTCTCATTGACGAAAATGATGATCATGAGGAGCTGTTATATGACAATGATGTATTATGATGATAAGTTGTTAATGATATGATGATGATGATTTATATCATTGGGTGAAAAACCACAGATTAGTTTCAAGTGGATGGATCCATCCATTTGAAACTAATCCACGGTTCTTTCACCCAGTTATGTCATAACTCATTATGATATAAAAACAATCTCTAAATTGCTACTGTATGAAAACTTATATAATGGTGTATGAATACGACATAAAATAAAAAAGAAATAGAATACGCAATAATAGTGGTAGCATGGGCACAGAGGCGCACTGCTAGTATCTGCCAGTAGTGCTTTATAAAAAAAGCGCTACTACTAAGCCTGCGCTACTGCTAGGTCAAAAACCAGCGCTACTGCTAGGCTTTTCCCTAGTAGCGCAGGCTCGAGGTTCTGGCCATGTAGTAACCAAGCATCTAATTTAGTCTAGAGGATGATTTTTTATCCCACACTAGTTAATGCGGCGAAAGAAAATGTTTGTTGATTGCCTAATTGAAGCAGATTAGACAGCCGTCAATGTCGACGAGGCAGCCGAGCTAACATTCTATATGGCGAACGGTTGGGTAAGCTATTCATGTTCTCGACATCATTTGAATTGTTCGATGGACGATGTTCATCTCTGTGTCTACCCAACAGAGATGTATTTTAGTATCATGAATTTTGTGCTCATTTATCTCTAATAGTCTGTCCAAACCGGTTGTGCTAGCTCTCCAATTATATAAGGCTAATTTGTGGGAAGTACAATGCATATGTAAGTAAATTAGGCTTGACTAATGTAAACGTCTTCCATCCGTTTTTATTACCTCAACAGAAAATCGAACTTTATTCACATTTGTGGTAGTGCTTTTATAACAGGCATCACTTGGCTTGAAGGGATGCAGATGAGCATGTCATAAAGCCCAACGAGAGGAAAAGCAAAGAGCTTTGAAGGAGCGTCTTATATGAAGAGCCAACGGCGGTACCGGCCGCCTGGTGAGATGTGGCGCCAGCTACATCCTACGTATCTTGTTGCTAAGTACTGGCCAATTTGATGCAGGTTTAGTGTACGTACATTTTTCTTGGAAATATTAAGTCTACATAGCTTGATTATTATTATGCACGCTCATATAGTGTGATTTTTGTTCTCATAGTTATTTCACGGATACACTGCTAAGTGACCAAGTGAGTGTTGAATTATATTGTTTCTTAGAGCACCAATTCACATGGTTCTTTGTACGATGTGTCAGAAAAATCTCATATCCGCATATGGTTATGCATGAGATATACATATCTTTGTTACAGATAGAAAATAGTAAAAAATTCTCCAACCAAATTAATCTTAGAATTCTTTAAGAATTTATTAATTAAGTTATCTAAACCCCATATAATCAAGCCCGCTTATGCTAATTAGATAATTTCATATTACATGGCTAGAAATGTCGCATATGCTATTGATGGAAGACTGCGCGGTTCCAGTATTTCAAACTATCCATTTTATAAGTAAAACAAAATAGTACACTTCTGCATGGATATCCTACCTATTAATACTAAATTATGTTGTGTGATTAGTGTCTCTACATATATGAAAATTAAACTCTATCGGACTTTCATGGCAAACGGGAAAATATATGCTACAACATGGCATTCGTTTTGGAGCTACCTACACATACTTTTGGGTCATGAATAAACAGAACATGGACCTGATTTTGCATTTGCAGCCATGTTGTCCATTAATATAATGCATCTAAACTTGACGAAATCAGTAATCTTATTTCATATCGTACTTCAATCTGATGTTTCTTGCCATGACCAAGAATATGTGTGCCATGTGACATAACTTAATAACAAATTAGTCAAAGAAATAAAAATTCTTGATCCCTTTCGATAACCACTAAAAAAATGATATATGCCTGTTAATAATGATCCATGGAAACATTTCTAATTCGTAAAAATATTAGCCCAATATGAATATTATTGCTAGCCCGTGCAGATGCACGGGTTGATGACTAGTTGTATTATAAGCAAATTTAATAATATTTATGTCTCTGGAATAAAATACCCATCGTGTATTTGAAAAATATCTATCTATACAGGAAAACTATTTTAATAAGTTAAAAATGTTTGCAAAACTTTTAGAAGTTCATATATTTATTTATTTTAAATCATGTATACGAGATAAAAAATATCACCACATATTTTAAAATGTTCATGTATACAAAATATTATATTAATATGTTAATTTTGAAAAACACTTACCTTCAACCGGCTGATGTCTCGCAGCGATCCACCGCCTTCTTAGCCAAACACGTGTCCTGTGGGCCTAACCTTGCATCCTTCATCTTTCTTTCTTTTACGGCGCGCACACTGCACCCATCCGTCCCCGTCCTCAGGACAAACTAAACATGGTAACACACTACTATTATTTTTTTTACATCAGTACAGATATAAGTGCTCATATACAGATGCATACACTCATCTCTATGAACACACGCACACGCATATCCTACCCTATGTGCATCTCCGAAAGACTGAGCCGGCATATCATCTTGAGATTTACGAAGTCACCGTAGGCGCCTCGTCATCGACGGGAACGTCTCCTCCCACTGAATGCACATCACCAGAAATCCTGAAATAAATCCAGAAATAAATGTAAGCACCAGGATACCACAGTCCCTCTAACCATCCAACCATAGGTTGGTTCGCCACACTACTATTATTAGTACTACATACACTGGCTAAACATTCATCCATGCATTTTCGTCACGTGTGTGGATGTTTTTCCACGTCCTTTGTGGTTGCCTCCTATACGCATCGGAGATATGGGCTGCATATGTGTGCTCGCACTGTTCGGTGATGAAACAACAAAGAAAGTACGATTGGCTACAAACATTTGTATGTTTGTGTCAACGCATTGGATCGTGTTTTTTGTCCATATGAATCCAAACGGACGCGGACGCAAAAAATGGGTCAGCGTGTTGGATTTGGCTTGAGTCAACCGCCTCCACCATTTGCGTTCTGCCAGCTGATGCGTGCAGGACATTGTCCGCCTACACCGCCGTCCGATAAAACATAATCGTATGGTGCGGCAAGCCACCACCTGCGGATCCACATGTGACTGGATTGCAATGTCATTGGCGTTTCTGAGACATCTTCACTGTTACAAAAGGTGAGTTTCTGAAATACCGTTGTTGTTGCAAAGGCGCGTTTTTGAACAGATCGCATGTGCCCAGATTGCAATGTCACATGTGTTTGTGAAACATTGACGTTGTTGCAGTCTTGCAGATGTTGTTTTCTAAAACAGTGTTGCAGAGGCGCGCTTCTAAAACATCGTCCTTATTGTAGAGACACGGATCTACAAGCTCATGGGATTGCAACATTACTATTGTTGCCTAAACATGGCTAGTATGCAATGCTTACATCGTCACTGATGATACACGAGGCAAGGAGGACATTGTCATACGCAACATGGATCATGTTGCGGATCGTGGGCATTTCAATTGACACGACCCAGATGAGATGGTTGTCATGCGCGGGATGCATAGGTTTTGTAGGTGGTTTAGTTGATGTTAGAACGCTAAGTGTCACTAATGTAAATCCAGAATGCCATGTTGTAAGGAAAACACTTGGCTTCTACCGGCGGATCGCACGAGAGCATCCGCCGGCTCGTACGTACGACGCGTGTCTTGGCTGATCGTTCCTTTTTTTCTTTCTTTCGGTCCACGTGGATGTTGCTTGCTGCTCATTATCCACTACGATGAGTATCTACAGCAATGTCTCTGTTTCAAAAACTGCAACAAAACCTATGTTGTAGAAAAATTAAATTTACAATGAGACCTTTGTTGCAAAAAAAACTAAATTGCAACAAGACCTCTGTTGCGAAAAAAACTAAAATAAGGTCTATGTTGCAAAAAAATACTATACAAAAATTTCCGCAACATGACCCATGTTGCAGAAATTTCTTGCAACATGACCTGTGTTGCAATGATAAAAAGTGAGGCGATCCACAAGCCGACGCGTAGCAGCGCCCATGTTATGTTGTAAGGATGGAATCACCCGTTGCAGCAAAACCTACGACTCTTCGGTGTTGACCGCTGATACGTCTCCAACGTATCTATAATTTTTGATTGTTCCATGCTATATTATCTACTGTTTTGGACTATATTGGGATTTATTATACTCTTTTATATCATTTTTTGGGACTAACCTATTAACCCAGAGCCCAGTGCCAATTTCTGTTTTTACCCTGTTTTAGGGTTTTGAAGAAAAGGAAAACCAAACGGAGTCCAATTGACCTGAAACTTCCCGGAACTCATTTTTGAAAGGAAAGAAGCCCAGAAGACTTGAAGTGCACGTCGGGGAATCTGCGAGGAGGTCACGAGGCAGGGGCGCGCCCACCCCCTGGGCGCGCCCTCCACCCTCGTGAGCCCCTCGTGGCCCCCCTGACGTACTTCTTCCGCCTATAGATCTCCATATACCCTAAAAACATCCGTGAGCACAATAGATCAGGAGTTCTACTGCCAGAAGCCTCCGTAGCCACCGAAAGTCAATCTAGACCTGTTCCAGCACCCTGCCGGAGGGGGCAATCCTTCTCCGGTGGCCATCTTCATCATCCCGGTGCTCTCCATGACGAGGAGGGAGTAGTTCTCCCTCGGGGCTGAGGGTATGTACCAGTAGCTATCTGTTTAATCTCTCTCTCTCTCCTGTTCTTGAGGTGATACGATCTTGATGTATCGCGAGCTTTGCTATTATATTTGGATCCTATGATGTTTCTTCCCCCCTCTACTCTATTGTAATGGATTGAGTTTCCCCTTTGAAGTTATATTATTGGATTGAGTCTTTAAAGATTTGAGAACACTTGATGTATGTCTTGCCGTGGATATCTGTGGTGACAATGAGATATCACGTGATTCACTTGATGTATGTTTTGGTGACCAACTTGCGGGTTCCGTCCATGAACCTATGCATAGGGGTTGGCACACGTTTTTGTTGTGATTCTCCGGTAGAAACTTTGGGGCACTCTTTGAGGTCCTATGTGTTGGTTGAATAGATGAATCTGAGATTGTGTAATGCATATCGTATAATCATACCCACAGATACTTGAGGTGACATTGGAGGATCTAGGTGACATTAGGGTTTTGGTTGATTTATGTCTTAAGGTGTTATTCTAGTACGAACTCTAGGGCTGTTTGTGACACTTATAGGAATAGCCCAACGGATTGATTGGAAAGAACAACTTTAAGGTGGTTTTGTACCCTACCATAATCTCTTCGTCCGTTCTCCGCTATTAGTGACTTTGGAGTGACTATTTGTTGCATGTTGAGGGATAGTTATGTGATCCAATTATGTTAGTATTATTAAGGGAGCTTACATTAGCGAAAGTATGAACCCTAGGCCTTGTTTCCTAGCATTGCAATACCGTTTACGCTCACTTTTATCATTTGCTACCTTGCTGTTTTTATAATTTCAGATTACAAATACTATTATCTACTATCCATATTGCACTTGTATCACCATCTCTTCGCCGAACTAGTGCACCTATACAATTTACCATTGTATTGGGTGTGTTGGGGACACAAGAGACTCTTTATTATTTGGTTGCAGGGTTGCTTGAGAGAGACCATCTTCATCCTACGCCTCCCACGGATTGATAAATCTTAGGTCATCCACTTGAGGGAAATTTGCTACTGTCCTACAAACCTCTGTACTTGGAGGCCCAACAACGTCTATAAGAAGAAGATTGTGTAGTAGACATCAACTGCCGCAGCTCATCGGCAAGTGACGACAGTGCCCAGGTTTCTTGTATGAGGCTGTGCGCGTGAAGCCTTCTTTTCCAATCAAATGGGTGACTTGGTAGGTCACGTCACATTTTCTATTTGATGAGAATCAGTACGTCACATAACTGGCAGTGGTAGCTGGGATTGCAAACGTTTCTCCATGGTGCGCCGGCCGAATCATTGGGCGGGTCGCACCACTCGCTGCGAGACTTGCTACGTCTACAAGTTGGCCTACCACCAAACGTTATCTTATCTTTTCAGGAACAACGCCATCCGCTTATATCGCATTTCCCCATTTTTCTTCCTCTTTGTAGATGCTCGCGCCTCCCCCACTGCCGACTGGCTGTGCCGCCAGCCATGACCACCGCGCCTCTCCCACCGGCGACTGGCTATGCCGCTAGCCATGGCCACCGTGCCTTCCCATCGTGGCTGCCGTCACCCCGCCCTCTCACTCCCCACCAGTGACCAGTGCTGCAAACCAATCCCCACCAGTGCTGCCAATGACGACAACAAGTGATGGAGAGCCGCGGCGGCCGGCGTTGGAGCGTTGCAACCACGGCGAGAAGTGATAGAGAACGGACCTTTCTTTTCTTGGAAGCAGCCCCAGTTTTCGCTACCAACGCCCTTTCCTTTTGCTGAAACTAGTGTAAGATTTTGCTACCTGCTTTTTGATGGAACCAATCCAAAATTTTGCTGCCATGTCTTTTGCTTTTTGGTACAACCAGTGTACAATTTTGCTACCACAATCTTCAGTTTTTGCTGGAACCAATCAATTATTTTGCTACCATCATGTTCGGTTTTTTATTGAACCAAACCAAATTTTTGCTACCATGTCATTTGCTTTTGGTACAACCAGTGTACAATTTTGCTACCACCATCTTTGGTTTTTGCTGGAACCAATCAATTTTTTTGCTACCATGTTTTTTTATGGAACGAGTGCATCACTTTTTTTGCTACCACCGTTTGAGTTTTTGCTACAACCGATGTTCTCAATTGCTACATCCATTTACATGACACACATCACGACGTCATGTAATTTGCTGGAACCAGCAAAAAATTGTTCGAAGCGGCATGCTTTTTTGTTCGAACCAGCGTTTCTTTTTGATGGAACTAGCTAATTTTGTTTGCTACAAACGACTCCTGAAGTTTTTCTGCTGCTGAGATTTTTGGTGGAACCATCATTATTTTTGCTGGAACCAGCAAGTCTTTTTGCTTCAACCCTCCTGTATTCGAGTTGCAACCATGGCGAGCAGAGGCAACCGAGGCAAGTGTCGGGCACGAGTGACGGGCGAGCGGCAGGCAAGCGCGGGTGACGGGTGCGGTGGCGAGGGTGGCAAGCAACCTCGGGAAGACGAGGACAAGTGCGGGCCACCGGCGAGCGCACGGGATCTGGCATGTGCGCACACTGCCTTTTTTTTCTTCTTTTCCTGTGCGTGTTTGACTTTTCAAACAAAGCAATCAGACGGTTGGAGAAGTATGTATCGGGTGGCTGGGGCTTGACCGGCCCAACTGTTCGGCCGGTGCGCTGGTGCCTATCAGCGCCCATTGTTTAACCAGTCCTGTAAGCTCGACCCCTACGAGATCTGAGCGGCTTGACTACCGTGAATTGAACGGCGGGTAGGGCGGCTGATTTTCCTCAGTTTTCATCCGATAGACGCGTAGCACTCCCCTTAATTTTTCATAATTTTGGATGAATTAAAATAAAAAAGATAACAAAATAAATTGAAAACTGATGAGAGAAAATAAATAAATAAAAGAGTTTTCACAAAAAAGTAAAAAAATAAAAGGGGGAAATCGATTAAAACCTGAAGAAACAAAGAAGACCGAGAAGGACAGAAACGTTTAGCATTTGGGCCTAAAATTTGGCCTCCTTTCTTAGTTGCCCTCAACCTCTGTTCAAATTGTTGCTTTGGCTTAATTTTGTACTCCCTACATTTCTTTTACTCTGCATATATGGTATGAAAATTAATTTCATGTTGCATCTAATAATATTAATTTCATATTATGAATGTTGATTATTTCTATAAAGTTAGTCAAAGTTGACAAAACTTGAATTTGACCAAATTTTATATGCAAACTAAAAAGAAACGGAGGGAGTATCCGTCGTCATTCCTTCTATGCTTGAAGCTAAAGCTGAAACTGGCTCTCCTAGTTTTTGGGATGGTGATCCACCCACTTTTATTTACAAGAAAACATTATTCCCAGTGCAGTAAAGTGCGCCAAATGGTTTTCCTGTCAAAAAGATGAAGAAGCTGAAACCGGCTCAACATAATAGTTATATATTATTTGGAAGAAAAAAATAGGAAAACTCTTGTCTTCTACCGGCGGATCCCACGCGAGCATCCGCCGGTTCATCCGTATGACATGTATCCCCTGGGAGCGGTCTTTTTTCTTTCTTTCGGTCAACCTGGCCACTGCTCATTGCTTGCTGCTCAATGCCCACTGCGATGACTTTTCAGAGCAAGGCCTGTGTTCCAGTAAAAACTGCAACAAGACCTTTGTTTCAGAAAAATTAAATTTACAGCGAGACCTTTGTTGCAAAAAAACTAAATTGCAACAAATCTCTGTTGCAAACAAAAAAATGAAACAAGACCTCTGTTGCAAAAAAAAAAACTTAATTGCAACAAGACCTCTCTTGCAAAAAAAAACCTTGCAAAAATTTCTACAACATGACTCATATTGCAGAAATTTCCGGCAACATGACCTATGTTGCAATGATAAAAGGGTGACGCTCGCTCAATTGTCGGATCCGATGCAATTTCTTTTTTGAAACAAGGCCTCTGTTGCCAGAAAAACTGTAACATAGCTTGTGTTGCAAAAATAATTATTTTGCAACAGGCCTCTATTGCAAAAAAAATAAATCTGCAACTTGATCTTTGTTTGCAGAAATTTCCGTAACATGATCCGCGTTGCAGGAATTTTCCGCAACACCACCTGTGTTGCAGTAATAGAGGATGACACTCAGTCACTAAATCTGCCTGATCCCACGGCTCGCGAGGCGGCGGATCTTTTTTTCAAAGATCCGCCGGCCGACGCATAGCGTTGCCCAAAAAATATCTAGGTATCTAGCAAAAGCTACTCGTTGTGCAAATCGAATGTTATGGTGTAAAAACAGCTGAATGTTAACCTGCAAATCGGTTTCCAATTCTGAACTATTTCATTCATGCATGCATTGAGCTGACACAACGTTTGGAGAAACAATAGCCAAAAGTGCACTTGAAAACTTGTTGCGGCTGCGTCACTTCACTTGAAAATATCTCACAGATCGATCTCAGTTTAGGGTTGGCCGACACCCTGAAGCATCTGCGAATTCCCAGGATCATTGGACATGAGAAGGTGCATGCATATACGCACAATAGTTTAATTATTACATGCATCGATCATGCATGCCCTACCCAAATGAACGCCGGGTCCTCTCATTCGACCTACCCACTACATTATACTACTAGTGTGCTTCCTTCAGATGCACCCAATTGATTAAGTCGACCATGCATGCATGCAATAGTATGAGATCACTTATTGCGCGTGAGCAACCTACCTTTTCTTTTTCTTGGTCATCACCATCGATCAAGCTAACTAGAGGCAGATCACATGTGATTCTGATCATGCGTGCCCGATTCATGCACCACTCGCCCTCAATTTCATTTCACGGGTTGGATGGATGGCGGCCGGGTAGGTGATCAGCTCATAATAGTTCAGATCAAATCGAAGAAGCATTTATCCATATTTGTTCATCGTGAAGATCACACTAGCTACAGTGTGTGATGGAGATGTCGATTTATCGCATGCGGTCGTAGATATTTTAGGTTGGTTGGACGATTAATTCCTGTCCAAGATCGAAAAATATCAAGATGGATGAACATGCATCCTTAGAGAGGGCCACACGTTAACCATGTAGATATGTTAGCTTGGGCGATTAATTCCTCTGGCCAAGATGGATGTGCACCCATGCTTAGAGGGCCACACTGGTTAACTACTGTGTGGTCAGACAATGCAGGCCCTCCTACTAATAAAAGGTCGAATGAGATGCCGACTGGAATAAAACGATCTATCAGAAAGCAATATTACGATATGGTAATATATTATGGGACCATGTGTAAGTATAGCTAGATTTAAGGTGACAAGTGGCCGATCTATTTCCAGCATGTACCGGTGATAGAATAGGCACGTGCTCGAATTATAGGAAGCCCATGGGTTCATTCAGAAAGTATGATAAGGCGACACATATAATAGTTACATCCTTCATTCACCAAGTATGACAAACGATGACCCATAAATGACAAGAAGTACGTTTTGACAAAGTATATACATGATTAAGATGTAAATCAAGTAATTGTTCATATTATAGCTTAACAATGAATTTAATGTCCAGGAAAAACCATCGGAATGGTCACTTATCCTATGAGAGTGGACGAGGATTTGTGGCCCGCAGGTCTAGGGCATCGAGTCCATCGCGCGTGCTTTTATTTTGGCTTCCGATTCAAACTTTTAATTTTTGAAAGAAAAGTCCAAACTAAGTTATGTGTGCATATTCATGTTTCTCGTGATGAAGGCTTTCAAATAAGATCCATTATTTTGAATACACAATGTTAAGTTTTGACTCTTGAAACTTTAGTACAAGCGACCGATAAAATCATGATTTTTGTGCCTACGACCAACAAAATAAATGTCTTAAAATTTTATCTATGAAACTTTGGTAAGAGTGACCAAGAAAATCACAAGTTCAGTTGAAAATCCGTAAGTTTCAATGATTAAAACTTAAAACTTACTGTGTCCTTATGCGGGATCCAACTACTTCGCAAATTGCGAGGCAATCGAGCGGCCAGTCTGGGTTTGGTAGGTTCGTGCCCTTACGAATTTCCGCAGCGAGAGCGGTTTTTCTATAGCAAGGTGCACTGCACCCCTTATCCTTACCATCGAATATTGCTTTGAGATGTGTGTTAGACAAGTAACTTTGTGCTTGTTTTTTTTCTTTTTTTTCACTCAAATAAAATAAACTTCAAGCTTTGAAGGCCAACATAACTTCTGGAACTATAATGTGTGAAACAACTTATATGTATATTTTTTGTCTAGCAGAACACAATGATATTTATTTGGAGTAAAAAAATATTATTTTAAGTATTTATGATGCAGTACGGAAAAAGTACAAATGTTTTCTCCCACAACGTAGTTATAATGTGTTTTGTCCTGCAAAGTAGGAGATCATCTTGCCTCTATCTTGGCGTCTAGAGGAGGAAATACCCTAGATCTTTGATTTTGTGTTTACAATTCTCTAGTAGTAGTTTTGGCCTTTGGTCCTTGTTATGGTTGCACCATGCAAGTTGTCAGCCAGACAGTTCATGTCCCAATAGGAGTAATACAAAGGAAAGACACATAGCTATGTATCGTAACCAGTGGCGGAGCTAGCATTTGACAACAGGGTGGGCCGCTTCCAAAAAAAAATTTGACAACAAATTTGACATGTGAACGATCTAACTAATTATCAATAACACATAGAAATAGATCAATATGGTCTTACAAACACACTAAAACTCTCAGTTTTGCATGAAAGAAGACTACATAGACATACTACATACCTTGAGAAGTTCAAAGAAGACTATGTTTCCGGCCTACGCTTCTGCATGGCCATGAAAGTATCAATTATGTCATCTTCATTCACCTCAGAGAAAATATCCCGCTCAATGTATGTGACCAGGCAATCATCCAAAAGACTATCACCCATCTTATTTCTCAACTTGTTTTTGACTAAACTCATGGCAGAAAATGCTCTCTCAACATTTGCCGTTGCCACTGGTAGAATCAATACCAATTTTAGAAGTAAGTACACGAAATTATGAACTATATGCCTCCCTGTTTGAACAAGCTTAACTGAGAGATCAACAAGATTTCCAAGGCCTTGAAAGTTCTCATCTTTTCTCATGTCACCAATATAGTTACCAAGTTGTAGTTCAAGGTGTATCAAGTCAGCACTTGAAAAGTCTTCTGGATAGAACTCAGCAAGTTTGCATACCTTGTGTGCATCAAAAGCAGCAAATGAGTTGGCAGGATTCAAAGCAGACATACAAGATAGCAACTCCATATTGATCTCGTCAAACCGATTTTCAAGCTCTTGACTAATTTGATCAATTACTCCAAGAAATACTTCTCTTCTAAAGTGATCATCATTTGTTTGGGGTCGAACAAACCGTGTTGATCTTCCATAAGGCACATAATTATCCTCCATTGTAGGAACTTGAATGCTATGCTTGTTACAAAATAATGTGACTCTTTGAAGAAATGCATCCCACCCATTAGACCTCGGTTCTTGTATTCTATCTTTTGCCAATCTAACCATTGCCATTGCAGAAAGAATATCTTGGTCTCTTCTTTGCAAACAATCAGACAAATCACTTGTGTATCCAAGAATGACAAGCATCAAGTGGGCATTGAAAATAAAGTCAAATGACTCAAACACTCCAACAATAGTATCGATTTTTGGCCAATCACTCCTTTGTGATGCATCTTGTCCAAGAGTGATGATTACATCACGAATTGTGGGGTACATAGCAACAATGTTGAGAACAGTTTTGTAATGAGAGCCCCACCTAGTATCACCAGGCCTAGGTAACCCCATCTCTTGATTCAGACCACTCCCAGTTTGTAACTCACCACATTCAAGTAGTTTCATGATATTATGAAGTCTAGCATCTCTAAGCATGTCATGACGCTTACAAGAAACTCCAATAATGTTCAACAATAAAGACACTCGATCAAAAAACCATACACATTCATCATTTCCCTTGGCAACAGCAACAAGAACTAGTTGGAGTTGATGTGCAAAACAATGGATGTAATAGGCAGAAGGTGACTCTTTCATGATCAATGTTTTCAGTCCTTTAATTTCTCCTCTCATGTTACTAGCCCCATCATAACCTTGCCCACGAATTTGAGTTATAGTCAAACCATGATCGGCAAGTAAAGTTTGAATTGCTTCCTTAAGTGACAATGCAGTGGTGTCACTTACATGAACAACTCCAAGAAAGTGCTCACTTGGCCTTCCTACTTTATCAACAAAACGCAAACATAGAGCTAGTTGTTCTTTATGTGATACATCACTAGACTCATCAACTAGAATAGCATAATGATCATCACCAACTTGTTCAATAATTTGATTTCTAGTATGTACTGCACAACATTGAATAATCTGATTTTGTATCTGGTGAGAAGTCAATTTGCAATTACCTGGTGCATTCTTCAAGACATACTTATTCACCTCCTCACTATTTGTTGCAAGCCACTTCAATAGCTCAATGAAGTTTCCCCTGTTGCTAGATTGTTCACTTTCATCATGCCCACGAAATGCCAATCCTTGATGAAGAAGAAACTGCAAGCATCTAAGTGAATACTTCAACCTCATCCTATAAAGACGTAGATCCTCACTATCCACCTTCACAAGAAGATCATTAATTGTTGCACGGGGATTCACAAATAAGTCATATTTCTGTTGAGCTGCATTGTGCACACTTGTTACACCACCAACATGCTTATCAAGAGCATCATCTCTATTCCAATTTCTCCAACCACCATCAGTAAATGCATTAGTTCCCTTCCCACTAGTTTTTTTCTCTTTGAACAAGAAGCATACAAAGCAAAATGCAGCTTTCTCCTTGATACTATATTCAAGCCAACTATGTTTATGAAGCCAAAAAGGACTGAATGATCGAAACCTATTCCCAATTCTTCTTGCTTCAAAGTTATGTGCATAAGGTTTGAATGCAGCCTTAAGGATATATGCTCTCCGAACTGCGTCTTGATCACTGACAGGATAACTTGCAATGGGTGGCCTTTCCCCGGGATTATGTTTAAGACGGCTAAAATCATAAACCGGCGGTGGCATTGAGACATCTTCAAGTCGAACCATTGTTCTGGAGTTTGCTCAACCGTGACATTTGACATAGACACCACTGTTTCTTGAGTTTGCTCTTGAACCACAAATTCTCTGGTTTGCTCTTCGGCCACATCCGCGGTCCCATGCACATCCGGCGTACTAGCTTTCTTCCTTGTCTTCTGAGCATGTCTCGCAAAAAGGGAAGCAATTTTTCCTGCCCTCTTCATTCTTCAAAAATTCTGCAAAATTTATGTGTATGTGTAAATGTGTTCATCAGTTCACCGTTCATCTACTAGTTTGTTAACAGACATTCCAAGTTTCCAACAACATACATGATACTGATACACTACTTTGTTAACATGAAAAAATTATGTCAGAGAGCATCTATGTAATATATAAGCATTGCATCTCCTTTCCATTCCCTGTCAAACAAACAAACAAATTTAACTGAAATAGGCTGCTGGGGATTGAGGATTTGGGGCCAGTACCTCTCTCTCTCGGAAGGGAGTGCATGAGAAGGGGACTGGGCGCCGTCGGCGACTGGCCGACCCTGACTACTCGGCTAGCAGGGGCAGGGCGGCTGCGTAGGGGTTGCTCTTGGTTCGGGAGCGCTGCTGCTCAGTGTGCTGCTGCGCAGGGCGACCGGGCGACGGGAGGAGCAGGCATGCCGCGGCCCGCAGCGGCGCAGCCGTCAGGGGCGGCTGGGCGAGGTGGTGCGCCGTGCGCAGGCAGCAGCTAGCCGGGGCGGGTGGGCGTCAGCCGTCAGGGAGGTCCGAGATCCAGCGGTGGGCCGGCAACGGCGAGGGGCGACTTGGCTGGCGGCGGACCGAACTCAACCAGATGTGGCGGCCGTGCGTGGTTGCAGAGGAGAGATGACTAAGAGGAGAGGATGTGCCGTGTTCGTTTGGTTTCAGCTCACACTTGTTGATGGGCTTATTTTTTTTTGTCTCGGCCCGTCTCTGAAAATGCCATCCTATATAGGCCAGGCCGAAATCTCAGGGTGGAGCGCGGCCCACCCTGTCCACCCTGTGGCTCCGCCACTGATCGTAACCCTAGACGGCTAGGGTAAACTCCCTCCTACGGGTTTCACCATCGAGCCCGTGGATCCGCCTCCCCGTTGCCTGTCGTTCCGCGGCTGATAGAGGGAAAGGGAACCCGGTGCCTTCGTTCTTGTTTGTAGTTTAGGTTATGGTTTATTAGTTTTCACAGGTACGGCGCTCGGGCAGATTGCAGTGCTTCTTCTTCGAGTTTGTCTTTTAGGCTTCGATCCTTCTCGAGTTCACCTGTCCATACGTAGCCGATGGAGCTCCGGCGTAGATTCCTGCCGTCTCCTTGGAACGATGAGATTAGTGTTTCTCACTATGTGACGAGATTTGGGGTAAGGTGCTTCAAACCTATGTAAGGGTTCAACAGAGACAACCGCAGCTCCAGGACGCCGGTTCTTAGGGGCACGTGCATGAAAACTTTCTGGTTGTCATCGACAAGGTTAAGCCAGCTTCGGTGAGACGCAACGACATCGGCGCATCAACAACCTCTTCTAACGGCAGTAAATAAAAGAGACACCCCGAGCAAAGAGATATTTGACCTGGCGGGTGGCGGCTTGTATGGATCTGATACGAAGAATGTTAGGCCTGCGTCGGCTTGTATGGATCTGATACGAAGAATGTTAGGCCTGCGTCCTGACAAGATCCGGCCACCCGGATACCATGATTGCCCGCCCAACCGCCATGTCGATCGCCGGCTGCTATTTGGACCTCATGCACCGGCCTGGATCATTCCAGAACTGTGTAGGCATTTGGCCGGTACTAATACTACTACAGTGGAACCGGCGGCACCACTGCAGCATCTGCATGTCTTGCTAGCTACACACTCGCATGCATACCACGTCCTCCAGCTAGTACAGCACAGAAAAGCACAGGTCCTCATTTTCTATATATCTGCGACGGCGACCGGACGAGAAAATTTGCGTGCGTACAGACGGATGGGGGCGTGACGCGCCGGCGACAGATGCACTCAGCTGTGAAGCCGGCTAGGCTGTGAGGTGTGAGAGCATCTTCAATAGACGCGTTACTTTAGCCGCGCGCTGAAAAATACGCTTTCTTGCATGCGATGAGTCAAAACGGACATTCCAGCAGCCGCGCAATAATCACACACACGGTAAATTTGGTTCAGCAGGTGGAGGAAAACGGTATCGTGTGCGGTATATTTGTTGTGCCCGCTCTCGCGCGCGACTTCACCAACGGCCAGATCTAAGACGACGACGCCACCCACACATTCCCCATTCGCTCTGGTGACCCGTCGACGCTTTTCCCGCCTATCCCCGTTCGCCGCCGCTGCTTCCTTCACCACCTCTCCTCGCTGCCGCCCCTCGAGCGCACCATTCCCCCGACGAACAGCGCCCAGTGGCCATTTGCAGCTCGGCGCCCATAAGGTGTTTGACAAAACGCTTGCGAGATATGTGTTGCTTCAACTTTATATTTTTTAGATGAAGTTAGTGCATGTTGTTTGTAGTTTTAAACTAGTCTAAATTTAATATTGTAGATGAGTTCGTCCTACGATTTTTCTGACGAAGAATTTGATATTCAAGAGGAGGAGGACCTCGCAATGATCTTAGCTAGGCGCGTCAATAAAAAGCTGAAGCACGAACGCTTATGTGATCATGCATAACATGATCATCGGGAATGAGCGTGGGCAAGATTTAGATTATTCTCAGTATGAGTTGTGGGGACGTCTTGTGCGGGTGCGGAGGAGGGCTGCGAGGGTGGCCAATTCAACGTGGCGAAACGCACGATGATCTTCTAAAGGATCTACGAGAAGTGGTGGACATGAAATGGGCGAGAAAACTAGTTTGATGTTGTATGTTTTGTTTGATGTTGTATTGAACTATTTGTTGTATTGAAAGATAAATTATTTGTTTGAGTTGAATAATAATTGAACTATTTATTGTGTGTTTGATCTTCTTGGTTCTATTTTAAGTGAGAAATATTGTTTAACTAGGCACGCGCTATATAAATTTAGCGCGTCTGCTGGAGCTATATTGCCACGCCATATTTTTACAATGCCGAAATAGCTTTTTTGTGTGCGCCACGCCATATTTTTACAGCGCTGAAAAAAAAATTAATGCGCAATAGGGCCCTTGCTCCAGCAGACACACTAAATTTAAGGATGCTTTGAATGCCCGGTTGCGCACCACGCTCCGACATATGAGCATGTCTGTGAGTGTGAGTACGACGCCACGGCGTGCAGTACGTACGACCGGCGACCTTCCTCCTATCCTAGCTTAACCAACTAACTAATTAAACACGATTCTAATATGCACTAGTTGCGCCGAATTATTTAATCGGTTGGTGGAGTGACATGATCCTTGCGGTTCGTGCATGATTTGTCTTTTGCAATTGAATAACTTGCGCAATAAATTAACGATCTGTGAAGCAAACTTACATCGGACCAGATAAACTGGTGTGAAAACGAACAACAATTATCCCTGATCGATACCCAGCCGCGCGACGCTACCCATATGGCCTCTCGTCGGCGCTGACGCCGACGGTCCACCCTCGTTCCATGTGGCGTTAGAGCATCTGCAACCGGACTGAACAAATTTGGTTTCTTAAACGTTTGTGGATGTGCTCGGTTAGCGTCCGGACGTGTCCGTTTTGACTCCTTACTTTTTGGTTAGTGGTCAACCATGTTTCTCACTTTTTTTTATATGTCCGTCCACATGCATGTGATTGGTGAAGAATGAAAGAGAGAAAGAAAAGAAATAATAAAGAAAGAAAAATAATGCTCTGCGGGGACCCAATCCTACGTGGTGGACGCAGGACCACTGACCCGACACGCCTCGGCACTCCTCATATTCATCTCATATACGAGATAAATATGAGGGCTGCCGGACTAACCGGGCATTTAAGGAGGCTTTGAGGTGTCCGATTGGGTCAACTTTTTTTCTTCTCTCTCCTGTCCGGTCTGTGGTCCCCGCACCCGCCCGGTCAATTTGATGAGTCCGGTTGTGGATGCTCTTAGGGCCATGGAGACGTGGTGGATCCTGACCCTTGCCAGCGAGAGGGCTTCATTTTTAGATGTTTTTTTTGTTTTTTTGGTTTGTATCCTGCTTAGGGACATGAGATGGTGGGCGGCTCTCTGAAGATGAAATTAAGTTTCTCTTCGTCTAGCCCCGTGTCGGTGGTGCTTCTAGAGTTATCGGAGGGTGTGTGAAGAGTTGTTTCTCACACATCTCGCGAGTTTCCGTGGGCGTTTGGCTTTGGTGGAACGTGGATCCGGTCTTTGTTCATGTGTGTTCGTGTGTATACAGGTTGGATCTTTCCGATCTAAAGTTCTGTTCAATGACGGCGATTTTTGTTCTGGCGTGCTGGTCCTTTAAGGTCTTAGCACAATGACTTCTCGACTTACTACTACACCAAGTTTTACCCTGCTCCAGTGAGGGAGGATCGATGACAGCGGCGTGCCTTCGGCTCACTTCAGTGCTCATAGTCATCATCAGGTGGTCTACGGATCTGGATGTAAATTTTACTATTCTGTATTTGTTGTACTATCATGATTGATCATGAATAGATTGAATTTGTTTCAAAAAAAAGCAAATATCTCTACTGTGTCTTATAATTAAACTGAAGTCAGTGATGATGATGGTGAGTTTACTCCCCCGTTTCACCCCAATTTCCCTCGCCCATCTATTGGAGTAAATAATGAGGGTTCCAAAAAATTACTAGATTTTTTCGCTGATAATTACCAACTCTAGGGCCAGCTATTTAAAAAACAAATTGCCAGGTGTTTTAAAATTAATCATGATTATGACAGTTGGGGTCCGCACGTAAGAGAACCGTTTGTTTGACCGTTACCTTACATGTGAAGCCCATATGTCAGTGTCTCTTCCTCATATTCTAATAGAAAAACTCATGTAATTTTTTCAGTCCCCCTATTCTTTTATAAATTTACAAATATGTTTCCTTATTTTCGCAAAATAACCCCTGTAATTTCTCTAAAAAAGCAATCAGGTCCCTGCAAAAGAAAGAAAAAGAAATCAGGTCCTTATAAGTTTTCTACAAAGCAATCAGGTCCATGTATGTTTTCAAAAATGCAGTCGCACCCGCCCCCGCCCTGAGGAAAGGCGTCGGCAGCTCGCCGGCGACCATGTCGCGGGCCATGCGGAAGGAGGCGACTCGGCTGCCGCGTTCCTTGGCGCAAAGGCGAAGCTTCTCCAGGCGGGTGACAGGCTGGGTCCAGGCGAAGCTCCTGGCCATGGTGTGCGGCTCATGAAATCCTGTGCTCCTAGGCATGGCAGCCCGAGCCCATGGCCATGGCGCGTAGCTCACGGCGGCCCTTGCTCCTGGGCGTGGCTCGTGGCGCTCCTGGACGCGGCAGACCGCGCTCCTGGCCATGACACGCGGCTGGCGTCGGCTGCATCTTTGCACGGTGTTCCTTCCCGCGCTTGACCCTGGCTTGGCACGCGGCGGGTGGTGGAGGTGGCCGTCGATGGGCCGTGGGGTGCTGGAGCTCGAGCCTTCATCGGGAGGAGGAGACGGAGAAGAAATTGATAGAAGGAGAGAAGAAAAATAAGAGGAAGAACAGGTATCTTACATGTCAGTCCCACAATAAGTCACAAATGGTCAACAAATTAATACATGTGATAAACCGTTTAAAATGTTAGCAAGACGCAATTTGTTTGAAATAGCCGACCCTAGAATTGGTAGATACCAGCGAAAAAATCTGATAGTTTTTTAGAACATTAACCCAAATTGTGGTAGTTTTTGCTATTTACTCTATCTCAGGCCCGGTCCTGAGATTTCTGGGGCCCGGGGCGACACACTAGAAGTGTGTTTGGTTCAGGTCATGGGATGGAATGTAACAGGTCCATTACGTTCCTAGGCCTGATTCCTGTGTTCGGTAGCAGCGAAGAATTGGAACCTACCCATTCCCTCAAATGGAATATTCGCGTGAGATGCGGAACGCGCTCGTACCTTCGATTTGGAGGAACCACGCGGAACGCCTCGCATCTCCTGCCTCCCCCACGACTCCCTCGTCTCCGAACCCAATCCCAGCGCCGCCACTCTCTGTCGTTCTGCGCCCTTTCTTCTCCCCTTCTCCAGCGCCGCGTCTCCTCGTCTCTCATTCTCCGGCGACGCCTCTCTCTATTGCCAACCTGAGCTCCGCCGGCCCTCCGGCCTCCTTGCCCAAGCTCCGCGCCGGATCGCTGCGGGTCTCCGCTAGCTGAAGCTGGAATACAACGAGCCGCTGCACCTCGCAAGCCCCTCGGTGGCGAATTTCTGGCGCTGGCTGGCGACTGGGCAAGTAGCTGCAAGCGGCGACGATAATGATTGATTTCATTTGTAGCTATCACAACAAGATTTGGGAACCATTTAGGAGTGGATGCCTTGTATTATCCCTAATCGCAACACCTTGGTATCTTTTCCTAATCACGGCAAGCTCGATTTTCAACACGTAGATGGATGACTTGTATTTTGACAGTTTTTGAACATGAAGATACTTGTATTTTTACAGATTTTTGACATGTAGATACTTGTATTTTGACAGATTCTTAACATGTGTATGACTGAATAACTAGCATTTATTTGACAATTTTTTATTACATGTATCCTGTTTGTATTTGATGCCAAAGTCAATAATTTGAGTGGTGCAATCAACAAATTCATTCCATTCCATCTCCGAAACTAAACACCGAAATGTAACCATTCCATTCCTGTGAATTGCCCCTATCGAACACAAAGACGGAACCAACCCATTCCAGTGGAATGGAACCATGACATTCCATTCCACTTCGTTCTCGAACCAAACACACCCTAGATGACTAGAACACGGGCTCTTTAATATAATCATCAAGATAATCGATATATATCTGTATAAATGTTATAAACAAACAATAAAATGCATAAAAATGGTAATAATGTCAAGTAATTTATAAATACTATATGAAAACAAAATCTAACAATCTAAGATGCCAAATCATTAATAATGTTGTTATCCGTGAAAGATAATAAGAGACATATTTTATGTGAATATTGGCAGTCAGAGGGACCAGTACGTGCTTTGTCTTCTCCCCTTTGTGACTCAGCCTCTCGACTCGGCCGTGTGAGGGTGATGGTGGGGCGTCGGGGGATCAACAGTCGTACTAAATCAAACACTGGTCTTTGGAGTTCACACATCAGATCAAGCGAAAATTGTGAATGTCATCTTATAAGCCAAATTAAGCTCGTGCTAGTGCAGGATGAACTGAACTTTTGATATGGTGAAATCGGTAGCAAAGAAAATTGTATGACTTCGAATTTATAATCAGTCTGATAATAAAAATACACATAATAAAAACTACAGTTGGCCTATATGAACATATTAATTATTGAGGCCAGGGTTTATAACACTTACGTGACTAAATGAAGTTGTTAGAATAATTGTCCAACAATTTATAACATGAAATGAACAATTAAAATTATATCAATTAGTATAAATCTTTTTAGGATCAATTGATCGTTAGTTCCATCTTCCAGAAAAAGAGATTTGCTCTCAAAAAGGGGGATTGCTAATTCTGCGGAACCGGTATTTTGAAATGGAGCTTTTTTTAAGACGCAAAGAACTCATATACACGCGCATACACTCACCCTTATGAACGCACACACGCATACCCTATCCCTATGAGCACCTCCGAAAGACTGATCCGACATATCATCTTAAAATTTAAGAAGTCACCGTAGGCACCTCGTCGTTCATGGGAACGTCTAGTTCCACTGAATGCGAGCACCCTCCCAAATTAAGCTCGTGCTAGTGCAGGATGAACTGAACTTTTGATATGATGAAATCGGTAGCAAACAAAATTGTATGACTTTGAATTTATAATCAATCAGATAATAAACAATACACATAATAAAAACTACAGTTGGCCTATATGAACATATTTACTATTAAGGCCAGGGTTTATAACACTTACGCGACTAAATGAAGTTGTTAGAATAATTGTCCAACAATTTTTAACATGAAATGAATTATTAAAATTATATCAATTAGTATAAATCTTTTTAGGATCAATTGATCGTTATCCATCTTCCAGAAAAAGAGATTTGCTTTCAAAAGGGAGATTGCTAATTCAGCGGAACCGGTATTTTGAAATGGAGCTTTTTTTAGACGCAAAGCACTCATATACACACGCGCATACACTCACCCTTATAAACGCATACACGCACACCCTATCCTTATGAGCATCTCCGAAAGATTGAGCCGACATATCATCTTGAAATTTAAGAAGTCACCGTAGGCACCTCGTCGTCGACGGGAACGTCTCCTCCCACTGAATGCGAGCACCAGGATTTGAACCCTGGTGGGCTGGGAATAGCACAGTCCATCTAACCATCCAACCACAGATTGATTCGCTGAATGTGTGTCTCACCGTTATTTTTGAATCGGGGCTGTCCGCGTGAATTTGTGACCCACAGCCATTTTTTTTCTAACTAAAAGAGAAGGGATTGGTAATTCAATTGTTCCAACTAGCCTGGTGTGACCCGCCACAATGTCTTGAGAGCGTTTTTTGAAGGCAGTCTTGTTGGAGCCGACCCAACAGGCTACCACAAGACACGATACACATGCAGAAGAAACAAAAAGGTCCAAGGCCCATCCGCTAAAGAAACATAACATTTCAGCCTTCTTCCTGGAGACAGATCGAAGCTCTTTCATGGCGCCTCCAGCGAGCGGTTGCCGCCGATCTGGTAGAAGTGCACACATGTACCTGTCTTGGTTAATCTTTACTCATTGGTCCGAAAAAGCTAGTACAGTAAACTAAGGAGGGTTGATCAGACATCGTCCCAGCACTAATGAATGGGCACCCGATCGATCATTGTGGTACTACAAGTCGTACTGATCCTAATTAATCTGCTTTATTGTGTGTTTAACACAGACGCAGGGCGCGCGTGACGTCGCTTTCGGAATGTTACGCAGGGCGCGCGCGTAACATCGTAATCGACTGTTAATCATCGTTATTTACTCCGTTATATCCGATGTGCATCACATCGATCCCGTCCGGTCCTTGTCGGGACGGGCCGGCCGTCGATGTCAAAGCAGATCAGAGTACCCCTGAACCAAGTTATTGGATCCACCACTACGTAGTTTTCATGCATCACAGCTAGCAACAGATAAATTAATCCGTTGAGTAGTCTTGTAGAGCATGTCCGATATCATATGTATATTTGGATGTCTATATATTCATATAGACAATGGTCTAAAAAGATTTCCTTATATACACGTCCAGTTTTGTATCAAAACGTCTATATACAGGGACCATGACAGGTGGGTCGTTGTTGGGGAGAGGAAGAAATCATGACTGCAGCTGAGTTTAGACGACGCCTTCACAATGTCCAGTCGTGGACATTGTCGAGGTTGATTTAGAGGATGTGTATATTTGAATGACCATATAGACAAGCTGTTGGACGCCTGTTTTAGGCTCACGTCGTAGAAAACGAGTATAGACATCCATATAGACAAGCTATTGTAGATGCTCTACACTTGGATGGATGCTCAAGTTTTATCTAAATTTGTGATTATAAAAATAAACACAGTAAAAATGTAGACGCTCACAATGTGCATGCACAAGATGGATAATCAGAGACCTTTCTCGATTTTCTTTAAACATAACTTGATTTAGATTCGCGAAAAGAGATATTCAAATCCATTATCATGTTTGATTTGCTACTAAAAAATGGCTAGACAATGCCAACATTTTAAAAAAATTAACAACTTTCGTTTTTTCAAAAAGGAGGATCACACCGGCATCCTTTCACCCCCTTCCCGTGGCGCCGGAGTACAACCGAGGAAATCATCATCACCGCCAACATCTCCATCGCCGGGGAAATTTCCCATACAGCTAGCGACAGATTAATTAATCCCTTGATTAGTCATGTGGTAGCACTTACTACTCTTTTGGATGGGTGCTCAAGCTTTATTTTAATTTGTGATTTTTTAAAACATAATATAGATGTAGACGCTCGCAATATGCGTGCACAAGTACCTCTACAAACACCCTAGCCTTATGAATTTTTGGAAGACTGAGCCGGCAGATTGATTCTTTGTAGTACCTTGAGAGCTGATGAATAGATCCTAAGTTTTCCGCGCACAAAAAAGTTGACTGCCATAATTTTTTTTCCAACCTAACCACGCAACATCTAGCTCTCCTTCTTTCTCCATAATTTATATATGGGGTTTCTGTCTATGTAGGTTTTTTCGATAAAAGACGATTTTATTATCTCAAATGTAGCATTAAGCAGATACAAAACATTATGAGTAACACACGGCCTCTGTATAGTTAGGATGCATACAGCCAAACACCAAAAATCTAACACTAGAAAATGTAACAAAACGACAAATCGGCAACAGTAGAGTCCTATGGACCGACACTTTGCCTATGTCGAACTCGGCGATAGATCGATCCGGAGGTTACGCTGCCATCCATGTTGGGGAAAAAACCTCCATAGCCGCCTGCTCCAACCGCGTACACACCACCTTGAACAACGGTTGGTGCTCTGTCTGTTGTAGCGTAGACCACGTATGAAGCGAGTGCGTACAACAGAAAATAACCTACAGAGAAGAAGCATTTTTGTCATTAAAAATCAAATCATTTCTACATAGCCAAAGCGACCATAGTAAGGCATGCGCCCCCACCCTTATTAGAGTTTTGAAACT
>NC_053028.1:695046968-695209170 GCF_003073215.2 Triticum urartu
TCTTATCATAGTTTTTCTAAGTTTCCCACAAACACTCTGAAGTTGCCTACTGCTGATGCTTAGTTGCTTACCATACGAATGTGCATCGTTGGTACACAACTAATTGGCAATGTCAAGCAACCTGTAGCATCCATGATAGGAAGGTAACTAGTAATGACAGATAACTAAGCATTAACGATGGAGGACTTCATAAATATAATAGTGAACTTAGAAAAAAAACATACGAGCATCAATGGTAGCAACTCAGAAGTGACAACGAGCAGGTTGGCAGAATGTTAGAGAAAATTAACTAGAAAATGCAGTAAAGTTGCATGCTTCGATAAACTTTTCTTAAAAGGGAATTTATTTCTATATCATCCAACTTTAGCGCTAAAAGGAAACAACTTCTTGTTAGGTTGTCTACCTTGATTGCTAATCAACCCAATGTTCTCTTAACTTGCCTCCATGTCGACCAAGAAACTTTATTGCTATATCAAGCAAGTTCAGTGCTAAAAGGAAGCAACTTCTTCTTAGGTTGTCTACCATGACTGGAAAGTTGCCTAATATTTATCTTAAGTTGTCTACCTTAACTAGAGAGTATCTTGATATTATCATGGCGCCTACATTAGTTTTCAGTACTTTAGGAAACTTAGATTTAATGGTAGGCAACTAAACAACACCGATGGACAACTTTCACTATATTATAGGTAACTAGTTAGCAATGGCAAATTACTCGGCATGTAGTCTCATAGTATTTTAGGCAACTTAGATTCAAAGGAAGCTAAGTTTGCAACGATGATGGCAGCAATTTTAAACAATATTATAGGCAACTAATTAACAATTATAGACAACTTGGCACTCATGGTATGCTACTAGCAATCTTGACAGAGAACTAAACATCAACCGTAGGCAACTTTATAGTTTTGTAGGAAACGAATTAGCTATAATACGCAAAGAAGCATCACCGGTAGACAACTTAGTAGTAAAAGTACGAAATTAAAAATAATGCTAAGTGAATTCATTAGTGCACAAAATGCAAGGATGTTGCTTATGTGTAGCCCAAAAGTTTCCCCATCTAGTATTTATGTTGCCTTAAAAAAAGTTTGTTGAAACGTACCTATACGGAATCTAGTTTTAAAGTGCTTATCGCGAGAAACCTAACGGTGAAAATGGATCTTCATAATGATGCTCGGTTCAAAAGCTGTAACTTTTTGAAAAAAAAGACACGTAATAAAGTGGGCTGACATTATGTATGCATGTGACCATCTTTGTGTCAGTTGTCTCACGTAGAACCACACTCTTTTGTCTTTTTCTTTCTCAGAAAGAAAAGTACTTTTCACCACTCTATAAGTTTTCCCCCCTCGAAAGTGTGTACTCGAGTCATCCAAATAGTGCAGCTGCACTATTAAGTATTTAGGAAGAATTTATTTATCCAACGAGAAAAACTATCAAAGCACTTTGTTGTTCAAGTAGTAGTATAAAGCGAAGAATCGATAATGGAAGCAAGTAATTCGGTATTATTGACCCTCGAGGAGACGCACATTCCGCAATTGGACACACTTCGGAAGTCGCCGGCGTATCCCTCCGCCGATGGTTGCCAGAGAAGCAGGGACGAACAAGGACAGTGACGACAGGACGGGGCAATGGCCTCCTCGTCCGTGGCTCCCCTACTCGACCCCTCTCCTTACAGCTCCGCCGCCAACCTTGATGAATCCTCCACCTCACAGCCGCCGGGATTTGGTGTGGGACTGGGGTGGAGGAATATGAATCGCTTAGAGGATGTATGGCTGAAGGTGGAGGATGATGATTCCGGTGTTGTCTAAGGAAGTACGCGAGAGGGCGAGGTGGATGCGGAGGGGGATTCCGGCCGGCGTCCCTATGGGATCTAGGCAGGTTGACCATTGTAGACGATGGGAAGGTGGTGTTATTTTTTCATTTTACCCCTTCTGAAAGGACCAATGAGGCAGCAAGGTATAGGCTTATCCAGTGCGCAGGCCCACTAGGGCCCAATAAAAGCGGTGCCACCCACAACGTGATGAACAGTACAAACATAGTGTTACTGAGAAAACAATACAAATGTAGAAACTGGGGAAACAAAAAACAAAATGGGAACAAATGACGTTTTATTTATAATAATCTGAGCCTATAATTCATGAGCCAAGGACCTACAGTATATTATTTTAAAAACACCATTACAAGAAGGTCCACGTAAGAAAAGAAAAATCAAAACCCGGTCTTTCAAAAATCCTCTGCCTTCAGAGCATCTCTAGCCGCGCCCCCAATAGACCCCCAGGCGATTTTTGAGCGCCGGCGCCCAAAAATCGGCCCAGTTGCATCCCCAGGAGCTTGTTTTTTTGCCTATTTGGGCCGAAATTGGCGCCAGCGGACCTAGGCCGAACCCGTCGCACTGGGGGCCGCCCGGAGCGCCGGGGCAAGCGATTTTGGCGTGAACGAGCTGCAGGCCTGCCGAGTCAGTGACACTCGCCTCGTCGTCCTCACAACGCCTCGGTTTCCCGCTGGGAATCAATGCCAAGGCTGCTGCCGGTCAGCCTTCCATTGATTCCTCAGGGCAGCGCGGCCACGCCCCCACTCTCCACGCGTACACACGGCGCCCACCCCCGACCGCTATAAAGTAACGCCCCCCCCCTCGCCTGTGGCCACGCCCCGCCCACAGCCGTGAGCTCTGCCTCTCTCTCCCCGTGCGCAGCCGCCGCCGACGTTCCTCCCTTCTCTCCCCGTGCCCCCAGCCGCGACGATGGGTGAGCGATTCCCTGGCGATGGGGCGGCAGCCAATGGATTCGATCACCGCTCGCTGCACGAGTGGGAAGCCCACTTGTTGTTCGGGGCCAACATCCCGGCACCGCCCGACATGCGCGCGCCGGGGCGGTGGAGGCTCAGCGCCGATGGCGTCCACATCCCCCCGCTGCCCGACGTCATCGTGCGCGCCGACTACTTCGCCGACGAGGTCGACCACGTGCGGGCATCGCTGACGGAGGAGCAGCGGGCCCTCCCGCAGTACGTCACCGGCAACCACGAGGCGTGGGCGGCGTACTTTCAGCACCGGCAAACGCAGCGGCTGGCCTCCACCAACGGGGCTCCGGTGGTGCGGGGCACCAAGAACAGCGAGGGGCGCCGCCTGTGGTGGGGCGCCCCCGGCCGCACGCTCCACGCCATTCTCCGGCACCTCGAGGACGGCAACCACCAGTCCTTGACGTACCCTGCCGCCCCGGTCCGGAGCGGCGACCAATGGACGCCGAGGAGGACGGTGTCCTCTTCCTCCTCCTCCTCCCGCTCCTCCTCCTACGGGTCGCCGGCGCTGTTCAGCATCAAGGCCGAGCCCGCGGAGGCGCTGCTCGGCCGGCACACCCGCCGCGCCGGCATCGTCATCAACGAGGGCGGGTGCGCCTCCTCCTCAGCTCCTCCTTGCTTCGTCAAGCCGAAGACAGAGCCAGGGCTCGCCGCCGCCGCCGTGAAGACGGCCCGGGCTCGCCGCCGCCGTGAAGACGGAGCCCGGGCTCGCCTCCGTGAAGACAGAGCCAGGCCTCGCTGCCATGAAGACGGAGCCAGGGCTCTCCGACACGGCGCCTTGAAGTGGGCGCGCGAAGACTGGGCGCCAGTGCCGCGCCCTAGAGCAGATCGCCGATCGGTGCCGTGGCCGCGACGAGGGATGCGTTGTCGAGAAACAACGACGATGATGCGCCGCCACCGGTCCGCCAGGGCGACCCCGGGTAGGGGACCAGCAGGGGCGGCCGCGTGAAGGAGGAGAAGGACGACGACAGCAACGGCGATGGCAGCGACGTCGGCGACTTCGCTGCGCTCAGCGCGTTCTTCGTCATGTAGTTGCAGCCTTTGTTTTTTTAAGTATTTCACTTTGCTATGTAAAAAACTATTTAAGTTGTGTCATGTTCGCCGAATTTTAACCGAAACTTTGTCCTGTTTGCCGAATTTTAGCCGAATTCCTTTTCAAAAACACCTTGTGAAGCCGACCCTGGGATCGGCGGCTGGGAACCCGAAACCCCGTATGTTGATTTTAGTATCGGTTCACCCCAGACGGCGATTTTGCGAGCCCCCTGAGAGGCCAACGGCTGGAGATGCTCTTAGGCTTCAACGCCTCCGATGGAACAAGAGCATAATATCCGTGAGGCAACCTGGCGTTATTGATCTCTACCAGGAAGGGCCATCGACGATGGTCAAAAAGGGTCCACACCTTGGAAGAGAAGACGATGCTTGCTTTTAATTTGATTCCCCATTTTAAAAAGATGTGTATCTGTTCAATTAAAAGCTCCTGACTTCTTCATGTTCATGTAATTTTTTTGAAGCTTTCTTCATGTTCATGTAGGCCCTGTTGAAAGTTTGTGTCTTCCGTGGATTCTTCCAACTAATCAAGCTCATAGTTTTGGATGCTTATTTTAAAACATCTTGTATACTACATAGTTCTGAATTTTCTGGAAACAATTAAGATGACCTGCCCCAAAAAAACTTAGCTGGATATATTTTACTAGCAAAAGGACCCGCGCATTGTAATGGGAGAAAAAGAAATATCATAAGCTTCAATTGCCATGACCATACTTAATTTGCTGCATCACAGAAATACACTATGACTCTCAATTTCGTGAAATCATGAACATTTTTTTAAACTCGTGCACATATTTGAAATGATCAATATTTTTCAAATTCCTAAACACTTTTACAATTTTTGACAATTTTCTAAAATCAAGAACATTTTTTGAAGTCTTGAACATTTCATACTATTTGCAAACATTTTCTTTAAAATTTGAGATTTTTTAAACAATTTTCTTGAATCAGCGAACTCTAGAATCGACGAACATTTTTTTGAAATTGGTGGCATTTGTTTTGAAATTGGGCAACATTTTTTTTTGATTTAATGAAAATTTTATTTTATTTAAGGAATATTTTTTGAAATGCTTGATCATTTCTTGAATTAATGAACATTTTATCAATGCATAAACTATTTTGTAGGTCACTAACAGTTTTTAAATTTTAAGATATTTTTCCATTCATGAGCATTTTTGAAAATTGGCGAATTTTTTTGAAATATTTTTAGAATTTTTGAATACACGAACTTTGGAAAAATTATGAATTTTTTTTTATTTGCCGAACAATTGTTTTCAAAATTTCAAACATTTTTGAAGAAGTAAACATTTTTTCAGAAAATTAGGAACATTTTTTGAACCACAAGAATTTTATGATTTATTAAATATTTTGTTTCAAAATTATCATTTTTAATTGTCGGGATTTTTAAGTCCCAAATTAATTAAATTAGTAACAAAGAAAACTGAAAAGATAAAGAAAAAATAAAAATAAAATTGCGAAATTTAAGAAGCAGGCCGCCCGGACATGGGCTGACCCAAACGGGCGCGCTGTGTCTTCTCCTAGTGTGCAGAGCGCAGTATAGGACGTCCCTACTGCATTGGCCGGCCTAGGCGGGGGATTCCCCTATGTGAAACGCCTTTATCACTTATAGGTGGCATTGATGGGTAGTATTTTACAATTTTGGGGATAACTTCGTGACGTGTCGCCAGAAGCAATATCCCCTTTATTATTTGGTATAGACTAGCACATATGCCTCTGCGTTGCAACGGGAGAGTTTTGGTGTGTCCACCGAAATAACCATCAACACGGAGGAAGAATATCCGAATGGTGCCAGCAGAAATTCATATAAGTAGTACTACATTAAGAAAGCATTCTACACATACAATGCTTTTGATATGATTTTCGTACGACAATTCTGATTTTCAAGAGACTCATACCATGACATTATTTTTATGTTGAAACAATGCTTAAAATTTGCACCAGGTCGTGAAAAAATCTTTAACTGTTAAACGCATTTTACACCATCTCTTCATATGTTTGAAGATGAATAAAAAAATGTTCACATCTGAGCGAAACAACCCTAGTTCATTGCATGCAACTCGACGCTTACATAGCGCCTCTCACCTTTCTGATTGCATTATTTTTGTTGCACATTACGGTCCCACACCAAGCCTTCATTTTTTAATAGATAACCCAGCTCAATTGGTTGCAACCTACTAAATGGTGGTTGATATCTCGGGTTTGAGACCACATGAATAAATTAATTTTTTCTGCGGCATAATTCTTTATCGCATAATGACCAATGGGCGGCCTCTGCAGGAAAATACCCAATTGCACCGGGGCGGAGGGCCGGGCCCATTGCCTATGTGCAACACATGCGATCAATGAGCCAAATAAATCAAAGCCAAATGATGGTTGAATTTTTTTATTTTCTGTTTTCTTTTCTTTACGTATGAAAAACAAGAGTAAGAAACATACATTATATATAGGTATATAAAAGAAAAGTACTAACTAAAGGTGCATCATAAACATAATTTAAACAATTATTAACATGCAATATAATATCATATTTAAAATCTATACATTTATTGAGAGATTTTCATATATATCATGTTAAATTTGGAGTTATCGTTTAAAAGATATAAAATTTTCAACAAATACTTGAATCTACGTAAAATAAAAAGGTAAAAAAAGTAGCTGGGGGAAGATAATATCATACTAATGATATTCGGGGAGAAAAGGCAGAAAATAGAGTGAGAACGTGGGATCAAACCTAGCTCTCCCCGATGGAGAAGCAACGCCCTAGCCAGTAGGCTGCTTGCATACTTGTGACAATGTCAGGGCCTAGCTGTAAATGATCCGGATGCAATCGGCGGCCATTTAATAAAAATGGAATCGTTTTTGTCACTTACGGGTGGTAATTGATGGGTAATTTCTATCAACTTTATGGGTAATGTTCGTGACGTACGACTAGAAGTAGTAGAGGCTTTATTATTAACAAAATATATAGATTTCTTGCGAAAAAAGCTTTTTATTTCATGGGTTCTTTTTGCGAGAAAACTTCCGATCTATTTATCTTCAATCATGGCAGTACAACGAACGCCAGAAATAAAGAATTACATCCAAATTCATAGACTACCTAGCGACGACTACAAGTACTGAAGTGAGCTGAAGGCGCGCCACCGTGATGTCTATTACACAACCTTCTTCTTGCAGACGTTGTTGGGCCTCCAAGTGCAGAGGTTTGTAGGACAGTAGCAAATTTTCCTCAAATGGACGACCTAAGATTTATCAATCCGTAGGAGGCGTAGGATGAAGATGGTCTCTCTCAAGCAACCCTGCAACCAAATAACAAAGAGTCTCTTGTGTCCCCAACACACCCAATACAATGGTAAATTGTATAGGTGCACTAGTTCGGTGAAGAGATGGTGATACAAGTGGTATATGGATGGTAGATAAAGGTTTTTGTAATCTGAAAATATAAAACAACAAGGTAACTAATGATAAAAGTGAGCGTAAACGGTATTGCAATGCTAGGAAACAAAGCCTAGGGTTCATACTTTCACTAGTGCAAGTTCTCTCAACAATAATAACATAATTGGATCACATAACTATCCCTCAACATGCAACAAAGAGTCACCCCAAAGTCACTAATAGCGGAGAACAAACGAAGAGATTATGATAGGGTACGAAACCACCTCAAAGTTATTCTTTCCAATCAATCCGTTGGGCTATTCCTATAAGTGTCACAAACAGCCCTAGAGTTCGTACTAGAATAACACCTTAAGACATAAATCAACCAAAACCCTAATGTCACCTAGATACTCCAATGTCACCTCAAGTATCCGTGGATATGATTAGACGATATGCATCACACAATATCATATTCATCTATTCAACCAACACATAGGACCTCAAAGAGTGCCCCAAAGTTTCTACCGGAGAATCACGACGAAAACGTGTGCCAACCCCTACGCATAGGTTCATGGGCGGAACCCGCAAGTTGATCACCAAAACATACATCAAGTGAATCACGTGATATCCCATTGTCACCACAAATACGCACGGCAAGACATACATCAAGTGTTCTCAAATCTTTAAAGACTCAATCCGATAAGATAACAAACTCAATCCATTACAAGAGAGTAGAGGGAGGGAGAAAACATCATAAGATCCAACTATAATAGCAAAGCTCGCGATACATCAAGATCGTGCCAAATCAAGAACACCAGGGAGAGAGAGAGAGATCAAACACATAGCTACTGGTCTATACCCTCAGCCCTGAGGGAGAACTACTCCCTCCTCGTCATGGAGAGCACCGGGATGATGAAGATGGCCACCGGAGAAGGATTCCCCCTCCGACAGGGTGCCGGAACGGGTCTAGATTGGCTTTCGGTGGTTACAGAGGCTTCTGGCGGCGGAACTCCCGATCTATTGTGCTCCCCGATTGTTTTAGGGTATATGGATATATATAGGCGGAAGAAATACACCAGGGGATCCACGAGGGGCCCACGAGGGTGGAGGACGCGCCCAGGGGTGTGGGCGCGCCCCCTGCCTCGTAGCTTCCTCGTTGATCCCCTGACATGCACTCCAAGTCTCCTGTATTGTTTTCTTTCCAAAAATAACTTTTCTGAAGGTTTCATTCCGTTTGGACTCCGTTTGATATTCCTTTTCTGCGAAACTGTGAAACAAGGAAAAAACAGAAACTGGCACTGGTCTCTAGGTTAATAGGTTAGTCCCAAAAATAATATAAAAATGTATAATAAAGCCCATAAACATCCAAAACATATAATATAATAGCATGGAACAATGAAAAATTATAGATACGTTGGAGACGTATCAGCATTCCCAAGCTTAATTCCTGCTCGTCCTCGAGTAGGTAAATTATAAAAACAGAATTTTTGATGTGTAATGCTACTTGGCATAATTTCAATGTAATTCTTCTTAATTGTGGCATGAATATTCAGATCCGAAATATTCAAGATAAAAGTTCATATTGACATAAAAATAATAATACTTCAAGCATACTAACTAAGCAATTATGTCTTCTCAAAATAACATGGCCAAAGAAAGTTCATCGCTACAAAATCATATAGTTTAGTCATGCTCCATTTTCGTCACACAAAAATGCTCTCATCATGCACAACCCCGATGACAAGCCAAGCAATTGTTTCATACATTAGTAATCCCAAACCTATAAAATTTCACGCAATATGTGAGCGCGAGCCATGGACATAGCACTATGAGTGGAATAGAATATGATGATGGGGGTTATGTGGAGAAGACAAAAAAGAAGAAAGTCTCACATCAACGAGGCTAATCAATGGGCTATGGAGATGCCCATCGATTGATTTTAATGCAAGGAGTAGGGATTGCCATGCAACAGATGCACTAGAGCTATATATGTATGAAACCTCAACAAAAGAAACTAAGTGGGTGTGCATCCAACTTGCTTGCTCACGAAGACGTAGGGCACTTGAGGAGGCCCATTGTTGGAATATACAAGCCAAGTTCTATAATGAAAAATTTCCCCTAGTATATGAAAATGACAAAACAAAAGACTCTCCATCATGAAGATTATGGTGCTACTTTGAAGCACAAGTGTGATAAAGGATAGTAGCATTGTCCCTTCTCTCTTTTTCTCTCATTTTTTGGGCCTTCTTTTTTTATGGCCTTTCTCTTTTTTTATTCCTCACTTGGGACAATGCTCTAGAAAATGATGATCATCACACTTCTATTTATTTACAACTCAATGATTACAACTCGATATTAGAACAAAGTATGACTCTATATGAATGCCTCTGGCGGTGTACCGGGATATGCAATGAATCAAGAGGGACATGTATGAAAATTATGAATGGTGGCTGTGCCACAAATAGTATGTCAACTACATGATCATGCTAAGCAATATGACAATGATGAATGTGTAATGATAAAAGGAATGGTGGAAAGATGCATGGCAATATATCTCGGAATGGCTATGGAAATGCCATAATAGGTAGGTATGGTGGCTGTTTTGAGGAATATATAAGGAGGTTTATGTGAAGAGCGTATCATATCACGGGGTTTGGATGCACCGGCGAAGTTTGCACCAACTCTCAATGTGAGAAAGGGCAATGCACGGTACCAAAGAGGCTAGCAATGATGGAAGGGTGAGAGTGCGTATAATCCTACTCAACATTAGTCATGAAGAACTCACATACTTATTGCAAAAATCTACAAGTCATCAAAAAACAAGCACTACGCGCATGCTCCTAGGGGGATAGATTGATAGGAAAAGACCATCGCTCGTCCCCGACTGCCACTCATAAGGAAGACAATCAAAGAACACCTCATGTTTCAAATTTGCTACATAACGTTTACCATACGTGCATTATGCTACGAGACTTGCAAACTTCAACACAAGAACTTCTAAAATTCACAACTACTCAACTAGCACGACTTTGATATTATTACCTCCATATCTCAAAACAATCATCAAGCATCAAACTTCTCTTAGTATTCAACACACTCATAAGAAAGTTTTTACTAGTCTTGAATACCTAGCATATTAGGATTATTTAAGCAAATTACCATGCTATTTAAGACTCTCAAAATAATATAAGTGAAGCATGAGAGTTCATCTATTTCTATAAAATAAAACCACCACCATGCTCTAAAAGGATATAAGTGAAGCACTAGAGCAACAACAAACTACTCCGAAAGATATAAGTGAAGCTCAATGAGTAGTCAAATAATTATGCAACTATGTGAAGACTCTCTAATATTTAATAATTTCAGATCTTGGTATTTTATTCAAACAGCAAGCAAAACAAAAGTAAATAAAATTACGCTCCAAGCAAAATACATATCTTGTGGAGAATAAAAATATAGCTCCAAGTAAAGTTACCGATGAACGAAGACGAAAGAGGGGATGCCATCTGGGGCATCCCCAAGCTTAGGCTCTTGTTTGTCCTTGAATATTACCTTGAGGTTCCTTGGGCATCCCCAAGCTTAGGCTCTTGCCACTCCTTATTCCATAGTCCATCGAATCTTTACCCAAAACTTGAAAACTTCACAACACAAAACTTAACAGAAAACTCGTAAGCTCCGTTAGCGAAAGAAAACAAAAACCACTTCAAGGTACTGTAATGAACTCATTCTTTATTTATATTGGTGTTAAACCTACTGTATTCCAACTTCTGTATGGTTTATAAACTATTTTACTAGCCATAGATTCATCAAAATAAGCAAACAACACATAGAAAACAGAATCTGTCAAAAACAGAACAGTCTGTAGTAATCTGTATCAAACATATACTTCTGGAACTCATAAAATTCTCAAATAAATTGCTGGACGTGAGGAATTTATTTATTAATCATCTGCAAAAAGAATTAACTAAATAGCACTCTCCAATAAAAACTGTCAGCAATTTTCGTGAGTGCTAAAGTTTCTATTTTTTACAGCAAGATCAACAAGACTTTCCCCAAGTCTTCCCAAAGGTTCTGCTTGGCACAAACACTAATTAAACACATAAAACCACATCTATACATAGGTTGGATGATTAATTTATTACTAAACATGAACAAAAGCAAGGAACAAGAATAAAGTTGGGTTGCCTCCCAATAAGCGCTATCGTTTAACGCCCCTAGCTAGGCATGATGATTTCAATGATGCTCGTATAGAAGATAAGAATTGTAACATAAAGAGAGCATCATGCCGAATATGACTAGCACATTTAAGTCTAATCTACTTCCTATGCATAGGGATTTTGTGAGCAAACAATTTATGGGAGCAATAATCAACTAGCATAGGGAGGCAAAACAAGCATAACTTCAAGATTTTCAACACATAGAGAGGAAACTTGATATTATTGCAAGTCCTACAAGCATATGTTCCTCCCTCATAATAATTTTCAGTAGCATCATGAATGAATTCAACAATATAACCAACACCCAAAACATTCTTTTCATGATCTACAAGCATAGAATTTTTATTACTCTCCACATAAGCAAATTTCTTCACATGAATAATAGTGGGAGCAAGCTCAACATAATAACTATCATGTGATTGAAAATTAAGATCAAGATGACAAGTTTCATGGTTATCATTGTTCTTTAAAGCATATGTGTCATCACAATAATCGTCATAGATAGCAGGCATGCTTTCATCATAATAAATATGCTCATCAAAACTTGGGGGGACAAAAAATATCATCTTCATCAAACATAGCTTCCCCAAGCTTGTGGCTTTGCATATCATTAGCATCATAGATATTCAAGGAATTCATACTAACAACATTGCAATCATGCTCATCATTCAAATATTTAGTGCCAAACATTCTAATGCATTCTTCCTCTAACACCTTGGCACAATTTTTCTTTTCATCATACTCACGAAAGATATTAAAAAGATGAAGCGTATGAGACAAACTCAATTTCATTTTTTGTAGTTTTATTTTATAGACTAAACTAGTGATAAAACAAGAAACTAAAAGACTCTATTGCAAGATCTAAAGTTATACCTTCAAGCGCTAGCCTCCCCGGCAACAGCGCCAGAAAAGAGCTTGATGTCTACTACACAACCTTCTTCTTGTAAACGTTGTTGGGCCTCCAAGTGTAGAGGTTTGTAGGACAGTAGCAAATTTCCCTCAAGTGGATGACCTAAGGTTTATCAATCCGTAGGAGGCATAGGATGAAGATGATCTCTCTCAAGCAACCCTGCAACCAAATAACAAAGAGTCTCTTGTGTCCCCAACACACCCAATACAATGGTAAATTGTATAGGTGCACTAGTTCGGCGAAGAGATGGTGATACAAGTAGTATATGGATGGTAGATAAATGTTTTTGTAATATGAAAATATAAAACAACAAGGTAAATAATGATAAAAGTGAGCGTAAATGGTATTGCAATGCTAGGAAACAAGGCCTAGGGTTCATACTTTCACTAGTGCAAGTTCTCTCAACAAAAATAACATAATTGGATCACATAACTATCCCTCAACATGCAACAAAGAGTCACCCCAAAGTCACTAATGGCGGAGAACAAACGAAGAGATTATGGTAGGGTACGAAACCACCTCAAAGTTATTCTTTCCAATCAATCCGTTGGGCTATTCCTATAAGTGTCACAAACATCCCTAGAGTTCGTACTAGAATAACACCTTAAGACACAAATCAACCAAAACCCTAATGTCACCTAGATACTCCAATGTCACCTCAAGTATCCATGGGTATGATTATACGATATGCATCACACAATCTCAGATTCATCTATTCAACCAACACATAGGACCTCAAAGAGTGCCCCAAAGTTTCTACTGGAGAATCACGACGAAAACGTGTGCCAACCCCTATGCATAGGTTCATGGGCGGAACCCGCAAGTTGATCACCAAAACATACATCAAGTGAATCACGTGATATTCCATTGTCACCACAGATACGCATGGCAAGACATACATCAAGTGTTCTCAAATCTTTAAAGACTCAATCCGATAAGATAACTTCAAAATGAACACTCAATCCATTACAAGAGAGTAGAGGGGGGAGAAAACATCATAAGATCCAACTATATATAATAACAAAGTTCGCGATACATCAAGATCGTGCCAAATCAAGAACACGAGAGAGAGATCAAACACATAGCTACTGGTACATACCCTCAGCCCCGAGGGAGAACTACTCCCTCTTCGTCATGGAGAGCACCGGGATGATGAAGATGGCCACCGGAGAAGGATTCCCCCTCCGGCAGGGTGCCGAAATGGGTCTAGATTGGCTTTCGGTGGCTATGGAGGCTTCTGGCGGCGGAACTCCCGATCTATTGTGCTCCCCGATTGTTTTAGGGTATATGGATATATATATAGGCGGAAGAAATATATCAGGGAGCCACGAGGGGCCCACGAGGGTGGAGGGCGCGCCCCCCTGCCTCGTGGCTTCCTCGTTGATCCCCTGACGTGCACTCCAAGTCTCCTGTATTGCTTTCTTTCCAAAAAAACTTTTCCGAAGGTTTCATTCCGTTTGGACTCCGTTTGATTTTTCTTTTCTGCGAAACTCTAAAACAAGGAAAAAACAGAAAGTGGCACTGGACTCTAGGTGAATAGGTTAGTCCCAAAAATAATATAAAAGTGTATAATAAAGCCCATAAACATCCAAAACACATAATATAATAGCATGGAACAATCAAAAATTATAGATACGTTGAAGACGTATCGCGCCGTCATTGCCCCTCCCTCGCTGGAGCCGGGCAAAACTTGTTGTAGTAGACAGTCGGTAAGTCTTCGTGCTAAGGCCCCATAGGACTGACGCAGCAGAACAACAACCACCACCGATGAAGAGTAGTGTAGATCAGAAGGATCCAACCTAAAAATACATGAACGTAGACGAACTATGACCAGATCCAAGCAAATCCACCAATGACAGATCCGCCGGAGACACATCTTCACACGCCCACCGACGATATTAGACACACCATCGGGACGAGGGCTAGGCGGAGAGAACCTTATTCCATCTTCAGGGAGCCGCCGCCATTTCATCTTCCTGAGTAGGACACAAATCCTAACAAAACACGAAGGAACAACTGAAAACAGAGCCCTCCTACCGGCAAAGGCCGAGATCCACCACGCCGCCATGGCCCTATGGCCACCGGAGACGGGCGGACCGACGGCGGCACCGGCGGGAGGCAGGCAAACCCTAGACTTTTCTTGGGGGAGGAGGCAGCAGTATTCCAGCGTTTTATTCCATGGGTTACAATCTCGAGACAAGAGTTCCTCACACCAAGGACGACCCGAATGCATCCATACCATAGTACATGCAGTACGGCTGTAATTTGGCAATCGATATGATAACCTATTTTGATCTTCTCTAATTTCGTGAGTAACAAACTCCTTAACTACCATGTGAGCTTTAATCTCAGCAGATAGATTCTTGCCTGAGAGAATAGAGATCACAGTCGACGAATTTGCTTAAGCAAATCACATGTCTGTCCGAATGTTGAATGTCGAGTGCCATACCCTACATAATTGCATGAATCTCCGCTTCTAGGGCATCATTATAGTGAAAGATGGCTCTCTCGTAAAGTGCGAGAGGAGTCGCTTCACAAATCTGGAGCTGTGGTCACATAGCGAGGCATTTTCATAATGCTTAGTAAATAAGCTTGGCAAGTATATTCTGACCACCGAGAAACAACACATGCACACAATCCATGGACGGATGCCTCTGGCTCTATGAATTTTTTAGGGTTACTATGGTGCGCCGATCTCTTGTCGGTCAGTTAAAGATTCACGTCGTCCGGTGTGAGCCTTCGGCCCGGTGGACCGGACCTGCCTTTTGGTACCGAACAGGTAATTGGACGGCCTAGATAACCCTTAGGTTCCAACAAGGACGTAACCTTTCGACCCCTTTTCCTAAACAAAAAACCTTTCAAGGCGAGGGCCGTTTTGTGTTGTCGAGCCCACGCCAGCCATAACTGGCTGCTTCTTTCGCCCTATAGCTCGGGCATCCGCACCGGATGCGTGTCTATCTAAGAGCATCTCTAGCAGACCCCGTAATATAATGTCGACCTGCAAAATGTGTTTGCAGTTCATGGAAAAATGACTTTATGGGCCGGCGCGGGTGGCCGCATAGTCAAACCCCACAAAACGGATCCATATAAAAGGGTATTCGCTGAATATGCTCTTTTATGGGTCGGCTTTGCGGGGTCTGCTCTGGTGCCGCTCCCATCAGCCCGCAAATCCGAAATTTGCAATTCAATTTGATACAAGAAAATACATTTCTTTGTGTTTTTAATGACATTGGATACATAAGACTTCACCAAATCTTAGCCAGAATAGTAAGATCAAAGAAAACAAGAACCACAATTATGCATCTTTAGAAGATATCCAACTTCCATAACTGCTCTCACTAGTTGGACCAATATCTTCATGCATTTGTTGTTGATCTGCGGATACTTGATTTTGCATTCTTCATTCTTCTTCTTTGGTTCTAGAGAAGTAGACGTTGTTTTCCCTCTACTTTCTTCTTTAATTGCACATGCAGTCGCATCATTACCTTCGATTCTACTAAAGAGTGCACGAACATCTATTAAGTTTCTTTCTATCAATAAATCAATGTATTCTCCTTCCCGAAAGCAAAATGAGCATCCATCTTCCTACAAACATGATGGTGTTCGAAATGAGCTATCGCAATTGAACCAAAGAATACGGTGCCAAAGACGAATGAAAACAATACATACCCCGTCGTTTTTGCATTTGAAGAACACCCATCCAGGGTGCTTCGGCGTGCCCGAATTTAGCCGCAGCACTGTCCGCGTGCAGTCATCGTACTGTATGAGCGGCATCTGCGAGCCACCGAGCCGTTGCGCGAGCGCTGAGCCCGGAGGACTATGCGGGGTGCTCCCCGACCATTCCATCGCTTGGGCAGTCACCGGTGGCCGGAAAAAGCCAAATCCGGCCACCCGCGTCGAACGCAGGAGGAGGTGGTGGAGGGCAACCTCGGGCGTGTGGCGACCTTTCGGCATGGTCCCGCAGGCTACTTTCGCCCGAATCGTGGGCGGCGGCCCGGCGACGGGGCGAGGGGGAGAGGGGAGGTGGTAGATGGGGAAAAACGTGGGCTAAAATGTCCTCCCCACCAACTGCTCCCGCTATATGCAGGGCGCCGACGGGCTGGGAGGGGGGAGGGGGGCAGGGGAACCCCCGTATTCGTGGGTTGGGATCGAGATTTTGCCGTGCCCTGCAAAAATATTTACGGGCCGGACGCGTTTACGGTGTCTGTTCGGGCGGGATTTTCCGCGCCGATCCGCATTTTGACGGTTATTTTACGGGTTGCCGCTTTTTACGGGATCTGCTAGAGATGCTCTAAGCATCGTCCGCAGAAGCACATCCATAACCACTCCCCTCGTCCTCCCTGCAGCTTGTATCGCTGTGCCGGCTGCATGTCGGCATCCCATCCACCGCCACACCCACGCTCGCGCTGTAGCTCGTGCCGCCGCATCATCTGCGTAGCCGCCGATGAGCCGGAAATGGAAGCCGTCCTCATCCTGCTCTGTCCAAACACCGTTGTTGACATTGCCAAGAACACCCCATGCACGTTCAGTGCCAAGGCATCTCGCTAGTTTGCGCGCATTTACCCTTACATTGAGGTGTTTGGTTCTCGGATTTGTAAGGTAAACCAATAACGATGGGACTTACTTACATTAATTTCTGTTTGGTTTAGCTTCGCCGTAATTAGATACCGTGTAATCATATAGCGCGCCTATTCAAATTTGATAACATACATATATCTCCGTTATCTCTTTGCTCTCTCAGCCGGATTCATCGCCACTAATCTCTCTCTCTCTCCGTACTCCGAACTCCAAATCATCATGACATTGGCCGACGTAGGCCGATGCCTTGAGCAGTGTCTTCGTCTCCAGCAAGCCATCACCATGACATTCCAATCCTATATTTTTCAATTCGTGTGTTTTTAGAATCCCATGAATCACAGAGTCCCTTGGTACATAACGCGCGCGCTTGCAGCTGTATAGACGCGCCTGGTGGCATGGGCCCACTTGCAACTATATTTAGACTTGCATTAACATTCTTCATCAAAAGCTATCATCCTTTTGGTTCTCTTGTTGGATTATAGCCTGCTACTATATTTCTTTGTGATATATAGATAGTTTTATGTTTCATGACTAGTGGAACCTGGTTAGTGGTTACTGGTCTATTTGGGATTACTATAAAATATGCCACCTCGCCTGTTCCGGTCACGCGGGCTTGTCACCCCATGCCATGCTACCTTCAAAACAATATGCCACCTTGACCGAAATCACTGTTCTGACCTCTTCAACAATTTTTGTCACAAAGTGAACTCGACATGAAAGTATTTCACAATGTGACTCTTTTAGCAACGCCACAGCCCATGGCGTTTCTTCTTCATATAAAAACGCCGGAGTAGCTCGCATTTCAAATCCATATTCGAAGGCCCAGCTAGCTAGCGTTTCCGAACCACATGGAAACGCCAAGCAAGTGGGCATTGTTGCCCACGCCGAAACGCCATGTTCCTTGATGTTTGTAGCTAAACTCCCGCCGGCCCTGCCCGTGGTCCAGGTGCCTGGCTGCGCCGTTCCTCTGGAAGCTATCATACTGGCCACTAACATCAAGTCTTCCATGTACGCACGTCCGGCTGCTAAAAAATCCTGGAATCTCTCCACGATTTTCACGACCCGACCATGCAACTATCATGCAGTAATTAACCAACTAACAGACTATCCTGGCTCTAGTTATCCGTCCAGCCTTCTGACTCCAGCTTCACGCTGCAGTCTCGCCAGACACGTCACTTCGCACGATGATATTCGGCAGCTCGCTTTGCATGCCATGTACGCATCACACGTACAGCTTCTGGACTACAAAGACGCACAACTATCCACGTCCAACTACATGCATGGCTGACATTAAAAATGCAAATACAGAAACGCCAACGCTTGTGACGTTTCGGCCTGGACGGCAACACCAACATGATTGGCGTTTCCATATGGATCAGAAACGCTAGCTAGCTGGGCGTTTGAATGTGGATTTAAAACGCGAGCTATTCCGGCGTTTCTATATGAAGAAGAAACACCACGGTTTATGGCGTTGCTAAAAGGTTAAATTATAAAATATTTTTATATCAAGTTCATTTTATGACAAAGATTGTTGAAAAGGTTAGAACAGTGATTTTGGTCCGCCACCTTGCCGCTCGACGCCGACCCTTGTCTGCTGTGCCACTAGCCAACTAGTACTAGTAGCGTTTTGAGTTATTTCCGTGCTTTGAAGGTGCAGGTCCTGATTAATTAATAGTCCCACACGGCTAATTGTGATCACTGGCGACACGCTTAAAAGGGGATGCTCGTGCACCTGTCTCGCTGGGCCTGGTGGCACGGGCCTGTCACCCCATGCTTTGGGGGGGGCAAAGAGTCGGCAAGGGGCGGGGCAATGCACTTTCCACGGCGACAAGCAGGGCCGGACTTCCGGCCAACGTATTTCGCCCCCACACTCTTTTTTTTTTTGTTGAGTGGGCCCACGTGCAAGTTCACTTCAAAAGTAAATTTAGTGATGGATCGAAGCGCATCACTTCGCTTTTGGCGTTCCTTCGTAGATCTACGGATTTCACCCTTACAAACGAAATTCCACGCTCCTCTGTCTTACTTGAGCGAATTGGTTTCGAGAGCATTCCGCCACTTTTTGGCGACTTTCAGTTTCAACCCGATTCACCGCCTACGTGCCCTTTACGCCCAGTCATTCCAAAGAACACTTTCCCCCCCCCCCCCGGTCTTACCGCGGTTGCTGCCACGGAGTTAGCCGGGGCTTCTTCCTCGAGTCCTGTCATGATCGCGCACTAGACGAAAGAGCTTTACAAGCGGCATTGCCCTTCATATCATAAATGAGAAGTGTTCAATTAGAACATGAACGCGTGACTCAATTGGTCTTAGTTAGTCTTCGGAACGGAGTGGAAGAAGGGCGGAGACTCTCATTGACTGAGGAGCCGTATGAGGTGAAAATCTCATGTACAGTTCTGTAAAGGGACAGTAAGGGTGACTTATCTGTCGACTTTTCCACTATCAACCCCAAAAAACTCAACTCTGCCTTACGTAAAGTTGCCAGAGTATCATGCAAGAGCACTCTGAAATACATTAGAGATGGACCAACCTATAAATGAAAAGAGCATCGACACACACGCATTCAAACTAGACGACGTCGGGGCCATGTACCAAAAATCCCATCGATTTTAAAAAATTGGCCAAATCAAAAGCTTCTTTTACCATTGTGTTCATCGATGGGATCTTCGAAATTATACCCCATATATATGGACATGTTCCAATGAATATTTTCAAAAACCGACTTTTACCATGAAAATCAAGTTTCCGGTGTGAACATGGTTTTCTAGGGCATATCAATGAAGTTGATATTTTTTTGCGAGGGTAAAGAGTTTTATTCCATTAGAATAGGGTTACAAACGAGAGACAAAAGTTCCTCTATGCATGGTGATCCATGATCTAGCCATACAGCAGTCGCATTCTCAATACGACTATACAAAGCCAACCAATTTGTTACCCTATTTTGCTCACGCTTAATTTTCCGTGGAATAAACTCACGAAGTACCATAAGATGCTTGATCTCAGCTACCAAATGTCCATATGCCGACCGAGACAGGTTATCACCGTTTAGGGACGCCAATGCCTCCGAGGAGTCCAATTGCACTATTATAGGAACATCACTATATTGAGCCACGAGATTCATACCTTGCATCAGTGCATGCAACTCAGCCTCTAGTGCATCATTGCAATTAAATAGGCAACGATATGCAGCAAAAACCACACTTTCATCATGTCTCCTCAAGATCATGCCAGCTGCCGCCGAGCCATCCATCGAAGAAAATGTCCCATCAACAGATAGTGCAACCCGATTTGTTGGCGGTGGTGACCATGGAAGCGCGCTAGAAACCACACCAGCACGAGTAGCTGAGCTGTCCTCCATTAGCAGAACCTTCCCCTTCAAAATGAAGTTGAGAATTATTTTGAATATGAATAAAACTCGACCTCATATGATTTTTTTTGCAATTCTTAATGTTTCTCGTCACGAGACTTTCAAGACTAGATCCACAGGCACTGGTTTCGATCGATATTTTTGTAAAGCTAGTGTTTAAGATAAATCTACTTTTCTCTCACAAATAGGAACGGTAACCAGGTGTTTCACCATATGTTATGCATTCTATGAGTGAAAAGCAAGTATCACGTATATTTCCGTTTGCACGTTTTTAAGAGATCGCACCTATATTTTTGAAAAGAAAATTAACGTGACGATAAGTAGCCTGCAATACAACCTTATATTTCCATCATACAACTTTTCTAGAAACACAAAAGGAATTTAAATGATATACACAAACCCTAGCCATTGCCGCCGCTAGGCCCTCCTCCCTTCTCCCTTCTAGTTAATTACGCTGCCACCAGAGGGCTGCAGGCAAAGCCCGGGCGCAGCGTATCTCGCGGTCGCAGTTTGGGTGGAGGCTCGCCGATTGATGCGGGGGTGACAGTGGTGTGCGGCATTCGATGGAGTGGTGCGAGTGGATGTCGAGAACTGAGGTGCGGCCTCATGGTATTGCACGGTGATGCTGGGCGGGCGTGACGGGGCACGTTCGTAGTGGGGGCGCCAATTGGACCATGGTGTGGCCCATATCTGGAGGCGTTGCGATGGTGGGTGCCACGGTGGCCGCCTCTTACCGGTGTGGTACTCTAGGTGGTTGCGGCTACGCTGAGGCTGTGCGGATTAGGCCTGGTCCGATATTTGGCAGCATTACTCCAAAGATGTGATCTATGGACGATGTCTTGAGGAAGAAGGCATGTATGTGCAACAGTGGCAGTCGATTTTATGGCCAGTTCAGCAGTTTCTAGTGATGAGACCTCCATGGCTACAATCCCATGTACCGGTACACGCGCGGCAACATTGACCTACTGCGTCCTAATATAGGGTTCTCTAATGTAGCGCACATGTGATGGCGTGGTCCTACGCTACTAGGTGATTGTCGCGACGAGACATGATATCTTAGATCTTCATATACGGCGGCTACATCGAGTATAATTTCTTGATTGAATCTACCTTCACAGATGAGAACGATGTAGCATAAGGATGATGTGGGATCGCCGGAGTATCCCAAATTGAGATTGTGGGGGTTCTAGCGACCTTCGATGTTCTGGCCCTTTGGTGGCGATCGACACTTCTCATGGCTCGACTGCTGCTTGTTTTAGCAAGATATTCACTTGTGTAGTATCTCAAATCAAGATTGTGTTATGTACATAGTTACTGGGATCAGGGAAAGTGGTGGTGACTATACATGTTGGCTTTCATTTGATGGTTGATGGATCAATATGGTAACACAAGTTTTTTTCTTCAGTTCTCGCCATTCCACTAACGTTAATACTTCACGAATGAAGAAACTTTGGTCTCCCGCTGGATGTGCAGGACCAAACACTACGGAAGAAAATTAATCAATACCATGGTCATTGAAGAAATTTGGAGCAACTTCCCTTTTGAGAAAATATTCATTTGGCACGCTGGAGGAGAAGATGGCGTCTGGTACAATTGTGAGCGGTTGTACCAATGGTCGTACCAAACGCTGCCACCTCCTCCTCGTCAATACAAATAACTTTTCTGAAGGCATAGAGGAAAAACATGGCAATCAGAGACCAAGCCAGAGAGGAAACATCACCATCCGAAGAAAGAAGTAGGGATCCGGGCGAGAAGAACTTCACTTAGATCCATTCCGGCCTTCTTCGATCTTCACCCCCTCCTTTCATTCATCGAGAATACCACCATAGAGAGAGTAATTCCAATTTGTAAGATTAGGGTTTGTAAATCAATTATGACTTATCCAGAGATTGAGATCGGATCGACCATTCATACTATTGTAGTACTTTACGATACTATCGATGTGATTCCTCTTCATTCAATCTCTGTGTCTATTATTTATTTCCCTCTCATGCGTGAGTAATCCTGTAGGCGTGGGAGAAATAGGGAATTGGCGAGATCGTGCCCATTCTATATGTCTGTATTTTGGGAGTAAATTGCATCATAAGTCCTAAAACTATTTGAGGTGTGCCAAGTTAGTCCCAAATCTATAAAAATTGCATATTTGAGTTCTAAAACTATCTAAGTCATTCACCGGAGGTCCTATACACCCCAAATTAGCCTTCATCTACACACATGGCGATTTGACCACCGGCACTCGGACATGCACCCCCCCCCCCCCCCCCCGCCCCGGCACTGTAGCAACATTTGTACATGCCCCCCCCCCCCCCCCCCCCCCCCCGCCCCGCCCCCGGCCACGTAGGCCAACATTTCGTACATTGCCCCCCCCCCCCCCCCACCACAACCAGCGCAGGAGTGCGTGAGTGATCGACGTACGAGCGCACCTGAATAATGGCATGCGAAAAGCCTGAGGCATCGTGTGGCAACCAATCCCGTCCGAGCCGATGAAGACGATGATGAAATAGATGCAGGCGACACAAACGGATCTATAGGTCCGAAAATGACAAAAAAACACTAATCAAATAACTGAGGCAAGATAAAAAAACGTAATCAACAGATCGAGAAAAATACTCTTTAAAGCAGCCAATCAACCTGGTTTATGGGTTGCGCAGTCCTTGGTGGAGATCAGGGAGATAGACCTCCTGAGGCAGCACCGAAATGATGATGGAGTTAGGTGTAGGATCTTGCGACAGATACTATGTAAGAGTATTAGAGAGAGGATCATTCTTGTATTGTTGAATCTTATGGGCGAATATATATTGTGTACTACATGTCTTGAGATACAAAAAAAAGCCTAGAGCATCTTCAGCCGGACTTGACAAATCCGATCACTCAAACGCCCGCGGACGCGTCCAGGCGTGCCACGGACACTAACTGGTCAAGCCTCAGATTTGCCTTCTCACAACCGAACATCTCAATTACCATACCTCAAATCTATACAAACTGATGCAACTATATCGATGCATTACACACATCGTCCGGCTAGAACATCACTAAGATGACATCGGACTACCAAAAGTTGGCATGTTTGGTTATGGTAGAGAAGACCATCCACGGCTGCCCTTGCCGTCCTTCTCGCGGAAGTACCGGCTGAAGATGCGGTAGGGATCGAGCCGACTCTACACGTCGCCGGAGCTGTCCTCACCGTCACTATCATCCTTCTCCTCCCTTGGTGGCATTTCGAGCATGGCACGGACCACCCGATTCTGCTCCCGGGCGAGGGCATGTGTGTTCCTCCACTGTCGCTTCTTCCCAATGTGGGTATGGATAGCTTCCTCTGCAGCCGCCCGTGCTGCCGCATCCGCTGTGCCCGGGTGCCCCATATCCGTCACATATTTGGGCTGGATATGAGGGTGTCGTTCACCCCGGACGCTTGAGGCCCATTTGAGGCGTCCGTCAAGGTTAATTTTTCATGACCGGTCCATCCGTCTAGACGTATAGGACGGGTTTGGGGCATCCGGCTGTAGATGCTTTTATATAGATAAGGTAGAGGATAAAGTAGAAGAGATATATGATCATATAGTACCAGATATACTCTAACATTATGGTATATAGATCAGGCAGCCGCCTAGCGACTGTGCGCTCCGTTGTTCAGTCTCTCTTTCATCTCTACTCCTTCACTTTTGTGGTGATTACCAAGCTCAAGCACGTTTTTAGGTTGGCTTTAGACTTAACTGCATCGCACGGACGCCATGCAAGATAGCTAGGAAAGTGATGTACATGGAGTATACTGATTTTATGCACGAGGAACGACGACATAACACAACGGGAACATGTACATGGCGAAAGAAACAATGGATTAAAACTCTCCCCGCTTATTATTATTCAACAACTGAGGAAATAACAACGGTTGATTTGAGCACGAACGACGACGGACAACAGGGAAACAAACTCACAGGCCAAAACGTGCAACGATAGCAAGCAAGAACAAGGCGAGAGAAAGGAAAGCGCGGGAATAGATGCTATGCAATCACGGCTTGCACAAGTCGATCTGGACGCGCTTGCGAGCAGGGGGAGAAGAGACTAATTCTCAGGGAACTAGCAGTTGAAGTAGGAGATGTCCCGGGAGACTTGCACAAGTTGATCTGGACGCGCCTGCTAGGGGTAACAAACTTATCAACATGGAACGACTTTGAGTATGAAATGTCCCCGGAGACGGTGACGTTGACGGACTCAGGCCGCCATGTGTTCTCAGCCGAGTCAAAGATGCGGAGGCCGAGGTGGCACGGCTCGTTGCCTTTTGCCTCATAGAAGGTGAAGGTGTCGAGGGAGTCCGAGTTGAACGTGGGACCATCGCCATCTATCAAGCGTATCACGCCGGCCCCGCCGGACGAATCGTACAGCTCGAAGACAACAAGCGATTCTGTGCCGCTTAGAGTCCCTTTCTTGGTCTTGACCACGAGCCGGTACTCGGCAAGCCCATTGCTGGTGCCTGCGAGGAAGGCGGCGGCCAGAATGAGGAGGGCGAGCTTGGCAATGGCCATGGCCATGGTGGTGGTGACTATCTGCGTGTACTTCGATATGATGATGATGGCTATCAGGTGGCCAGAGTGTATGGACCGCGCTCTCCAACTTGCCAACGGTGTGCTGCATTTATACGGTCTTGTGCCAGCAGCTGCTGTGCGATTGTGCGGGATTATGCGTCCCGCACGCTAGCGTTGGTCCTCCTTCCACCATTGCCGGAGTTGACTTCGTTGGTCTCGAGATATCCACAGCTGGAGGATCACATTATCAAACACTTTGCGGTTCCCGCTCTTCCACATAACCCACATTACTGATCTTCTCGATTGATCGTATGGGTTAAGCCCTGTCTCCATGCAGCAACGACAAGCACGTGGACAACCTTCTCTATCCTCATGGGATGTGCAGTTGATGTGGCATGTGCAATTGGTGAACATATGCACATGATCAACATATGCAGCTAGGAGCTGGTTATTTTATCCCTGCACATGTCAGGATAGGATAAAGTAACATGCATTTAAATAGCATGGCAGGTTAATTACCAGTCTGGCAACACTTATTGCTCAAACGAATGTATCTGATGTACATCTGCTTGAGCGACAAGTATTTTCAAACAGAGGTAGTACATAGGTAAGCAATAAGCTCATCCTCATATAGTCGGTCTATTTTTCCTACGCGCTACCGTTGTAAACAAGGCATTTTCAAGCAGAGAAACGTTCAGGCTTCAAAGCCTAGTGCTATTTTTATGAGTCTAAGTGTATTCCGTTGATGCTGCGGGCAAACACGTACACCGAGAGCAACTGTAAGCCGAGCATCTTGTTTGTTGTTCACGGCCTACTTGTACGCCGAGTGCCTGTATATAAACCGATTTCGCCTGCACAACTAAAACGATACCAGCCGTCGAGCGACAAGTATGTTCAGATGGAGGTCATACTTAAGTAAGCAATGAGCTCTCCCTCATATAGTCGGTTCGTTTGTCCTATAAAAGGGACCAGTTGTCTATGGACTACGGTTGTAATCGAGCCATTTTCAAGCAGAAAAACATTTTGACTTCAAAGCATAGTGCTACTTGTACGAGTTTAAGTGTGTCCATTTGATGCTGCTGGCAAACATGTACGCCAAGAGCAATGTAGAAGTGCATGCTCTAGCCAATGCAACCAAAAGACCGATCTAACGAAAGAGACTAGGCAGCACATTATACGTCAACACTCCCCCTCACGTGCGGCTCCCTCAGGTCTAAACATGGACCGAGTGTGGGCTGCAATATAATTGCGTCAGCCGGGTCTTGAACTCAAGACCTCTTGGCTCTGATACCATGTACAAGTGCATGCTCTAGCCAATGCAATCAAAAGACCGATCTAATGAAAGAGACTAGGCAGCACATTATACGTCAACAAGCAACTGTAAGTCAATCATCTTGTTTGTTGTTCACAGCCTAATTGTATGCCGAGTACCTATATATAAACCGATTGCCACTGTAGAGCTAAAACGGTAGCCAGCGGTAGACCAGTCATTGCCACGTGAAGCCGACTGCTCTCCCTGACCCTCGGCTTACAAATATGCCTTGACGTGGCATTTGGTACTGGTTCCTCAGGCCTTGCCATGTATCCTTTACGTCGGTGCAACACTCGGTGTACTTCCAATAATGTATTATGTCCAATTCTTTTGTCACATCAACTTGCAAAGAAGGACATAAAGATTGCGCTGGCAGGGGCATGTTTCAATGCATATGTTTGAAATTGGAAGTGGAGGGCGGGATAGGTAACTAACGGGTAAAGTTGCATCTAAAAAAGATTACTTAACTTTTTTACAAACAAACTGATGTGGAGAATTATGATTGCTAATAGGGGATGAAAGGGCCGACCCTAGTTGAATTCCGGGTGGAGAGAGAATTATTGTTTAGAAAGTTAAGTACTCCCTCCGTCTAGGTATATAAGTCATCTTTCGAAATCCAAATAATCCCAAAACGCGTGGTGCATTAACTCTCACCCCATTTCTTGACATAAATAAATGATTCAATCAATAAGAGATGTGGGGGCGTGTATGCTTTCAATGAATTGAGACTACAACATGATATGCAGTGGTCAGTTCATTACATGCAATCCTATTATGTAGTAAATAAACATTAAGTTCTCTCGATTTTCTCTCCACCTTGGTCGCGGTGCACAACCTAAGATGATTTATGCACCTGGACGGAGGGAGTAGAATGTTTGTAATTCTTTGTACGTCTAGCACTATTGGTACCTAAACCATCCTTAATTAAATCAGTGATAATTAATGATAGGTCAATTAAGTTATTATCCATTAATTAGAAAATTAACAATGCCATTGTGTCAATTAACAAAAGTGCCAACAACTACACAAGGTCTCGATTGCAACTAATAAAATTCACAAAGTATCACTATTCAAATTACAAAACTGCTAGCAAGTGCAAAATGTGCCAATCACGATTTACAAAATTTGCCATTGTTCAAATTACAAAGGTGCCAACAAGTGCATATAGTGCCTATCACAATATACAAGATTCACAAAGTGCCATATTCAAAGGCAAAGCACTTTCTATATGACCTACAAAGTGCCATTCATATACATATCACTTTCTATATATTTACAAAGTGCAAAATTCAAATACAAAGCACTTTCTACAGAACCTACAAAGTGCTATATATGTTCGTCGACAAAGCACTTTCCAAAATACTCCCTCCGTTCCAAAATATAAGGTGTATTGATTTCCGTGCAAGTCAACCACTCGAATGTTTGACCAAGATTAGAGAATAAAATAACAATATATGTAATTCCTAATAGATAAAATATGAAACTATTTTGTATGACAGATCAAATGATATAAATTTCATATTGTAGATATTGGTATGTTTTTCTAAAAACTTGGTCAAATATGCAATCATTTGACTTTTGGAAAAACAAATACACCTTATACTAAGGAACGGAGGGAGTGATTTAGAAAGTGCCATGTTCATATAGAAAGAACTTTCCATAAATTTACAAATTTCCAAAATATGTCCAAAGAACTTTCTATGCACACGCAAAGTGCATGTTTCCAAAGTACTAGAATCAAGGAGAAAGTGTTACTACTGTTATATCATGGAAGTGCCTGTTTCCTAACAAGATCCAATTATTTGATCATGGAAGTAAATGTTTACAAAACCCCACTATTATTCACAAAGCGCCTGTTTCGTAACAAAATTACGATATCACAGAAGTACTTTTGAAGAAAATCTGAAATGTTTAATCCAATTATTTGAAAACATATGTAGAAAAACATTAGGAAGGATAATGGTATTGTTATTTGCACCAATGTTAAAGGAAAAAAACGGTATTCTGAATTATGCTGCTTAGAACATAAAAAGGCAGAAAAAATGTTACTCAGGATTTGCGATTAGATGGAAACCCAACTATACATGCTTCTCATTTGATTCTTCGGCTGAGAAGAGCAGAGAGAACAGAGATAGCACAACTAGAAAAGTACACCTCTCAAAACAAATTCTTCTATGTTTTAAAGCAATGAGCTCTGGTGTGTTGATCTCTGTTTCTGTCTACAAAGGGCCTATCTATTTACTTTTATTGTTGAGTCAATTCCATCTTTCTTTCTTATGGCACCACGTATTGCACGGGGACCACTCTTAGCCTTGTATGCATTTTTATAATTTCAATTTGTTGAGCATTATTTAAGTATGATGGTTATATTCAAATTGGGGTAGCTAGTCATCATCTATACTTCTTTGGTTGCTTTATGTTTGCAATATAATCTTAAAAGATTTTTTAGATACAACATTACCGCTTAATGATATATTGAAATTAATGAAATGATGTTACTTGTTATATAAATTATCATTGCCTATGTGGTCAATGGTTTTTTCTATCATAGCATTCACGCTTCATAAATTATTTCTATTATTATTTACCTATTCAAGGACGAGCATGAATTAAGCTTGGGATGCTGATGCATTTCCAACGTATTTATAATTTATGAAGTATTAATGATATATTTACATCAATTATGTATGTGCAAGAGCATTGTTCCTCCATGTTTGGTTTTAGTATTTGATGACAATTCCTATGGACTAACGGTTGCTTTGAGTATGTATTTTACTTCTGGTGTTCATTGTACTGACATGACAAATGAAGAATAGAATTGGAAGTTTCTCCATAAAAAAGACTTAAGGCCAAAATAAAGGGGACCTTATAAATCCAAAAGGAGGGAGTACTTGTACGAACTTTTGAGTTTTCAAGAAATAACGAATACACATGAGTTGAGACAGCTAGATTAATTGGCTCTCTCCTACAGCAGAAGTGCGAAAGGCATTGATTCATAGTTTTGTTGTGTGGTCACATAGGGAGGCGTCCTCAACTACTTCATGCATAATTAATCTTCGCAAATGGCCGCCACCGTGAACTGAGTATAGCTCATATGGTTAGGTTGCTTATGGTGGAACCAGCTCATCAGGATTTAAGTCCTAAATTTGGTACTGGTGCTTGCATTTTTTGTTTCAATTTGTTTTAGGCTTTTTGGGTGATGTTCATTCTATGGGAGAATGTGTTCTCGTCGACTATGAAGGAGCCCGTGGCTATTTTGTTAATCTCAAACAGTACTATGAACTTTCTATGGCTTGGTATCTCAGACGGTGCTTATAGGGTAGGATGAGGGTATGTACGTTTATGTCTACATTTGCATTGCACTGTGTTCAAATACACGCGTACACAAAATGTTCGATCAATGCGTCTACCCTTTGCCAACCATGTCGATCTATGTACGTGCGTGCATGGCTAGTGTTTTTGAGTTGTTTCAGTGCTCTAAAGAACAAGTACGGTTACTTGATTTTTACTTTTTATTAGTCCCACACACGGGTAACTCTCATCGCTGGCGACACGCTTAAACTAGTCAGAGTGGGGAGTAACTTAGTGTAGTAACATGTATATCTTACTAGTCTATGTTACTACCTCCATAGTGGGTAGTAACATATGTGTCGTGTCATGCATCACTTCATTTATTATATTGTAGACTCATCTTTTCTTGATATGTGTGATGTTACCGTAACTAGCTATGTTACCACATGCCTCTATTTCTTCATTAATTACATGCCACGTCATCTATTTTACCTAGATAAGTGTGATGTTATCATCTATGTTACTCCCGCTGTGGATAGTCTTAAGGCTAGTCATAGTGAGAGTACCTTAGCAAGTAACGTAGCGCATTTCAAGACAAGTTTGCTTATGTGGCATATAGTTAATGAGGAGAGAGATGTTTGGAGTAACATAATATGTTACTGTAACATAACGTGATCCAAAGCAAAATGAGTTTATGATGTAATAAATGCTATCATCTATGATACTACTTGTATGTTACTTTGCACTATGAGGGCTAGTCATAGTGGGAGTAACATAAACAGTAATATACATGCCACATAAGCAAAAAAGATGATGTGTCATGTTATTAAAGAGAGAGACAAATAGAGTAACACAATATGTTACCATCACATAATGATTTGTAATGCAAAATAAGTATACAAAGCAATAAATGAAGACATGTATGTTACTACACCTATGACACTTCCCACTATAAAGGTAGTAACATAGACTAGTAACATATGTATGTTACTAGTCTAAGTTACTCCCCGCTATGACTAGCGCGAAGGTAGTAACAAAGACTAGTGTCATATGCATGAAACTAGTCTAAGTTACTCCCCACTATCACTAGCCAAAGAGGGGACGCACGAACACCCGTGCCGCCGGGCCTGCTGGCACGGGCCTGTCACCCCACGCTTTGTTGGAAATATGCCCTAGAGGCAATAATAAAATGGTTATTATTATATTTCCTTGTTTATGATAATTGTCTATTGTTCATCCTATAATTGTATTAACTAGAGACCGTAATACATGTGTGAATACGTAGACCATAATAAGTCCCTAGTAAGCCTCTAGTTGACTAGCTCATTGATCAGTAGATGGTTACAGTTTCCTGACCATGGACATTGGATGTCGTTGATAATGGGATCACATCATTAGGAGAATGATGTGATGGACAAGACCCAATCCTAAGCATAGCACAAGATCATGTAGTTTGTTTGCTAAAGCTTTTCTAATGTCAAGTATCATTTCCTTAGACCATGAGATTGTGCAACTCCCGGATACCGTAGGAATACTTTGGGTGTGCCAAACGTCACAACGTAACTGGGTGGCTATAAAGGCACACTACAGGTATCTCCAAAAGTGTCTGTTGGATTGGCACGAATCGAGACTGGGATTTGTCACTCCGTGTGACGGAGAGGTATCTCTGGGCCCACTCGGTAGGACATCATCATAATGAGGTCAATGTGACCAAAGAGTTGATCACGGGATGCTGTGTTATAGAATGAGTAAAAGTGACTTGCCGGTAACGAGAATGAACGAGGTATTGGGATACCGACGATCGAATCTCGGGCAAGTAACGTACCGATTGACAAAGGGAATTGTATACAGGATTGATTGAATCCCCAACATCGTGGTTCATCCGATGAGATCATCGTCGAACATGTGGGAGCCAACATGGGTATCCAGATGCCGCTGTTGGTTATTGGCCAGAGAGCTGTCTCGGTCATGTCTACATGATTCCCGAACCCGTAGGGTCTACACACTTAAGGTTCGGTGACGCTAGAGTTGTTATGGGAATTAGTGTGCAGTTACCGAATGTTGTTCGGAGTCCCGGATGAGATCCCGGACGTCACGAAGAGTTCCGGAATGGTCCGAAGGTAAAGATTTATATATGGGAAGTCCTATTTTGGCCACCGGAAAATGTACGGGATTTTTCGGTATTGTACCAGGAAGGTTCTAGAAGGTTCCGAAGTGGGGCCCACCTGCATGGGGGGACCCACATGAACGTGGGTAGTGGGGGCAAGGCCCCACACCTCTGGTCAAGGCACACCAAGATCCCCCCTTAGAAGGAATAAGATCATATCCCGAAGGGATAAGATCAAGATCCCTAAAAAGGGGGGATAACAATCGGTGGGGAAAGGAAATGATGGGATTTCTTCCCCCCACCTTTGCCAACACCCCAATGGACTTGGAGGGCAAGAAACCATCCGCCTGCACCCCTATATATAGTGGGGAGGGGCATGGGAGCCGCACCCCTTCCCCTGACGCAGCCCTCTCCCTCCCAACACCTCCGTAGTAGTAGTAGTGCTTGGCGAAGCCCTGCCGGAGAACTGCAAGCTCTACCACCACGCTGTCGTGCTGCCAGAGCTCTCCCTCAACTTCTCCTCTCCCCTTGCTGGATCAAGAAGGAGGAGACGTCCCCGGGCTGTACGTGTGTTGAACGCGGAGGCGCCGTTGTTCGGCGCTTAGATCGGAATCAACCGCGATCTGAATCGCTACGAGTACGACTCCTTCATCCGCGTTCTTGTAACGCTTCTGCATCGCGATCTTCAAGGGTATGAAGATGCACTCCCCTCTCTCTCGTTGCTAGTCTCTCCATAGATTTATCTTGGTGATGCGTAGAAATTTTTTAATTTCTGCAACGATCCCCAACAGTGGCATCATGAGCTAGGTCTATGCATAGTTTCTGTGCACGAGTAGAACACAAGTTGTTGTGGGCGTCGATTTTGTCAATTTACTTGTCGTTACTAGTCTTATCTTGATTCAGCGGCATCGTGGGATGAAGCGGCCCGGACCGACCTTACACGTATGCTTACGTGAGACAGGTTCCACCGACTGACATGCACTAGTTGCATAAGGTGGCTAGCGGGTGTCCGTCTCTCCCATATTAGTCGGATCGGATTCGATGAAAAGGGTCCTTATGAAGGGTAGATAGAAATTGGCATATCACGTTGTGGCTTTTGTGTAGGTAAGAAACATTCTTGCTAGAAACCCATAGCAGCCACGTAAAACATGCAACAACATTTAGAGGACGTCTCACTTGTTTTTGCAGGGTATGCTATGTGATGTGATATGGCCAAAAGAATGTGATGAATTATATATATGTCATGTATGAGATTGATCATGTTCTTGTAATAGGAATCACGACTTGCATGTCGATGAGTATGACAACCGGCAGGAGCCATAGGAGTTGTCTTAATTTATTGTAGGACCTGCGTGTCATTCAAAACGCCATGTAATTACTTTACCTTATTGCTAACCATTAGCCATAGTAGTAGAAGTAATAGTTGGCGAGACAACTTCATGAAGACACGATGATGGAGATCATGATGATGGAGATCATGATGATGGAGATCATGGTGTCATGCCGGTGACGAAGGTGATCATGCCGCGCCTCAAAGATGAAGATCAAAGGCGCGAGATGATATTGGCCATATCATGTCACTCTATGAATTGCATGTGATGATTGTCATGTTTACATCTTATTTGCTTAGAACGACGGTAGCATAAATAATATGATCCCTCATAAAATTTTAAGAAAGTGTCCCCCCCCTAACTGTGCACTGTTGCGAAAGTTTGCTGTTTCGAAGCACCACGTGATGATCGGGTGTGATAGATTCTAACGTTCGCATACAACGGGTGTAAGCCAGATTTACTCATGCAAAACACTTAGGTTGACTTGATGAGCCTAGCATGTACAGACATGGCCTCGGAACACAAGAGACCGAAAGGTCGAACATGAGTCGTATAGTGGATACGATCAACATGAAGATGTTCACCGATGATGACTAGTCCGTCTCACGTGATGATCGGACACGGCCTAGTTGACTCGAATCATGTATCACTTAGATGACTAGAGGGATGTCTATCTGAGTGGGAGTTCATTAAATAATTTGATTAGATGAACTTAATTATCATTGACATAGTCAAAAGGTCTTTGCAAATTATGTAGTAGCTCACGCTTTGGTTCTACTATTTTAGATATGTTCCTAGAGAAAATTTAGTTGAGAGTTGACAGTAGCAATTATGTGGACTGGGTTCATAAACTGAGGATTGTCCTCATTGCTGCGTAGAAGGAATATGTCCTTAATGCACCACTCAGCGTGCTGAACCTCGAGCGTCGGTTTTGGATGTTGCGAACATCTGACATGCACATTTTGATGACTACATGATAGTTCAGTGTGTAGTGTTAAATGGTTTAGAATTGAGGCACCAAAGACGTTTTTGAAACATCGCAGAACATATGAGGTATTCCAAGGACTGAAATTGGGATTTCAGGCTAGTGCCCACGTCAAGAGGTATGAGACCTCTGACAAGTTTCTTAAGCCTGCAAACTAAGGAGAAAAGCTCAATCGTTGAGCATGTGCTCAGATTGTATGAGTACTACAATCGCTTGAATCGAGTGGGAGTTAATCTTCCATATGAGATAGTGATGGTTCTCCAAAGTCACTTCCACCAAGCTACTAGAGCTTCGTGATGAACTATAACATACCAGGGATAGATATGATGATCCTTGAGCTATTCGCGACACCGCAAAAGTAGAAATCAAATAGGAGCATCATTTGTTGATGGTTAGTAAAATCACTTGTTTCAAGAAGGGCAAAGGCAAGAAAGGTATACTTCATGAAACGTCAAATCAGTTGGTGCTCTAGTGAAGAAACCCAAGGTTGAACCCACATCCGAGACTAAGTGCTTCTGAAATGAGGGGAATGGTCACTGAAGCAGAACTACCCTAGATGCTTGGTAGATGAGAAGGCTGGCAGGGCCGATAGAAGTACATTGGATATACATTATAATGTGTACTTTACTAGTACTCCTAGTAGCACCAGGGTATTGAATACCGGTTCGGTTGCAAAGTGGTAGTAACTCGAAATAAAAAGCTATGGAATAAACAGAGACTAGGTGAAGGTGAGATGACGATATGTGTTGGAAGTGTTTCCAAGGTTGATGTGATCAAGCATCGCATGCTCCCTCTACCATCGAGATTGTTGTTAAACCTAAATAATTGTTATTTGGTGTTTGCGTTGAGCATAGGCATGATTGGATTATGTTTATCACAATATGGTTATTCATTTAAGGAGAATAATGGTTACTCTGTTTATTTGAATAATACCTTCAATGGTCTTGCACCTAAAATGAATGGTTCATTGAATCTCGATCGTAGTGATACACATGTTCATGACAAAAGATATAAGATAATAATGATAGTACCACATACTTGTGGCACTGCCATTTGAGTCATATTGGTATAAAACGCATGAAGAAGCTCCATGTTGATGGATCTTTGGACTCACTCGTTTTTTGAAAAGTTTGAGACATGCGAACCATGTCTATTGGTTTATACGCATGAAGAAACTCCATGCAGATGGATCGTTTGGACTCACTTGATTTTGAATCACTTGAGACATGCAAATCATACCACATGGGCAAGATGACTGAAAGGCCTTGTTTTCGGTGAGATGAAACAAGAGAGCAACTTGTTGGAAGTAATACATTTGATGTGTGCAATCCAATGAGTGCCGAGGCACGCAGTGAATATCATTATGCTCTTACTTCACAGATGATTTGAGTAGATTCTAAGTATATTTACTTGATGAAACACAAGTCTGAATTATTGAAAGGTTCAAGTAATTTCAGAGTGAAGTTGAAGATCGTCGTGACAAGAGGATAAAATGTCTATGATATGATCATAGAGATGAATATCTGAGTTACGTGTTTGGTACACAACTAAGACATTGTGGAAATTGTTTCACAACTAATGCCGCCTGGAACACCATAGTGTGATGGTGTGTCCGAACATCATAGCTGCACCCTATTGGATGTGGTGCAAACCATGATGTCTCTTATCAAATTACCACAATTGTTTATGGGTTAGGCATTAGAGACAACCGCATTCACTTTAAATAGGGCACCACGTAATTCCATTGAGATGACACCGTATGAACTATGGTTTAGAGAAACCTAAGCTGTCATTTCTTAAAAGTTTGGGGCTGCGACGCTTATGTGAAAAGGGTTTAGCCTAATAAACTCGAACCCAAAGCGGATAAATGCATCTTCATAGGACACCCAAAACAGTTGGGTATACCTCCTATTTCGGATCCGGAAGCAAAAGTGATTGTTTCTAGAAACGGGTCCTTTCTTGAGGAAAAGTTTCTCTCGAAAGAATTGGGTGGGACGATGGTGGAGACTTGATGAGGTTATTGAACCGTCACTTCAACCAGTGTGTAGCAGGGCACAGGAAGTTGTTCCTGTAGCGCCTACACCAATTGAAGTGGAAGCTGATGATAGTGATCATGAAACTTCGGATCAAGTCACTACCAAACCTCTTAGGTCGACAAGGATGCGTACTATTTCAGAGTGGTACGTAATCATGTCTTGGAGGTCATGTTGCTAGACAACAATGAACCTAAGAGCTATGGAGAAATGATGGTGGGCCCGGATTTCGACAAATGGCTCGAGGCCATAAAATCCGAGAGGATCCATGTGTGAAAACATAGTATAGACTTTGGAAGAACTACTTGATGGTTGTAAGGCTATTGGGTACAGATGGATTTTAAAAGGAAGACGGACAATGATGGTAAGTATCACCATTAAGAAAGCTCGACTTGTCGTTAAGATGTTTTCCGACAAGTTCAAGAAGTTGACTGTGGTGAGACTTTCTCAATCGTAGCGATGCTAAGAGTCTGTTGGAATTGTATTAGTAGTCACTGCATTATTCATGAAATCCTGCAGATAGGATGTCAAAACATTGTTTCCTCGACAATTTTCTTGAGGAAAGGTTGTATGTGATACAACGAGAAGGTTTTTGTCAATCCTAAAAGATGCTAACAAGTATGCAAAGCTCCAGCAATCCTCACTACACCACAACACTTGATTGGGGGCAATTAACTGCCGGGAGAAATAACCGATCAAGGGCAAAACAACTGCCGGGACATTTGTTTCTGCCATTACAAACATCTTGGGGCAGAGAAACTGCCGGGAGAACTCGAACAATGACGACACATGCACTGCCGGTACACTTCAGGGCCCATCTGCTGCCGAGACAACTACACCACGGCCCATAATCTGCCGGGAATCGACTTTGATGCCAGACCGAAATATCGGGCCTACTAAGCGGGAGCTAACGAGCGCTCCTTCGGGAGGCTCGCAATGATCAGCGCCACTTGGCGCGCTCTCAGCCATCCGTCACGTGTCGCGCTCTGGACGCTCCCTTTAGATTTTGTTTTTTTATTTTTCCACACGCGTTTTCGGCTTTTTAAACGGTTTTTTCGGGTTTTTTCGACGTTTTGGTTTTCCCGCAGTCTTTCTTAGCTTTTCAAACAAAAAAATTTTGAATTTTTTTTACGCGAAAAAACGCGTTTTCTTTTATTTTCCTTTCGCGAAAGTCATGGTTTTTCTTCCGCGAGAGGCACGGTTGTGCTTTAGCGAGAGTCACGGTCGTGCCTTTCGGAAACGAAAAAACGCGTTTTCTGTTTTTTTTTTCTTTCGCGAGAGTCACGGTTTTGCTCCCGCGAGAGGTACAGTTGTGCTTTTGCGAGAGTCACGGCCGTGCCTCTCGGAAAGGGAAAAACAAACCGTGTTTTCTATTTTTTTTTCATGAGAGTCATGATTTTGCTTCCGCGAGAGGCACGGTTGTGCTTTCGCGAAAGTCACGACCGTGCCTCTAGAAAAGGGAAAAACAAAACTCATTTTCTGTTTTTTTATTTCGTGAGATTCGCGGTTTTGCTTCCGCGAGAGGCACGGTTGTGCTTTCGTGAAAGTCACGGACGTGCCTCTAGGAAAGGGAAAAAATACGTGTTTTCTGTTTTTTGTTCTTTCACGAGTCACGGTTTTTCTTTCGCGAGAGGCACGGTTGTGCCTTCGCGAGAGTCACGGCCGTGCCTCTCGGAAACGAAAAAAACGTGTTTTCTGTTTTTTTCCTTCCACGAGAATCACGGTTTTGCTTTCACGAGAGGCACGGTTGTGATTTCGCGAGAGGCACGGGCGTCCACCATGTGCCTCTCGTGCCGTCCACCAGATACAGCCGCCGCCGCCCCCAACCAGACCACCGCCGCCGTCGCCCCCCACTGTGCCACCCGCCCTAACCATCCCGCCGCCGCCGAACTCCCTCCACCCGGAGCACTATTGCCGTCGCCCCCAACCACTCCAGAGCGGCGGCTCCAAGCACCGAATTGACCGCAGCCGCCAACCACTCCAAATCCAAGCCGGCGGGCGCCCTCCACCCAGACCGCTGCCACCGTCCCCCCTCCCAACCACTCCAGAGCGGCGCCACTTTTATCAATGTTCGGCGCTTAGATCGGAATCAACTGCGATCTGAATCGCTATGAGTACGACTCCTTCATCTGCGTTCTTGTAACGCTTCCGCATCGTGATCTTCAAGGGTATGAAGATGCACTCCCCTCTCTCTCGTTGCTAGTCTCTCCATAGATTGATCTTGGTGATGCGTAGAAAATTTTCAATTTCTGCAACGATCCCCAACACGCTTCGGGGGGAAAAGATTCGGCAATGTCGGGGCGATGCACTTCCACGACGACGAGCAGGACTGGAGTTCTCGATGTCAGATTTAGGCGGGCACTCCATCACGCCCGTGCTTGCACGTGAGGTACATCATGCGGGTCCATCCCGGACATAGCAATTGGCTGGGTACCACCCCGACAAAGCGTCCGATCCTTAATAACTAGTTGATACCCCGCATGTTGCTGTGGACACATTTAGCACACAAAGTTTAGGTCAAGTCAATAAATAAATATATGCAGTGAAACATCCAATGGTAGTAATATTTCAGTTTTTCTAGTGAATGACAGTTAAGTAAAAGCGAATGAAAATAAATAAATTGACTATGTAGCAATACTGGCAAAAGGAAATTCAAACATGTCATGGTTGTGGGAGTGGAGGATTTTACATGCCGCAAGTGAAATGGTTTGACAAATTATACTAACTGTCGTGGTTTTGTCACGGCAGATGTCCTAGAGAAAGGACTTAGTCGTGGATCCATCACTATGGGTTAGCTTGAAGGGGTTAAAGCGGACACAAGGACGCAAGAGAGTTTATACTAGTTCGGCCCCTTCAAGGAAGGTAAAAGCCTACGTCTAGTTGTGATGGAATTGATGGGTGTTTCGATGACTAGGGAGCAAATAAGCTTTGACTATGTCTCGAGTTGTTGTCCCTTCCCCTTGAATCGCCGCCGGGTCATCCCCTTATATACATGGGTGACGCCCGTCGGTTTACAGAGTCCCAACACCGGCTCATAGATGTGTCCGGTTTGGTCTCTACTTATTCCTTACTTAGAATACAGGTTACATATTGACGCCGGTTTACGGCTACAGGCTCTCAGCCGATTATGGGTCTTGAGCCCTCATCTATCTTCATGGGCTTTAACATGCTTAACTACTGATGAAGTTAATCCGGCCCAGATAGGCCGGTTTACGCCCAGTAGTAATATCCCCAACATTAGGCCCCAGATTGATTTGAACAGGTTCATGTCAATCCTTAGCAAAACTTCATCTTCAACGTCTTCTTGTAGTTTGGTGAACCGCCGTGATGTCATTTTCTCTGATTGCTGTAAATCGGCGTGACGTCATGTATCATAAAGAAACTATCCGTGATACCTTCTTGTTTAATAGATCTGCGATAATCGAGGCGACAGCTCTGTTTCCAAACTTGCAGCTCCTTGATTTTCGCGCCTGACCCATGTCCCTTGCTTTATAAATAGGACCGAAGGGTCATTTCTTTTTCCCCTGCTTGCCCTTATGCTTCTTCTTCCTCGCGTCGCCTAGTCTTCGGAGCTCCGCCGCCGTCGTCGACCTCTGCACCAACTTTGGCCGCTGCATCACCCTGAGCGTACCAGAGCACCGCGGCGACCTTCCGCTTCTTCCTCAGCTCCGTTAAGTCTTCTATCCCTTTCATCATAGATCTGTTCTAGGGTTTCCATGTTCTCGACTGTTCATGGCTTGCTTCTTGTTCATATGATAGATCCTTAGACGAGTCTGTGAATCTTCGCTCTCTGTAGCAGTAGTTTTTATCGTCCGTTTTCACTTTCGCATATTAAGAGCATAGATCTTATCCATGCCTTTGCTTATTGATTCGGCACTGCTCCTTTAGGGCCTTGAATATTTATCTCCTTTATAAACATGTTCCAGATCCAAAGCTGTAGTATAATCTTGTGAAATCTGTTTTTGTGTACTTACTCATCCGCAGTCTTGACTGTTCAATGCTTAGATCAGGCGGTTTAACTTTGTAGAAATTTTTTACGAACCGGTATATACCATTAGTCCCCTTGTTGAACCGCCAGATGTTGGTTGCTTCATGAAACTCCGGTTCAGATAGTTTTGTCTCCGGTTTAACAGTGTCCATACCAACGTATCTTGATCAAATGCATTTTTGAACCAGGATCTTCTACCTTGTAGATTCCATCATGGCCAAGCAAGTGTATGAGTTCAATTGGGTCCCTTCTCGCGTCACAGAGGATCAACTGGACGATTTAGTCCTGATTGGCGCCTTGGGCAGCAAAGATACCATCCATTGGAGGGCTCCTGGCAAAGAATGCCCCCCCCCACACCTCGAGAAGGAGAGGCTGTTGTTTTCGTAGACCACTTAGCCCGGGGTTTTAAACCACCCGGTTCTAAATTCTACCGGGATGTTCTAGCTGATTTCCAACTCCATCCGCAAGACACTGGCCCCAACTCTGTTACAAATATGTGCCACTTCCAAGTGCTCTGTGAGGTGTTCTTTCAAGAGGAGCCCACAGTGGAATTATTCAGAGATCTTTTCCATCTAAACCGCCGTACTGAGTTTACTGATGGCTCTAATACGGAGTTGGGTGGCATGGCGATTCAAAAAAGTAAAGAGGTCACATACCCTCACGCCAAGCTGCACAGTCACCCCAAGGAGTGGAATCAGACATGGTTCTACTGCAAAGACACCTCCCCTACTGGCGAGAATCCCTTGCCTGGCTTTCGTCCGGAGCGGCTCAGCAATACCCATCCTTTTCCTCAACGATTGACTGCCCAGGAGAGAAGCAAATATGCTCCTCAGCTGTCAAAGCTCAGAGCCTTTATGGCCAACGGTTTAACAGGGGTTGACCTTGCTCGCTGTTGGATATCATGGAGCATACTGCCCCTTAGTCAGCGCTCCGGTTTGATGTGCGAATATACTGATAGTGTGGATGACCCACTGCGACATTCAAGACTCCAGCTCTCCGGTGAAGAAATCATAGAGGCTGTGCGTAAGATACTGAATGAACCGGAGCACATCTGCGCTAGAACCGGCCTGCTTCCCTTCTGTGCCACCAACAAACCGCCAGCTGTCAGACTTTGATTTTTCTCTTTGCTGAACCTGTTATTGACATGTCTGGTCATTGTTTGTAATATCAGGGTCTGTATAATCAGGGCGATGATCCATTTTGGAGCAAAAAGCTGCTGCAGGAGAAACCAGAGAAGGCAGACAAACCGGAAAGAGCAATCCGGCAAAAAACTAAAGCTGTGAAGAAGACTGCCCACAGGAAAAGAACCACTGCATCTTCTAATCCGGCTCCTGATGATGAGGTGGATAACCCGGACTTTGAGGTAGAGCTTGACTCACTTGGTTTATTTTTCATGTGTCTTATTGATGATGATATTTGTCAGGATGATGCCGAAGCCAGCCACGCGGATGTTGCAGTGGTAATTATTCTCTCTTCCGATTCAGAAACTTTGCCTTCACAAAAAATCCGTCAGGCAAACCGGAAAGTTAAATTTTCTCATCCTCTTGCTTATTTGGATCCTAAACTTCTTATGAAGACTCAACAACACGAGGCTCGCCGCACCACCCGGCATAGCGGCCAGGTAGTTACCTCCGCCGGTTTACCGAACAGTCCATTTCAGAAACGTCATTCCGAGGTCTCTAACTCGCCTATCAGTGCTTGTCCTAAAGCGGGCTGCTTTCGTCAACCTCTTAATCCGTCTGACTCCGATTACCAGGTTATCTCCCACTCATCTTCTGGCGAGTCATCGGCCACTCAGCTCCCGCCGCTCAAAACGGTGCTTGGGTAAGCCATATTTATTGTGATGTTTGCAGTACATTGCCTTAGAACACATGCTGTATTTAATTTGGTTAATCTTCTCAGGGCCAAACCTAGGCCAAGCAAGAAGGCCCGCCTGGACAAAGCGGCCGAAGAAGATGTCATTCCTGAAGCGGCTATCTCTGAGGATATTCCCAACAATCCACCGCGGCCAGATGATGATCTTATTGCTGAAGAGAGACCTGTTGATACCTCAGGCCCTATCCAACAGCCCACAGGTTCCATCCGGATTGAAAGCTCCACCGGTCCAACAAAATCTACTGAGAAGCCAACAGCTCCAGTGCAAACCGGCAGTACCAAGGATGATGAGGTTGTCATTACTGGCACTGGTCATGCTGAACCAAGCAATCCTGTCGCTTTATCCAAACATTCTGCCAAGGAAGAATTTGCTGCTTTTGGCAAAGGCATGTGGAACGCTGATCTGACGGTTTACTCTGCTCTGAACGCCCAAGATATCCATTCCGGCTATCTGAACCGGTTGTATACCAGCCGTGACTACGAAGCCGGTCTGGTTAATATGATGAAAGATAAATATGAGGTAACTTCCATATGGTCCTTCCTGCTTGTATGCTTTTATTCTTGCTGACTCTCCTAGCCCCCAAGGGCCGGTTTGAACTATTCTTTCAAACCGGGACTTAATAATATAAATCTTGATGCTTTGAAATGTGCTGATGTAGCCCCCAAGGGCCGGTTCAACTTAGCGTAGTTAAACCGGTACTTTAAGTAATTGAAACTGCCGCATCAGAATACATGTGATCAAATAGCCATTAGCCCCCAAGTGCCAAGTTGAATACTTCTATTGAGCTTGGGACTTTGTAAACAATTGAAAGATGAAGATCGAATATGCATTATCCCCCAAGTGCCAAGTTGAATACTTGTATTGAGCTTGGGACTTTGTAAACAATTGAAAGATGAAGATCGAATATGCATTAGCCCCCAAGTGCCAAGCGCATAACTTGTTATGTGGTTGGTACTTGAATCCTTCTACCGATTTGTTGAAACATATATCTGTATGCCTGTAGGCGGAGCTGAAGGCGAAAGAAAGCCAAGTCATCGATCTGCGAGAAAACCTGAAAACCCAACAGGATGAAACCTCCAAGGCAAAAGAGGAATTGGCCAGTGCCTTAAGCGCCATGGAACAACTTAAGGAGAACTTCAAGAAGAAACGGGCGGATTGGGCCACTGAAAAATCCGGTTTGATCAAACAAGCAGAGGATGCTGAGGCTGCACTGAAACCAGTGACGGATGAACTGACCAGCATAAAGCAGCACGTTCATGCCATGACCACTGCTATCTTTGGTAAGCCAGCTTGCCTTCTGAATTGGTTTTGCCTTCTTACAGAGTCGCTGGTTTATTAACCTTTTATGGTATTTCAGGGACACGCATTGGTCACTTGGGGTCAGATGTGCGGAAGAAATTGAAAGCTGCCTATACCTTGGTTGAACAATTGTATACTGGTGCCCAGCGGATCATCTGTACCGCGTCTCATAACAAACCGGCGCCCACTCTGATTCAAGATACTTTGATGAAACTGTCAGTGCTTCCTGCCCGGGTTGAAGAGCTGAAGAAATCTGCTGCTCGAACCGGTGCAATCAATGCTTTAATCCGGGTAAAAGCCTGGGTGCCGGATTTTGATCCTATTGAAGCGGCTCAGGGTTATCCCAGTTTGAAGGAAGACGGGTCAGAATTTGGTGAAGCGGATCTGCGAGCCATAAACCGGGAGGTACGTCCGCTAGCTTGTCAACTGGCTGAGGAAGCAGATTTGTCTCATTATCAAGCCCAATATGACAGCTAGAACAAGCGAATAGCTGCACCAATCTATGAATCGGAAAACCTGATCCCTCCAATCCTAAGCATACCTACGCTCCCGATATTGACCCGTCTTCGCTAATCCATGACGAAGCTGTTTTTCAAGCATTGATGGGAATCGACTGGACAACTGTGGATTTTCAGCCACTGGGTAGAGAAACGGAAGCTGAAGCGGCGCAGGATGACCCACAACCATCAGGCCAGGCTGGTGGCCAAGCTTAAACAGGAAGCCGGTTTTAAAACTGTCTCTCCTTTGTGAAAAACAATTACGTTATTATGGGCACCATGTTGCCTTGTAATAGGCTAGCTGATACCTTTGATGTTGATATGCCTTCGCGCATAACTTGTTCTTCCTGTGGTAATGAACTTTCCAAAATACTTTCTGAAATAAGAAATTCGTTAAGTGCCACCGCGGTTGTACCGTCAGGCGGAATATGATGTTTGTATATATAAAGTCAAAACATCCAAAATAAAATTTTAAGTATATGATCAAAAATTTTGAGATACATAATACCTGCCACCATTGAGTGTGAAGTTGGATTGGCCAACCTTGAAGCGGAGCTTTTGCAAACCCACACTGTTTGGAGGAAATAACAACTCCTATATATGTATATGACACTGGTTACCATGTAAACCGTGCTGGGTTATAAGGAACACCGTGTTACTCCATAAGAGGATGTTAACAACAAGGATCAAACCGGACAAATAGTCTCTGGATTGATGTGAACTGTGTTCCGTCAATTGATTGGTTAAAAAACTTTGTCGGTTTTAAAGAACACAATAAAAAGCAAAAAACCCCCTTCAAAGAAAAGTATGAAGCAAAAGCAACGACAAAAATGTTTGCCAAAAAGATTTATTTAAGCTGGTCAAATGGCGTAACCATGGCCAAACACGACCAAGCTCCCGTTAGGTGTAACTATGGTTCTAGTTAGCCAGGTCCCCAAGTGATTCTTGTGGCATTTATGCCGACCAAATGGCGTGGTCATGGTTCGGGTTCGACCAAGCCCCCAAGTGATTCTGTGGCCTTAGGGCGATCAAGAGGCATGACTGGTTCAGACATGACCAAGTCCCCAAGTGATCTGGTGGCTTTCGCCTATCAAGAGGCATGGTATTGGTTCAGACACGACCAATCCTCCAAGTGATATAACACGACTCTTTTAGCAAAGCGAACTCAAGGGGTAAACCGGAGGCCGCTTTAGAGCAACTCCGTTTAACCTCACATGATGTAAAAGAACAGATACCCCGCTTTAGCTGAGGTTCCGGTTTATTATACTTAATCATAATATATACATTGTATGTACATAAGCATAGCCAATGGCTCAGGTATAGTAAGGCCGAAGATGAGCTATATTCCACGGCCTGTTAGTCTCTTCCTCTGATGTACGTGAGTCCTTATGCTCTCGAATATCGATCAGATAGTATGACCCGTTATGCAGATTCTTGCTGACCACGAAAGGCCCCTCCCAAGGTGGGGATAGCTTATGCATATCAGTCTGATCTTGGATGAGCCGAAGCACCAAATCTCCTTCCTAGAAGGCTCTGGTTCTGACTCGGCGACTGTGATAAAGACGAAGATCCCGCTGGTAAATCGCCGATCGGGTGGCTACGATGTCACGCTCTTCATCCAACCGGTCCAAAGCATCTTGCCGTGCTGTCTCGTTGTCCGCTTCAATATAAGCCGTGCCACGAGGTGAATCATGACGGATATCACTAGGGAGAACCGCTTCCGCTCCATAAACCATGAAGAACGGTGTGCATCCTGTTGATCTGTTGGGTGTTGTATTGATGCTCCATAACACAGATGGTAATTCTTCTACCCAACAACCCGGCGTTCTCTGCAAAGGAACCATGAGCCGGGGCTTGATGCCTCTCAAGTTCTCTTGATTAGCTCTTTCTGCTTGACCATTGGACTGTGGATGTGCCACTGATGAAACGTCGAGCCGGATGTGCTCCCGTTCGCGGAACTCCTTCATAGCACCTTTGGATAAATTGGTACCATTATCTGTGATAATACTATGCGGAAAGCCAAACCGGAAAATCACCTTTTTGATGAACTGAACCGCCGTGGCCGCATCACACTTGCTAACAGGTTCTGCCTCCACCCACTTTGTAAACTTGTCCACCGCCACCAAGAGGTGGGTCTTCTTATCTGTGGACCTTTTGAAAGGCCCAACCATATCCAGCCCCCAAGTCGCAAACGGCCAAGTAATTGGAATCATCCTCAATTCTTGAGCCGGTACATGAGCACGTCTTGAAAACCTTTGGCAACCATCACATCGTCTGACCAGATCCTTCGCATCAGCATGAGCAGTTAACCAATAGAAACCATGGCAAAACGCTTTAGCCACCAGAGACTTTGAACTAGCGTGGTGACCACAATCTCCTTCGTGGATCTCCCGCAAAATTTCATGGCCTTCTTCAGGAGACACGCAACGTTGAAAAGCTCCTGATACACTGCAATGATGCAACTCACCGTTGATGACAGCCATGGACTTGGATCGCCAGATTATCTGCCGGGCCAGAATCTCATCTTCTGGCAACTCGCCCCGGTTCTTGTACGCCAGATAAGGAAGCGTCCAATCCGGAATAATATGAAGAACTGCCACCAATTGAGTCTCCGGATCAGGAATGGCTAAATCCTCTTCACCGGGGATCTTCACCGACGGGTTGTGCAGCACATCCAGAAAAACATTGGGTGGGACTGGTTTGCGCTGAGAGCCCAGCTGGCTTAAAGCATCCGCCGCTTCATTTTTCCGCCGGTCCACGTGGTCCACCTGATAGCCTCTGAAATAACCTGCAACAATATCCACCTCACGACGATATGCTGCCATGAGTGGGTCCTTGGAGTCCCAAGTGCCAGACACTTGCTGAGCCACAAGGTCCGAATCACCGAAGCACTTAACTCGACTTAGATTCATCTCCTTAGCCATCCGAAGACCATGGAGCAAGGCTTCATACTCAGCTGCATTGTTAGTACAAGGGAACATTAACGGAGAACATAACAAAACTTATCACCTCGTGGGGAAGTTAATACGACTCCAGCCCCCGAGCCTTCCAACTGCCTGGGTCCATCAAAATGGATGGTCCAATACGTATGATCCGGCTTTTCTTCAGGTGCTTGCATTTCCATCCAATCATTGATGAAATCAACAAGTGCTTGAGACTTAATCGCCGTCCGAGGCACATATTTCAAACCGTACGGCCCCAGCTCTATAGCCCACTTTGCAATCCGGCCAGTTGCTTCCCGGTTCTGGATGATATCTCCCAAAGGAGCAGAACTGACCACCGTAATTGGGTGCCCTTGGAAGTATTGCTTAAGCTTCCGGCTTGCCATAAAAACTCCGTACACCAGCTTCTGCCAATGAGGATACCTTTGCTTGGACTCAATGAGTACCTCGCTGATATAATAGACCGGACGTTGAACCGGATGCTCCTTACCTGCCTCCTTTCGTTCCACCACAATAGCCACGCTGACCGCACGAGCATTAGCAGCAACATATATTAGTAATGGCTCCTTGTCAATGGGAGCGGCGAGCACAGGCGGTTTGGCCAATTGCCGCTTTAAGTCCTCAAATGCTTCATCAGCAGCAGAACTCCAGACGAATTGATCCGTCTTCTTCAACATCTGATACAAAGGGATCGCCTTCTCACCAAGGCGGCTGATAAACCGGCTTAACGCGGCAATCCGGCCTGCCAGGCGTTGAACATCATTGATACACTTCGATTTAGCTAGGGAGGTGATGGCTGTGATCTTCTCCGGATTAGCCTCAATTCCCCTATTGGACACCAGAAAACACAATAACTTGCCCGCCGGTACACCAAAGACACACTTGTCCGGATTAAGCATCATCTTGTACGTCCTTAGGTTATCAAAGGTTTCCTTCAAATCATCAACCAGAGTCTCCTTCTCCCTGGATTTAACCACGATATCATCCACGTAAGCATGTACATTACGGCCAATCTGCTTGTGAAGACAATTTTGTACACACCGTTGATAAGTTGCCTGGGCACTTTTGAGCCCAAAGGGCATAGACACATAGCAGAAGGCTCCAAAGGGAGTTATGAATGCCGTCTTCTCCTGGTCCTTAACTGCCATTTTGATCTGATGATAGCCAGAATATGCATCCAAAAAACTTAAACGCTCACAACCCGCCGTAGCATCAATGATTTGATCAATACGGGGGAGGGCAAAAGGATCCGCTGGACAAGCTTTATGAAGATCTGTGTAATCCACACACATACCCCAGGTGCCGTTTTTCTTAAGGACTAGCACTGGATTGGCAAGCCACTCAGGGTGGAAAACTTCAACAATAAAACCAGCTGCTAAGAGCCTGGCTACCTCTTCTCCAATCGCCTTGCGTCTATCTTTGTTAAACCGGTGGAGGAACTGTTTCACCGGTTTGTATTTAGGATCCACATTAAGTGTGTGCTCAGCGAGTTGCCTCGGTATACCTAGCATGTCAGAGGGATTCCATGCAAAAATGTCCCGATTCTCACGGATGAACTCGATGAGCGCACTTTCCTATTTCGGATCCAAGTTGGCACTAATGCTGAACTGCTTGGACGAATCGCCAGGTACAAAGTCAACAAGCTTAGTTTCTGCTGCCGATTTGAACTTCAGGGCCGGATCATGCTCCGTAGTTGGCTTCTTCAACGGAGTCATGTCCGCCGGGTCAACATTGTCTTTATAGTACTTCAACTCCTCGGTGGCACAAACCGTCTCTGCATAAGCCGCATCTCCTTCCTCGCATTCCAAAGCGATTTTGCGGCTTCCGTGAACCGTTATTGTCCCCTTGTGACCCGGCATCTTGAGCTGCAAATACACATAACAGGGCCGAGCCATAAACTTGGCGTATGCCGGACGCCCAAACAGGGCATGATATGGACTTTGGATTTTCACCACATCAAACGTTAATGTCTCCGACCTGGAATCATGATCATCCCCAAAGGCCACTTCAAGAGCTATCTTACCAACGGGATATGCTGATCTGCTAAGCACTACACCGTGGAATACTGTATTGGACGGTTTGAGATTCTTATCTGTAAGTCCCATAGGATGGAAGGTCTCATAGTATAGGATGTTAATGCTGCTCCCTCCATCCATGAGCACCTTGGTGAACTTATAACCTCCCACCTGAGGCGCCACCACCAGAGGCAACTGACCCGGATTATCGACCTGGAGTGGGTGATCCTCTCTGCTCCATATGATTGGCTGTTTAGACCAACGTAGATAACGGGGTGTGGCCGGTTCAACAGAGTTGACTGCCTGCCTCTGAACCTTCCGGTCTCGCTTGTCCAAGCTAGTGGTAAAGACATGGTACTGCCCATTACTCAACTGCTTTGGGTTGCTTTGGTAACCTGACTGTTGCTGCTGTTGGTTGTAACCACCCTGGTTGTTCTGACTATTTTGACCATTATGTCCGCCCGGATTACCATTAAATCCTGAACCGGAACTTCCTCCATCGTAACCCGGCCCGGACCCTGAGCCACTGCCAGATCTGTGATAATAGCGGAAATTATTAGAATTCTTGAACTCCTGCATAATAAAGCAATCCTTCCAAAGGTGGTTTGCTGGCTCCTCCTTCGTCCCATGTCTTGGACAGGGCTGGCTTAGCAGATAGTTCAGGCGGTTTGGGTTGGGGTTGGGTGCTCCACTATGATTTTTCGGCCTACCCTTGCGCCGTTGGCCATTGTCCTGTACGTTGGTATTAGCCACAAAATCCATGTTGCCATCCGCTTTACGCTTGCCTCCTCCGCCATTGCCTTCCTAGTGATGCTGCTGACCTTTGGAGCTGCTGTTCTTCTTCCCCTTCCCTATCTTGTCATCATCAGATTCGGGATCCTTGGTACTATCAGAATCAGCATATTTTACCAAAGCGGCCATGAGGGTCCCCATGTCGGTGCAATGACGCTTCATCCGTCCCAATTTCAACTTCAGGGGCCCAAACCGGCAGTTGCCTTCTAGGGTTAATACTGCGGTGCCGGCGTTGATGCGGTCTGAGGAGTGCAACACTTGTGAAACCCGGCGCACCCAATGAGTAGTTGACTCTCCTTCCTCCTGGACGCATGCAGCTAAGTCCACTATCGACATAGGCTGTTTACAAGTATCCTTGAAATTGTTGATAAACCGGGCTCGTAATTGGGCCCATGAACTGATAGAACTAGCGGGCAAGCTTTTTAACCAAGTACGGGCCGTTCCTTCGAGCATCATGGTGAAGTATTTCGCACACGCCGTGTCATCCACATCAAGCATCTCCATGGACATCTCATAGCTCTCTACCCATGTCTCTGGTGGTTGATCCGCCGTATAATTTGGTACCTTGCGTGGGCCTTTGAAATCCTTAGGCAAGCGCACATTGCGTAAAGGGGGGACGAGGCAAGGCACCCCCAAAGAACTAGAAGTAACACCAGGTTCGATTGAAATGGTTGGACGAACCGGCGTGAGCTGCCGAGCCTGATGCTGTGCGTCTAACTCGGCCTCCCTATGCGCTCGGGCCGGGTTCACCACATCCTGAGCGTCATCAGCACCACCCGTCGGGTTGTTACCACGGGGTGCTCCACGTCGTTCATTACTCGACACTACTGGTTCATCCATATGTCTGCTATAGCTCCGGCTTGGATGGGGGGTCGAGTGGATTCGGTCGCGGCTGTACGAGTACGCCTCCTGTTGGGCCAAAGCCGTCCTCAGAAGTTCCTTGACCCGTCGCGTCTCTACTGCTTGCGGCGAGTAACCTTCAACTGGAATGGCCTCCAGTCGTGCAGCAGCGGCAACAAGATTGTCCATTGGGTTGGAGTAGTGACCCGGAGGTGTTAAAGCATCCCGAGGTATAACGGTGTTTTGACGAGGCGGGTCCATCTGACGGGGCTGAACCGGTGCACCGGTCCCAGGGGCTTCTGCCTGGTTCCCCTCCAGCGGATTACTGGCTCTTGGTCCTGGAGTGTTGAAAAGGTCTCTGGCCTCGAAAACTGGAGGTAAGTGGGACCGGTGCTTCCTCCTCATGACTTCATGCGACGCGCTCTGATCCAACATAAGCCTGTAGGCCTGCGCGTCTAAAGCGGCCCGCTCTGCGGCCATCCTGGTGTCCTCAGCTGCCAGATCCGTTTTGGCCTGGGTGATTTGTTCCTTTACCTTTACAATCTCCGTGTTGTGAGCGTCCTGATCTGGCGGATTAACTTCTGCCATAAGCACAGCCAACGCATCAAATAGTTCTGATAGAACCTGAGCCGGTGGGCGCACAGGGCCTCCCGCCCCGGCAACCGTTGCCGCTGCTGAACCGGAGATCGTTGTCGCGGCTGTCGAAGAGTGAAGCGCTGCTTGTGTTCCGGTCATGAATATTCCAACCCGGTTAGGCAGATCAGAGGGGTCCGGAATACTGTCGCCATCGGAACAGCTCTCAATCCGGCAATCTTGTAGCTGATAAAGAGATTCGGTTTCTCCGGTCGAAGATTCGTCACCGGAACGAACGGCAGTCGCCCCGCGAAGCTCCGATCCATCCTCGTAACTCCCTCCATGGATCATTCCCACGAAGGCACGCTTCATGGCCGGTTTAACCCGGGCGGATCGCGTACGCTGAGCCGTCTCGACGAGGTCGGTGCAGATGTCCGGCTCAGTGCCCGGTTCGCCGATCTTGCCAATGAAAACGTGAATGCTACCAAAGGGGACCCGGTACCCGTACTCAATTGAGCCGGCCTCGGGGCCCCAGCCTGCGTCGTCGATGTAGAGTTTGCCGCGACGACTCTTAGTCATCCGGCCTACAGCGTAGCCCTCGAGTCCTTCAAAGTGGCCCTCCAAGAATCGGAAACCATCGTGCGATAGCCCCACGGTGGGCGCCAACTGTCGTGGTTTTGTCACGGCAGATGTCCTAGAGAAAGGACTTAGTCGTGGAGCCATCGCTACGGGTTAGCTTGAAGGGGTTAAAGCGGACACAAGGACGCAAGAGAGTTTATACTAGTTCGGCCCCTTCAAGGAAGGTAAAAGCCTACGTCTAGTTGTGATGGAATTGATGGGTGTTTCGATGACTAGGGAGAAAATAAGCTTCGCCTATGTCTCGAGTTGTTGTCCCTTCCCCTTGAACCTCCACCGGGTCATCCCCTTATATACATGGGTGACGCCCGTCGGTTTACAGAGTCCCAACACCGGCTCATAGATGTGTCCGGTTTGGTCTCTACTTATTCCTTACTTACAATACAAGTTACATATTGACGCCGGTTTACGGCTACAGGCTCTCAGCCGATTATGGGTCTTGAGCCCTCATCTATCTTCATGGGCTTTAACATGCTTAACTACTGATGAAGTTAATCCGGCCCAGATAGGCCGGTTTACGCCCAGTAGTAATATCCCCAACACTAACCTATACAATTATACAATACAAATTATGCCTTATGAGCTTTTCTACAAAAGCATATGTCCAGATTGTCCAGATAGTAACAGTTACAAATAAGCTAAATGATGTTAAACATACCAGATTTTTGGATGACAGTCTAAGTGTATCACCAGAAGATATTAATTAATGACATAGCAGAGAATGTTCCAAAGTAATTTGTGATTAAATAGCTCACCCCACAGTATTTTGCACTGTTCCAATTACTAGAGCTCGCGCACGCCAATTAAATTATCAGGTACTTTCGTTTCTTGGTAATGATTCTAATGTTCATGAGAATATGATACTGCCTAAATTGGATACATTTGTTTTGCTTACAAATGAAGGGCCTGGCATGGATAACAGGGACGAACACTGGAGCAAGACCAAGCATGGAGATGATGGCATGCGTAAGGGAACAAGAACGGAGTTGCAAGTGATGATTTCAGGACTTTGAAGCCATCATAAGGAGTGCATGAAGCCTTCGACGAAATATACAAGATGCCACTTCATATATTTCGTTTAGAGGCTATTCTAGGTGTTGCATCACGTTATTATTGGGCTAGGCCCATGTAAGTTCGCAATACTTAAGTATAGGTTGTTTTTAAAGTCCATATGTGTGGGGAAACAAGACATAGGGTTGGTTTCGGACCCCTCCTCCAAGGGCCACGAAATTCCCCCCTCTTCCTCCATATATACAGCCCTTAGGGTGTTGTTTAGACTTTGGGTTTTGTTTAGATTAAAAGTTCACCATAGCTGCAACTTCGCGTACTTCGTTTGTGTTCAACAACTAGACAAAGGCGTCACAGAACCCCACCTTCATCAATAAAGCTTTCATCTTATATTCGCAATATCCACATTGCAATCTTAGTTTCTTGCCTGTTCTTCGTTTGCTTGCAGAAAATAGACCTTCGTGGTCAGGTTGATCGTGCTCCGGCGTGGTCAATAACCTCTTAGAGTTGGTTTAGCGATCGCTAAGGCGCGACGTCTTCGCACGTTCGTAGTTGCATCGTCAAAGTCTACTCCTCCAAAATGATAATCACCATCTCATCGAAAGACGAGACACCTTTGCCTCTATCACGACGCGAGGAAGCACGGGGTGTCGGTGTCAAAACCAGCGGATCTCGGGTAGGGGGTCCCAAACTATGCGTCTAAAGCGGATGGTAACAGGAGGCAGGGGACACGATGTTTTACCCAGGTTCGGGCCCTCTTGATAGAGGTAAAACCCTACGTCCTGCTTGATTGTTCTTGATGATATGAGTATTACAAGAGTTGATCTACCACGAGATCAGAGAGGCTAAACCCTAGAAGCTAGCCTATGGTATGATTGTATGTTGTCCTACGGACTAAAACCCTCCGGTTTATATAGACACCGGAAGGGGCTAGTGTTACACAAGGTCGGTTACAAAGGAGAAGATACACATATCCATATTTCCTAGCTTGCCTTCCATGCCAAGTAAAGTCCCATCCAGACACGGGACGAAGTCTTCAATCTTGTATCTTCATAGTCCAACAGTCCGACCAAAGGATATAGTCCGGCTGTCTGGAGACCCCCTAATCCAGGACTCCCTCAGTAGCCCCTGAACCAAGCTTCAATGACGATGAGTCCGGCGCGCAATATTGTCTTCGGCATTGCAAGGCGGGTTCTTCTAAAATTTTGAATGTTTGTCAAGCAGTGTCCGGACCCATAAATGTTGGACTTCTTGGCTTCTGCGCCCAATAAGCGCTATCCTCCACGCGTCGAATGAATATGAGGAGCCAGGGCGTTTTTACATTCAACCCCCCTAGCCAGATAAGTAAATCGTCTATTTAAGGGATGGGGATTCTTAGATCCAATCCATACCATCCTCCCACAGCGAGAATCCATCGGAGCGCGCTTCGGAAAAAATTCATTCCAACATGGCCGACCATCGCAGCTCCTCCTCCCGCCCCGTAGCCCTAAGCCCGGTGATTGGGAGAGATGTTCCGTCCCACACAGTCTATTAGTCGAACTGCAGACTCAGGGATTCCTCCCTCCAGCGTATATGGTTCCCGTCCGAGTCGGGCTCGCCACATACAATAGCGGGGAGCAAGCGGAGAGCTTCCCCGGCCCCTCTACGGGGGAGCGGGTGTGCCTTGTTCCCTACTTATTAAGGGGACTCGGATTTCCAATTCATCCATTCCTCCACGGGCTCCTGGAGTTTTACGGCCTCCAACTGCATAATTTCACCCCTGCTTCCATACTACACATCGCCGGCTATGTTGCCCTTTGCGAGTTATTCCTGGGCCGTGAGGCTCATTTTGAGCTGTGGAAGAGGTTATTTTGCCTCGTCCCTTGCATGCAAAAGGGGTCACTTTATCAAGTGGGCGGAGCCGAAATATGGCACATCGCCTAAACCGGATACCTGTCCGGTACTCTGAAGAAGACGTCCAAAGACTGGCCTTCGGAATGGTTTTATATGGAGGATGTCCCTCTTCTGGACCCTGTTCGGCGGGGTCTTCCTGAGTTCAACAATGCTCCTCTGAATAAACGCCGAAGCTGGCGCCCATGGAGCCCCCAGGAGGAAGACAACGGAGAAGTCCTTTACCTGATGAACCGGATTAAAGCACTGGCTCAATCAGGATTGATAGTAATCGAAGTTATGTCAATATGCATAATGCGGGGAGTGCAGCCGCTTCAATATCGAGGGAACCCCCTATGGTGTTTTAACAGGGAAGATGATGCCATCCGTTGCGGGCGTAAGGGACCGGACTCCGCTGCTGCTTTAGCAAAAATTCTGTCCGAGTTATTCAAGGGAGAGGAATAGGAGTTCATCCGCATCAAGCCACGGGATGGATTCTCCATGTACAACCCTCCAAGCTGGGTGAGTTATATCCCCTTACTCCCATTTTCCCCGCATTTCTTGTCGTAGGTACTTACCTTGCCATTTTACGGCAGGAACTGCGAAAAGCTGTAAGGGAGGTCAACAGCCGATCTCCACAACCAGAGGACCCTGACCGGGCCCTGGGTCCCAGACTTGAAGAAGATCCGGACATATTCGTGGAGCTGATAGACAGACAATTCTATCAATTGAGCTGTGATGACGCCATGGTGCCCATTATGGCCGACTACCCCGGACTGCTCGATGCATCGCACGTAAGAAAAACCAAAATCCCAACTCCAAAAACTAGGATCCCCTTTTAGACACTTCACCTACCATATACATATGGTGTTTTACAGGGAAGGCATTCGGGACGCCGTGCCGAACCCGCAGCAACTCGCCAACAAGAAGCACCGAGGCCGGGTAGGCCAAAGAGGAAGGCGGTCAGGACAGAGCCGCCGACGCAGAGGTATGAAAAAAAACCCCGCTCCGTGGTTGTCGTCTTTCTCAAAATGTAATGACGTCCGTGTTTCTTTAATAGAAAAAACGCTCGCCGGAATATGTCCGGAGAGGCTGCCGATCATGCTTCCACCAGTCGGGCTCCAGGGCCGGACATAGAGGCGGAAGCCGACATGGGGCGGACGCCGGATACTCCTCCTACAGAGGATACGGATAGACTGTCCGCTACAAATTCAGAAGTGGAGAGTGCCATGAATCATAGGCGTCGCCGGGCCGTACTCCGTGACACTTGCTTCTCACCAAAGGCATTTGATGCCTTCAATTCTGGAGACGCGTACCTCCGTGATGCTCAAAATGGTCTAGCCAGAGCCACAGACCAGTATGTAATGGATGTACGGGTAAGTAAATCCGACGATTATATGTATCAGTAGCCCCTGAGACTTGAAACAGTTGACGCAACTGATTTAAGGATCAATATTTGTGCAAGTTCTTACTGAGAAGAATACCCAACTGTCTCAAGAGCTGAACAAGTGCAAGGCCCAGCTGGAAGCCGCTGTTGCCGCATTGAAGGAGTCCACAAAGGGTCCCCCTGGTAACTCTTTTGTCTATTGCAAAGAATATCAGTACCAGGTAGTATGCGGCGTACATGCACACCTAACAATAGATGTTGTCGGTGGCCCCGGAGTGAATCCGGAGGCCGTGGAGGCGGATACAGTACGTGATGATCGACAGCGAAACACTGGCGAGCACGTGCCGACGCGAGTCAGGCAGGAGAAAAACGATCTCCAAGATGCCAATATCCGGCTGGGCGTGGAACTGAAGGATGTCCAAGCCCACCTTGCGTACTCCGTGAAGGAGAATAAACGGCTTCAGCGTGGCATTTTAAGTAAGTTCTTGAACAAACTTTTTTAAAGGAGTTCTGCGAAGAAGCCTGCTAACAGCGTTATATCTGCAGGTGTGTTGACGGGTCGTCCCACGGAAGAGATGCCTGGGTCCTCGGGTGATCTTCTGCCAGAGCTCTCACAACTGCCGAACTTGTGATGCAGATTATTGCCCAAGCCTTGTGGCCATCCGCGTCCCAGCCAGGAGGCATGTGGGAGCTTATAGAGAAGCTGGAGGGAGCACGGAGGCGCTTCCGGTTATGGAATATATCGGCCTGTCGACAGGGTGCACGGGAAGCCTGGGCTATGGTGAAGACATGATACACCAAGGCTGACCCAAACCACATGGCCGAGGTCGGACCTGTGGGGCCCGATGGGAAGGAAATCCCCGTCAGTTTAGTGTATGATCAAGTAGAGTTAGCCGCAAAGTATTCCCAATAGGATTCTAGGCTAGACAGCCAGTTGGATGGTATAGAAGAAGAATTTAATCAGTCTTAGTGACTGTGTACTTCAACTGACATATGTAATGTCCCTAGCCGGATTGTAAATCATTTGTCATGGCGGACCTTTTCGCTTCGACCTCTGGACCCGATAGCCCGGAGTGTATCCGAATACCCACTCGGTTATATAAAAACCGGGGTATGCATGGAAACCAGGCGTAGGGGTCATAAGTGCTTGAATAGACAAGTACCCAACTAGCTATGTTATATTACATGGGTAGTAAGAAACATCTTCCAGGGAGAATAGTGCCGTTAAGGGTTCCTTTCCCTGGGTACGCATGCCCTAATGTGCATGTCCGGGCTGCGAGTCGCAGGTTAAAAACATCTAGGGGCGTGTAGTAATTTAAATGAAAGTCATCTTTTATTCACCGACCGAATATTCCCTTAAGAACGCTAGCTTTCGGCTTCACCCAGTCTGAGGTACACATCCGGCTGACCCGACAGTAACAATCGCAGAGGTGCTCCCCTTATGCCCTAGCCGAATTAACGGGAACGTAGGGCATAAACACAAGAGCCAGGCAACCCAGCTTGGCCAAAACTTAAGTCATATCGATGCATATAATGGCGAAAAAAGGTACATGCGGAAGGATGACACATGTGCGGGGCATGAAGCCCGAAAAAATGATTAGATTAAGCTTCTGTATAGGAAGCCCCCAGGTAAATTGAGCGCGGTTAGCGCATCAAGATTGTGTAACCAAGACACAGGTTTAGCCCTTTAGGGCTTTGAAGATAAAAGAGAGAAAGAAAGAGGAAAAACAGATGTGCAAAAAATTCATGGAGGTAAGGAGACGAACATAGAGTCCGGCGGTAGGCGTAGAATCTTCGTAGTCTGGCTGCGTTCCATGGGTTTGACTCGAGTCGATTATTCAATGCATCCCGCAGACGGTACGCTCCACCGGTCAGAACCTGGTCAATAATGAAGGGACCTTCCCATTTGGGCTTGAGCTTGTTCTTTTTCTTCTCTGGCAGGCGCAGAACTAGTTCACCAACGTTATAGGTTTTGGCCCGCACTTCTCTGCTTTGATACCTTCAGGCCTGTTGTTGATAGAATGCGGAATGGGCTTTTGCCACGTCGTGCTCCTCCTCCAGGGCATCCAAACTGTCCTGCCGATCGAGCTCGGCCTCTCTTTCTTTATACATGCGCACTCGGGGTGAGTCATGGATTATGTCGCAAGGCAGTACCGCCTCAGCGTCGTACACCATAAAGAACGGTGTGTATCTGGTAGTGCGATTCGGCGTGGTCCGTAGCCCCCATAGTACGGAGTCGAGCTCCTCTACCCAATGGGTGTCTGATTCCTTTAAGGATCGGACTAATCTGGATTTAATACCACTCATGATAAGACCATTCACGCGTTCGACTTGCCCGTTAGTTTGCGGATGATAGACAGATGCATAATCGAGCTTAATGCCCATGTTGCTGCACCAAAGTTTCACCTCGTCGCCTGTAAAGTTTGTGCCGTTGTCAGTGATGATGCTATGGGGAACGCCATAACGGTGTACAACCCCGGATATGAAGTCTATCACCGGTACGAATTCAGCCGTTTTGACAGGTTTGGCCTCTATCCATTTGGTGAATTTGTCCATCATGACCAGTAAGTATTTTCTCTTATGGGTTCCCCCTTTGAGGGGTCCGACCATATCGAGCCCCCAGACCGCGAAGGGCCAAGTAATGGGGATGGTTTGGAGGGCGGTAGGTGGCATGTGGCTTTGGTTTGCGAAAAGCTGGCAACCAACACAATGTTGAACCAGATGCTATGCATCTGCCCGGGCCGTCGGCCAATAAAAACCTGTACGGGAGGCCTTACTTACAAGGGCCCGTGCTGCTGCGCGGTGGTCGCCGAGTCCGTCATGGATTTCTGCCAACAGCTTCTGCCCTTCCTCTTCGGAGATGCACCTTTGAAGGTCTCCGGTTGTGCTTTTCTTATAAAGCTCTCCCTCATGGACCTTGTAGGCTTTAGATCACCGCACTATGCAGCATGCCTCATTTTGGTCCTCAGGTAGTTTCTGCCTAGTTAGGTAGGCAAGGAATGGTTCTGTCCACGGGGCGATGACGGCCATAATCATGTGGGCTGAAGGTGTTATTTCGGTGGCAGAGCCTCCGATTGTGTCAGAGTGTTCAATATCTGGGGTTGTGGCCGGGTCCAGACTAATTTTGCCGGTGTCCCCTTCCCATACCACGGATGGTTTAAAAAGTCTTTCCAGGAAGATATTTGGTGGGACAGGGTCGCGTTTAGCGCCGATACGAGATAGGATGTCTGCTGCCTGGTTGTTTTCTCGAGCCACGTGGTGGAATTACGGCCCCTCGAACCGAGCTAACATTTTAAGGATGACATTGCGATATGCCGCCATTTTCGGATCCTTGGCATCGAAGTCTCCATTTATTTGGGATATTGCGAGGTTCGAGTCCCCACGCACCTCTAGGCGTTGGATGCCCGTGGAGATCGCCATCCGGAGGCCATGTAGTAGGGCCTCGTATTCGGCTGCGTTATTGGAGTCCATATATAGTATTTGGAGCACGTATTGTACCGTGTCTCCGATGAGGGACATAAGGACGACAGCAGCCCCTAGACCAGCCAGCATTTTAGAGCCGTCGAAGTGCATGATCCAATTGGAGTATTCACCGTACTCTTTAGGGAGTTCGGCTTCTTTCCATTCGGCTACGAAGTCGGCCAGTACTTGCGACTTAATGGCTCGTCGTGGCTTATATGTTATGTCGAACGGGAGGAGCTCAATAGCCCATTTGGCAATCCAGCCCGTGGCATCACGGTTGTTTATTATGTCATTGAGTGGTACTTCGGATGCCATCGTGATCGAACACTCTTGAAAGTAGTGTCGTAATTTCCGGGATGCCATAAACACCGCGTATGCTATCTTTTGGTAATGTGGGTACCGTGATTTGCATGGAGTGAGGACGGTGGATACATAATATACGGGCTTTTGTAGCGGGAATTTGTGTCCGTCCATCTCTCGTTCGACGACGAGCACTGCGCTTACAACTTGATGAGTTGCCGCTATATATAATAGCATTGGTTCGCCAATAGTTGGCGCGGCCAAGATTGGGTTGGTGGCCAGGATGGCTTTTATTTCTTCTAGTCCGACCGTGGCTGCGTCCGTCCACTCAAAGTGTTTGGTGCGCTGAAGAAGGCGATAAAGGGGAAGTGCCTTTTCTCCTAATCGGGAGATAAAGCGGTTTAGAGCCGCCACACATCCGGTTAATTTCTGGATTTGCTTAGGTCAGTTGGGATAGCCAACTGCGACAGAGTTCGGATTTTGGCCGGATTTGCTTCAATTCCTCTACTGGAGACTATGAAGCCAGGAGCTTTCCGGTGGGAACGCCGAAAACGCATTTTTCCGGATTGAGCTTAATGTCGTATGTTCAGAGATTGGCGAATGTGAGCCTCAAGTCGTCTATTAAGGAGTCGACGTGTCTGGTTTTAATGAGCACATCGTCTACATATGCCTCCACAGTCTTGTCGATCTGCTTTTCCAAACATGTCTGGATCATGCGCTGATACGTTGCGCCGGTATTTTTGAGCCCGAAGGGCATTGTGTTAAAACAGAAAGGGTCGTATGGCGTGATAAATGCCGTTGCGGCTTGATCGGACTCCGCCATCTTAATCTGGTGGTAATCGGAGTATGCGTCGAGGAAGCACAATGATTCGTGTCCTGCAGTAGCATCGATAATTTGATCGATGCGAGGGAGTGGGAAGGGATCCTTTGGGCAAGCCATATTAAGGTCTTTGAAGTCGACGCATAGGCGCCAGGATTTGTCCTTCTTTGGTACCATCACCAGGTTTGCTAGCCAGTCCGGATGTTTTATTTCTCTGATAAACCCGGCCTCCAGTAGTTTGGCTAGATCCTCTCCCATGGCTTGTCGTTTGGGTTCGGAGAAACGCCGAAGAGTCTTCTTGACCGGCTTGAATCCTTTTAGGACATTAAGGCTATGCTCGGCCAATCCGTGTGGGATTCCTGGCATGTCTGAAGGGTGCCAGGAGAATATGTCCCGATTCTCGCGCAGAAACTCCCGTAGTGCGGCGTCCACAGCAGGGTCTAACTGTGCCCCAATGGATGCTGTTTTTGTATGGTCTGTTGGATGGACTTGGAATTTAACTATTTTGTTAGCTGGTTTAAAGGAGGTGGACTTGGATCTTTTCTCTAGTATCACGTCATCCCTGTCCACCGTGGAGCGCAGCACGGTTAATTCCTCCGCCACCAGGGCTTCGGACAATGCCTCTAGGGCTAGTGCGGCTGTTTTGTTCTCGGCGTGGAGTGCTATATCCGGATCACTAGCTAGAGTGATAATTCCCTTGGGTCCTGGCATTTTCAGCTTCATGTACCCGTAATGGGGTATGGCTTGAAAAATCGTGAATGCCTCCCGCCCTAGAAGGGCGTGGTATCCGCTACTGAACGGGGCCACTTGGGATGTAATTTCTTTGGACCTGTAATTCTCCAGAGTGCTGAATACCACATCAAGTGTGATTTTCCAGTGCAGCGTGCCTCCCGACTAGGGATGATTCCTCGAAAGGTCGTACTGCTTTGCTCAATACGGTTGTTGTCGATGTCCATTTTTTGGAGAGTTTCCTCATAGATGAGGTTTAATCCGCTGCCGCCGTCCATGAGCACCTTAGTGAGCAGAAAGTCGTCCACAATTGGATTGAGGACCAAAGCGGCTGGTGCTCGGGCTGTTCGGGATTTAGGTTCATCACTGGCGTTGAAGGTTATAGCCGTGTTGCTCCATGGATTTATTGCTGCCACATGGCAGACTTTGGCAATGCCACGGAGTGCTCTCTTACGCCTATTATTTGAGGCGAAGGTCTCGAAGACCGTCAATACTGTATTGTTATCCGTGGGGCGGTGCTCTGAAGTATTTTGGATGAGGAGATCCTCACCGCGTTTGGCCACTTGCCGGAGTACCCAACATGCTCTAAGGCTGTGTGTTGAGATGGTATCCGCTGTACTATGGATTTTACAAGGCCCGTTAAGCCATCCCTCCAATACGGTTCCATGCCCTGTAGTGGGCTTTTGCTTCTTTGTAATTGAGTCGGGCGACTTATGAGAGTGCACCCTTTTAGTTCGGACTGGGGGTTTTGTCAGAGCCGGATTGTCCCGAAATTACGTTTGGGTTTTCCAGGCAATTTCAATCGCACAGTATTTCCGTACTATGTCCGTCAAGTCAGCGAAGTGTGTTACGTCACGACGACTTATGGCGTGGAGGACTCCCTTGACCTTGTTCATTACAAGGAGGAATCTGGCCCAATAGTGATGTATTGTCTCTTGGGGCGCTTGCCTAATGTGGGAAAGATAGTTTGTATCTGGGTGGGCTGGTGGATTTAAGTCCAGACCCAATCTGTGATCTCGGGGCGGGGGATTTTCCGATCTTGGAAGTTCAGGCTCCGGGATATTGCCCTGCGGGTTCGGTATGCGGCCTGATTCTGGATTCAGGGTTAGGGCGGCGTCCTCCCGCGAGCGCGTATCCTGTTCGGAGAGCTCGGGAATCCTGACATAGTTCGTCCTTAGGATAGAGGGAGAATCGCCGCATTGCTCCGCCACCACCGCTATTTGATGGGTGACCGACGGAGAGTTAATCTCCCTTTGGTCGGGTTTAAGCCCGATCCGATCGTAGTCCGTAGTGACTCCCAGAGCGGCGATGCGATCCAAGAGCTTGTTCAAAGAGGAGAGCTCCATCGGATCCATCTGCTCGGCAAACTTTGAGCCGACATGGAGGCTATTTTCGATGACCCGAGAGGTCATCGTTGACGCAGCGGCCGAGCAGGCGGTCATGACGAAGCCGCCAAGTCGGAGAGTTTGGCCTACAGCCAGGGCTCCCCCAGAGGTGATGTTGTCCTTAAAAACGAGGTGAGCCATCTTCCTTAAGATGACGACACAGTGGAACTCACAATGAAAGCACCAATGTCGGTGTCAAAACCGGCGGATCTCAGGTAGGGGGTCCCGAACTGTGCGTCTAAGGCGGATGGTAATAGGAGGCAGGGGACACGATGTTTTACCCAGGTTCGGGCCCTCTTGATAGAGGTAAAACCCTGCGTCATGCTTGATTGTTCTTGATGATATGAGTATTACAAGAGTTGATCTACCACGAGATCAGAGAGGCTAAACCCTAGAAGCTATCCTATGGTATGATTGTATGTTGTCCTACGGACTAAAACCCTCCGGTTTATATAGACACCGGAAGGTGCTAGGGTTACACAAGGTCGGTTACAAAGGAGAAGATACACATATCCATATTGCCTAGCTTGCCTTCCACGCCAAGTAAAGTCCCATCCGGACACGGGACGAAGTCTTCAATCTTGTATCTTCATAGTCCAACAGTCCGGCCAAAGTATATAGTCCGGCTGTCCGGAGACCCCCTAATCCAGGACTCCCTCACGGGGCCCGGAAGTGGACCAACTGCGGCCTGTCGTCGCCAGAGAGCTTCCGGCGGAGAGAGACGGAGGAGTACAACCGCCGACGCGCGTCCTTCTCCTCCGCGAGATCTTCGTACGCCGGGATCTCATCCTCCTACGACGCGGGCCTGCTCCCTGTGAAGAGGGAGTGGTTGGAGGACGAGGATGAGCCGGAGGAGCCGGACGAGTTCGACTTCGTCCCCGTCAAGGAGGAGCCCGAGGAGCCCGCTCCGCTCGGCCGCCGCGGAGTCATCGGGCCGGAAGACCACGTCGCCGACGTCGACGCCATTGTGGCCGCCATCGTCGAGTGGAGCATGCGCGAGGAGGCGGAGCGCCAGCGCCACGCCGAAGAGCTCGAAGCCCTCAAGTGGCGGGAGGCGGTCGCCGACAACCTCTACAACTCCGACAAGGAGGATTGAGCGTCCTGCTCCTCCACGCCGTCGTCCATTTGCCGCGACCTTGCCGCTGTCAGATCCGACCCCTCTAGTACTAGTATTAACGTAGTATGTAGTATGAACTATGTTTGTAGTGTGTTGATCATGTGAAATCTATGTAGTATGTGATGAACTACTCGCGTTAACGAGGTGTAATTTCTCCCGTGAAAGTGTCTTTTCAAATTATGCAGTTTTAGATACGGTTTCTGTTCGGTCGCGCTAGTTTCGACCCGCAAACGTGATCTTCGTGAAACCGCAAACGCGTTTTACGAGTCAAGTTTTTGCGGGGTCTGCTAGAGTTGCTCTTAGGCCTCTAGAGGGTGGAGGCTACAGAAAAGACATTGGTTTATGACTTTATTTATCAATTCCCATATCAAGTTAACGTGGATTCCACTCCCTGCTAACAGAAAATAGAAGATATCTAATGGAAGGCGCAGGAATAAATTCTTCTGTAGCACCGAGTTGTTTAATGGCCCTACTTAATTATGCTCACACTAATTACTATTTTTAAAGTTTCCTGATTCTCTTGGTTAGAGATCATGGAAGCATTGATCTCGAATGGTTAAAAAGAAATCCCGCCTGACTTAATAGCAAAGTATAAGATACTCGGAATCCCTTTTAACTTCTCCTGCTCACATTTTCTAGCGCGTGCGTTCAAAAATAGATGTATCAGAGTTAGACTTCAACATACTATTGAACGCAAAAGCTAAAATCCAGTCGGCAGGATTTTAGTAATAGATCCGAACGACTCCTTCACCGTTCGCTCCGGATCATGCGGGCGCGCTCGTCTTCCCTCTTTCCCGATTTTTGTCTTCCCTCTTTCCTTATTTTTTTGGTTTCAGTTTCCTATTCTATCCGTAGTAATTGGTTTCTCCTTTAAAACCGCACCTGCCACATTTGTACTGCTTCGATCCTGGCCGATTGTTGCTCCCACCCTGAAATCTCGTAATAATTAATGTTGGATTAATTAGCATGCATGCCGCATCATTTTTACAGGATTATTAAAGCAGCGGTCAGAGCCATGCTAAGGTTGGTTGTAATGGAGAGTATCATATACTAGTATCATGCATATGATATTAATGTGTGATACTACCTCCGTAATGCATAGTATCATAAGTTAGTATCTTAGATTGCCTTATTAATTGTCATGCATGACACAAACTAGCGGAGCATTTAATATGATATGGTATCATGATATGATACTACATCCTCTCTTTCCTCATTTAATTGTGTGCCACATCATCCAAAACGTCTAGTTGGCATGCATAATACTACTTATGATGCTCCCACTACAACCAGCCTAAAATCAACGCTTGATTAAAGCAGAAAAATGTAGGTCATTCACAGGATTTGATCCTTGGTCGTTGGTTTAGTACATTTGCTCATCAACCACCTATTATGTGCCTAGTCCTTGTGTAGATGAAAGTGTATTTTTCATAGTTGACTTTTCGTTTCTATATTAGCATTGTAGAAAAACCCATCTTCTATATCTAAATAGCTAGCCCCCACTAATATATTTCTTTCAACATACAAGCATGCCACATCATCAAGCAACATGCATGGCAAAAGGCCCACCACAACATACATTCATGCACATGAAAATGTCCACCTCAACATGCAAACATATATTAGATATTTTACAATACATTAATCAAACACAATAAAGCATATGGATTTGCAATTTTAGTTTTCGTAGTATCACTATTCACGTCCCATAGAAATCACATATCATGGAAATGTATTGCAAATATTCCCGCAACAACGTGGGGGGTATCATCTAGTTTATGTAATGCTATTAGAGTGGAACAAAATTCACCTCGCGTGGCTATGATGGTGTCGGCGCGAAACGCCCCGATGGTGCCGACGAACAATGTTAATACGAACGGATGAATATGTATAAAAATGATAATTTACGCATCGCACATCTAATAACTTGCATACAAATACTGTGATAACTTCGACGGGATTGGGAGGTTGTTGAGACTATACCCCTGATAACTTCTATGTGAAGAGCATGGTAATTTACGCATCACATACCTGATAACTTGCGTACAAACACTATGATAACTTTGGAGGGGGGTAGGGTTGTTGTAATACATCACCGATAACTTCTACATGAATAACATGGTAATTTATGCATCATAGAACTAATAACTTATGTGCAACACGCTGATAACTTTTAACCCGGGAAATAAAGTTGAAGAAATATGTCACCGGTAATTTTTGCGCGAATAACATGGTAATTTATGCACCGCAGACCAGATAGGTTAGGTACAAACATGGCGATAACTTTGACCCGGTAACTCATGTGTGAATAACATGATAATATATGCACAACTGAGTTGATAACTAACTTAGTTCAGGTGTGATAACTTCTGACAGGGATGGTGGCCACCGGGGGGGGGGGTGCATGTTGTTAAACACCCTTCGGTAACTCGTGTAAGAATAACATGGTAATATGAACACAACAGAGCTGATGATTTAGTTAGCCCTGGCCTGGTAACTTTTTGACCGAAAAGGTTATCAAAACATGCCAACGTAAGATCTAGTTTCGAATGTCTCATCGCAACGAATTTCTCATGTGAAAATGATTTTTGTAACGAAGCGGTTGTTTGAGTAACAAAACATTTTCATTTTTTTGAAATTCAGTGGAATCCTCCCTTACATTAGCATTTTGTGTCCTCTTGGGAAATGCATGAATGTGTATGTGGGGAGAAGATCGAAGAAACCATTTTATATGCCCCGGTAATTTCTGTGGAAACACTATGATAATTTATGCTCAACTAGCATGATAACTCGCGTTGCACATCCGTGATAACTTTATACCCCCCCCCCCCCCCCCCAAAAAAAGCCGTTGGAACATACCAACGTTGGATCTAGTTTCCAAGATATCATCGCGACAAAATCATTTATGTGAAAACAATTTTTCAATTAGGACGGCAGTTTGAGCTACAAAAACATTTTGAAGTTCTAAAATAGGGAGAATCTAGGATAACATCAACATTTTTTGTTATCTAGGGCATGCATGCATGTGCACATGAGAAGAAAGGCTGAAAAATAATTTTTCATGTGTGATAATTTCTTGAAAACAGGTTGGTAACTTATGTGTCAAAGGCATGATAACTTACATAGCCCAGACCTGGTAACTTTTACATGAAAAAAATTCGTCGGAACATATCAACATGTGATCTAGTTTCGAAGATCTCGTCGCGACCAACATTTTATATAAAAACATTTTTTCAATTGGATAGGGCTAGTAGTGCCTGCAGTCGGACTGCAAGATGCAGCCCTAGCGTCTCGAAGGATCCTTCCGTCTTGATCCCATCCCGGCGAGAGGCGAACTATGAACGCCAGATTTCAGTTTAGGACGATAGGAACGTGTTAATACCAGCGATAAGAGCAGGCAAGGGCAGAGGCGATGTGAGCCGAGGCAGCCGGCGTCCCTAGCAGAGAAGGCACATGAGAATGTGATCAATACAGAGGGATCCTTGGAGATGCACCGGAGACGGGATAAGGAAGCGCCGGTGGATTGTTGTGATTTGGGAGTGGAAGAGCATATCTCTTAGAGTATCTTCAGCCGCGCCCCCAACAGGCTCTACCCAAGCGATTTTTCGTGCCGGCATCCAAAAATCGGCCTAGTCGCGCCCCCAGAAACCCGTTTTTCGCTGGTTTGGGCCGAAACTGGCGTCGGCGGACCCAGGCCGAACCCGTCGCACTGGGGGGCGCCCGAGGGCGCCGGCGCGAGCGTTTTTGGCGTGAAAGAGGATGGGCCCGTCGAGTTAGCGAGACGCCGCTTCATCGCCCTCACTGCCTCGGTTCCCGCAGGAATCAATGCAAAGGTTGTCGCCCCGGTCAGTCTCAATTGATGCCTCACGGGTGGACCAGTGAATGCGCCGCGACGCGCGCCCCGCCAGGCATGCAGCCCGTCGCCGCCCAATTGCGGCTATAAAAGGCGACCTCCCCGCTGGTGGACGCCACAGCTCTCATCTCCCCCCTCCGACGCAGAAAGCAACACTCTCCCCCTCTTCCCGCCGAAGAAACAATGGCCGAGAGGTACCCAGGCAACGGCGCAGCGAACGGCTTCGGCCGCCGCCACCTCCAAGAGCCGGAGGCGCGCCTGCTCTACGAGCTCGAGTACCCGGCGCCCCCGGGCATGCGGGTGCCGGGGACGTGGAGGCTAAGCGCCGGCGGCGTCCTGGTGCCACCGTTGCCTGAAGGGGCGGTGCGGCAGGCCGAGATCGCCCCCATCTGCTCGTCCCTGACGGAGGAGCAGCGGAACGAGCCGCGCTATGCCACCGACAGTCACATCCTCTGGACCATGTACTTCCAACGCCGCCGTGAGGAGCAGATCGCCTTCACCAACGACGTCATCCCGCGGGGACGCATCAACGCCGCGGGCGGCGCGAGTGGTGGGGCGTGCCAGGCCGCACCCTCAAGGCCGTCCTCGACCACATCGACAGCGGCAACGTGCCGCGCCTCGAGTACCCGCCGCGGCCGTCCTTCTCTCGCCGTCGTGGTAGCTCCTGGACGCTGCGGCGGATGGAGCTGGGGTCGTCCTCGTCCTTGGGCTTTGGCTCGCCAGCCGCGCTCCGCCCCATCAAGCCTGATCCGAAGGAGACGCCGCTCAGGCGCCGCACCCGCAGCGGCGCCCTCGTCATCAACAAGGGTGCCCGGCCCACCCAGCGCGGTTCCTTTCACCTGGTCCAGCCGAAGCCAGAGCCGGGACTGCTCTCGGTGAAGTGGGAGCACGTCGAGATGGCGGCCTACAACGACGAGTTGGCCCTCAAGTGGGCGAAGGAGGACTACGTCCGGAAGCAGGTACGCCACCAACGCCGGGCGTACACACGCGGAGCTCCAGGTTCGACGCCGCGGGCGCGAGGAGGGCAGCGTTATCGTCCTCGACAGCTACGAGGAGGACGAGGCCGGGCCGTCCAGCGCGCCACCGCGCCTCGGCGGCCCTGGCCAGGGCTGCAATAGGGACGGCGCCGGCCCAAGCCAACCGCGCAACGACGACGAAGATGGTGACTACACCAGCTTCTACAAACTTCTCGGCATGTAGACGACGACGGTGGCGGCGGTGGCGGCTAGACGTAGTTTGGCATAGTTTAGGCGTAGTCTGCAAGTTTTCGTGTTTTTTGTACAAATTTCAATGAAGGTTTACCGAGTTCGAGCAAAAATCGCCGAGTTTGCATATATTTGTACGGAACATCGCCGAAACCCGGGGCGACCTGTGGGCCGACAACTTGGAATAAAGTCGCCCCCCACGCGTCATTCTAGCGCCGGCTCGCCCCAGGCGGCTCTTTTTCGGTGCCCTGGGAGGCCGAACGACTGGAGATGCTCTTAGAATTAATGTCGGTAAATGAAGACGAAGAGAAAGCGATCGATGTTAAGTTGTTAACTTGGGTACCAGCGGATGGGTAAATGCCAATGAGTGGTGCGCCCGGGGATTGATATTAACTGTTGGTTATTTGTGTCAGTTTCACGCGCACATCGCGGCTGTGTGGCCCGTGCTTGGCCGAGAGATAGGGAGAAATTGTTTTTATATGTGGGATCTATTTGATGACGTGGACAACTTGCAATGACATGGTGCATAGTTGATGTGGACAATGTGCATGGTAGAAGAATAGAAAATAGTGGGGAGTAATTTCTTAAGAATAATAGACGATAGATAAAGCTATTGTTCGGATCCGACTTGTCCCGAGGAGGCCCGCTCCTTGTTGCGTGAGAATTTCTCCCCCACACTTGCCACTCTTTTCTTCCTTTTTCGTTGAGTGGGTGCTCTCCATGTGCAGGAGCTCTCTAAGTATAAATTTAGTGATGGATCAACCTATGGATGTAATGAAGCGCATCCCACATGCAAGAGCACTCTAAAATACATTAGTGATGGACCAATCTATAAAATGAAAAGACCGGCAACACACATGCATTCAAACTAGACGACGTCGGCGCCATGGATGAAAAGTCGCATCGATTAAGAACTTGGCCAAATCAAAATATGATTTCGTCATTGTGTTCATTGTGATGAGATCTTCTTTGAAATTTGAGACCATATGGACATGTTCTGATGAATATTGTCGAGAAACAATTTTACCATGAAAACCAAGTTCCCGTTATGAACATGTTTCTTTGGCACATATCAATAAAATTGAGACTTGTTTTGAAGCAAGTGTTCAATACAAACCTTACTTTTCACACACAAATAGGTAGGCCAACCTGGTGTTTGACACTATATTATCATTTGCACAATTTTAAGAGACTGCGCTTGTATTGTTTACAAGAAATTAATGTGACGATATGTAGCATGCAAGACAAATTTATTCATACAACTTTTCTTCAAAGAAACTAGTATATGGTCTAAAAACACAAAAGGAACTAAATTGCTATACAAGCACCTTACCTTTTTTTGCGGGGTATACAAGCACCCTACCAACGACCGGAACACTTGTGAACCGTCCCAGATCGGATCTGAGCCCCCACGGCATCCCTCCGTGGAGTGACTCGGGTGGCGGTGCGTGCCACCCTACCCTCCCGCCGCCCTCCCAGACCTGCGCAAAACCCCTAGTGGTGGCTCGCGGCGGGGCCCGTTTACTCTGATGCTCAGGGATGGCCAATGCGGGGTGGTCTATCAAGGCGGAGGCGTCGGGAGAGCTCGGGGCTCGGTGGCACGGCGGCGGCGTCCTCGCGGAGGGCGAGCGGCGACGCGGTGTACCTCAGATTGGTGGTGGTGTCCATCTTCTCCGACGGAGGTGGTCGGCCTGATGCTGGGTGGTCGGATCTCGAGATCCGTCATCTAGTCCCGACAGCGAGTCGGGGAGACATAGTTGCCCGTGAAAAGCGAGATGACGGTGGGCGATGGTGGTGTTCAATGCTATTACCTTGATGAAGGCATCATCGTGTAACTATTATCGACCCACTCGTGCTGCTCCAGGGTAAACTCTAGGATCTCTTCTTATAGATCGGACGATGGCGGCATTGCGATGTCATTTCTCTCTTGGGAGCATAGTTTGTGGAGCATCACTGAAAGAAAAAGGTAGGAGGCGTGGAGAGGCTCCATCTTGCATGGAGCGTTGGTGGAGATGTCAAGTCATGCCTAGTCGACAGGTGCTACGCTATGTCATGCATGTTCGGCAGGTACTACGCACGACATATCTTCCAGTGTCTTCCTGTCTAGATGGACGAGCGTAGGGCGGTGGCGTCAACGGATAGCCGGACTAGCAAGGATGATGCGGATCTCTCTCCTGAAGATGGGTTAGCGGTTCGATGTTGATGTTGGCTTTTGATACATGTGCATGTAGTGTACGCTTTAGGTCTGCTGCACCGGTAGTTGGTTCCAATATGTTATGTGGATGGATTGGTATGACACCGATTTTAGATATGGGGAGTGAGAGCACTCCACATTATCGAGTTTGCAGGTGTGAGTGGTGGCTTTAGGTGGCTGATAACCCACAAGTATAGGGGATCGAACAGTTTTCGAGGATAGAGTATTCAACCCAAATTTATTGATTCGACACAAGGGGAGCCAAAGAATATTCTCAAGTATTAGCAGCTGAGTTGTCAAATTCAACCACACCTGGATACTTAATATCTACAGCAAAGTATTTAGTAGCAAAGTAATATGATAGTAGTGGTAATGGTAGCAAAAGGTAACGGTGTCAAAAGTAATATTTTTGGTGTTTTGTTGTGATGATAACAATAGCAACGGAAAATTAAATAAGCGAAGAACAATATATGAAAAGCTCGTGGGCAATGGATCGGTGATAGAGAATTATGCCGGATGCGGTTCATCATGTAATAGTCATAACCTAGGGTGACACAGAACTAGCTCCAATTCATCAATATAATGTAGGCATGTATTCCGAATATAGTCATACGTGCTTACGGAAAAGAACTAGCATGACATCTTTTGTCCTACCCTCCCGTGGCAGCGGGGTCCTATTGGAAACTAAGGGATATTAATGCCTCCTTTTAATAGAGTACCAGAACAAAGCATTAACACATAGTGAATACATGAATTCCTCAAACTGCGGTAATCACCGGGAGTGGTCCCGATTATTGTCACTTCGGGGTTGCCGGATCATAACACATAGTAGGTGACTATAGACTTGCAAGATAGGATCAAGAACTCTCATATATTGATGAAAACATAATAGGTTCATATCTGAAATCATGGCACTCGGGCCCTAGTGACAAGCATTAAGCATAGCAAAGTCATAACAACATCCAACATAGTGGATACTAGGGATCAAACCCCAACAAAAGTAACTCGATTATATGATAAATTTCATCCAACCCATCACTGTCCAGCAAGCCTACGATGGAATTACTCACACACGGCCGTGGGGATGGTTGATGATGACGATGGCGACGGATTCCCCTCTCCGGAGCCCCGAACGGATTCCAGATCAGCCCTTCCGAGAGAGTTTAGGGCTTGGCGACGGTTCCGTATCGTAAAACGCGATGAATCCTTCTTCCTGGTTTTTTTCTCCCCGAAAGTGAATATATGGAGTCAGGGTTGAGGTCGGTGGAGCGTCAGGGGGCCCACGAGGCAGGGGGCGCGCCCAGGGGGGTAGGGCGCGCCCCCACCCTCGTGGACAGGTGGAGCCCCCCCGACTTTGATCTTCCTTCCAGTATTTTTTATATATTCCAAAATAAATCTCAATTGATTTTCAGGTCATTCCGAGAAATTTTATTTCTACACAAAAATAACACCATGGCAATTCTGCTGATAACAGCGTCAGTTCGGGTTAGTTCCATTCAAATCACGAAAGTTAGAGTCCAAAACAAGGGCAAAAGTGTTTGGAAAAGTAGATACGACGGAGACGTATCAACTCCCCCATGCTTAATCCTTTGCTTGTCCTCAAGAAATTCAGTTGATAAACTGAAAGTGATAAATAAAACCCTTTACAAACTCAGTTTGCTCTTGTTGTTGTAAATATGTAAAGCCAGCATTCAAGTTTTCATCAAAGATTATGAACTAACCATAGTCACAATAATATTTAGGTCTCATGTTTACTCATATCAATGACATAATCAACTAGCGAGCAATAATAATAAATCTCGGATGACAACACTTTTTCAAAACAATCATGATATGATATAACAAGATGGTATCTCGCTAGCCCTTTCTGAAACTGCAAAACATAAATGCAGAGCACCTTTAAAGATTAAGGACTGACTAGACATTATAATTCACGGTAAAAGATATCCAGTCAAGTCATACTCAATGTAAACTAACAGTAATGAATTCAAATGGCAGTGGTGCTCTCCAGCTGGTGCTTTTTAATAAGAGGATAATGACTCAACATAAAAGTAAATAGATGGGCCCTTCGCAGAGGGAAGCAGGAATTTGTAGAGGTGCCAAAGCTCGGTTTTGAAATAGATATGAATAATATTTTGAGCGGTATACTTTCATTGTCAACATAACAACCAAGAAATGGCGATATCTTCCATGCTACACACATTATAGGTGGTTCCGAAACAGAATGGTAAAGTTTATACTCCCCCTCCTCCAACAAGCATCAATCCATGGCTTGCTCGAAACAACGAGAGCCTCCAACTAACAACAGTCCCGGGAGAGTTTTGTTTGCAATTATTTTGATTTGATTTGCATAAAGCATGGGACTGGGCATCCTGATGACCAGCCATTTTCTCGTGAGTGAGGAGCGGAGTCCACTCCTCCTGAGAGTAACCCGCCTAACATGAAAGATGCGGACAACCCTAGTTGATACATGAGCTATTCGAGCATACAAAACAGAATGTTTATTTAAAAGTTTAGAGTTTGGCACATATAAATTTACTTGGAATGGCAGGTAGATACCATATATAGGTAGGTATGATGGACTCATATGGAACAACTTTGGGGTTTATGGAATTGGATGCACAAGCAGTATTCCCGCTTAGTACAAGTGAAGGCTAGCAAAAGACTGGGAAGTGACCAGCTAGAGAGTGACAACAGTCATGAACATGCATTAAAATTAATCAACACCGAATGCAAGCATGAGTAGGATATAATGCACCATGAACATAAATATCGTAGAGGCTATGTTGATTTTGTTTCAACTACATGCGTGACCATGTGCCAAGTCAAGCCACTCGAATCGTTCAAAAGAGGATACCACCCTATCATACCACATCACAACCATTTTAATAGCATGTTGGCACGCAAGGTAAACCATTATAATCTCTAATTGTCATTGCAAACATGTTTATTTATAATAGGCTGAATCAGGAACGATGAACTAATCATATTTACAAAAAACAAGAATGGTCGAGTTCATACCAGCTTTTCTCATCTCAATAAGTTCATCATATAATCATCATTATTGCCTTTCTCTTGCACGACCAAATAGTGTGGATAATAATAATAGTGCACGTGCATTGGACTAAGCTGGAATCTGCAAGGATTCAATTCAAGAGAGAAGACAAGGTAATATGGGCTCTTTGTTAGATCAACAATAATGCATATGAGAGCCACTCAATCATTTTAATAATGGTCTTCTTCTCTTGACCCCCAAAGAATAAGAAAATAAATAAAACTATTTACACGGGAAAGCTCCCAACAAGCAAAAGAAGAACGAGAAATGTTTTTGGGTTTTCTTTTAATTATTACTACTATAGGAATGGAAAGTAAACTAGCTGAAAGATACAACTAATTTTTTTTGTTTTTCTTAAGGTTTATTAAACACACAAGAAGAAAGCATAAAAAAGGGAAAATAAACTAGCATGGATGATACAATGAAAAAGTATGAGTACCGACAACTAGCAATGAGTGTGTGAATATGAATGTAATGTCGCTGAGAAAGACGTACTCCCCCCAAGCTTAGGCTTTTGGCCTAAGTTGGTCTAGCCACGGCTGGCCTGGCGGATATCCAAAGTAATAGTTGGGGTCGTACTTGTTGGGGAACGTAGTAATTTCAAAAATTTCATACGCACACGCAAGATCATGGTCATGCATAGCAACGAGAGGGGAGAGTGTTGTCCACGTACCCTCTTAGACCGAAAGCGGAAGCGTTATATCAACGTGGTTGATGTAGTCATACGTCTTCACGATCCGACCGATCAAGTACCGAACGCACGGCACCTCCGAGTTCTGCACACGTTCAACTCGATGACGTCCCTCGAACTCCGATCCAGCCGAACTTTGAGGGAGAGTTCCATCACCACGATGGCGTGGTGACGATGATGATGTTCTACCGACGCAGGGCTTCGCCTAAGCACCGCTACGATATGACCGAGGTGGATTATGGTGGAGAGGGGCACCGCACACGGCTAAGAGATCCAAGGGATCAATTATTGTGTCTATGGGGTGCCCCTGGCCATGTATATAAACGAGTGGAGGAGGGGAGGGGCCGGTCCTCTCTATGGCGCGCCCTAGGGGAGTCCTACTCCCACCGGGAGTAGGATTCCCCCTTTCCTAGTAGAACTAGGATCCCTTCCCAGTAGTAGGAGTAGGAGAGAAGGAAAGGGAAGGGAAAGGAGAAGGAAGGAAGGGGGCGCCCCCCCTCCTTAGTCCAATTCGGACCAGCCCATTGGGAGGGGTGCGGCCACCCTTTGAGGCCTTTCTCTCCTTTCCTGTATGGCCCATTAAGGCCCGATACGAATTCCGTAACTACTCGGTACTCCCAAAAATACCCGAATCACTCGGAACCTTTCCGATGTCCGAATATAGTTGTCCAATATATCGATCTTTACGTCTCGACCATTTCGAGACTCCTCGTCATGTCCCCGATCACATCCGGGACTCCGAACTCCTTCGGTACATCAAAACAAATAAACTCATAATATAACTGTCATCGAACTTTAAGCGTGCGGACCTACGGGTTCGAGAACTATGCAGACATGACCGAGACACGTCTTCGGTCAATAACCAATAGCGGAACCTGGATGCTCATATTGGTTCCCACATATTCTACGAAGATCTTTATTGGTCAGACCGCATAACAACATACGTTGTTCCCTTTGTCATCGGTATGTTACTTGCCCGAGATTCGATCATTGGTATCTCAATACCTAGTTCAATCTTGTTACCGGCAAGTCTCTTTACCCGTTCCGTAATACATCATCCCGCAACTAACTCATTAGTTGCAATGCTTGCAAGACTCAAGTGATGTGTATTACCGAGAGGGCCCAGAGATACCTCTTCGACAATCAGAGTGACAAATCCTAATCTCGAAATACGCCAACCCAACAAGTACCTTCGGAGACACCTGTAGAGAACCTATATAATCACCCAGTTACGTTGTGATGTTTGGTAGCACACAAAGTGTTCCTACGGTAAACGGGAGTTGCATAATCTCATAGTCATACGGAACATGTATAAGTCATGAAGAAACACTACTAGGAAAACGGCTATAGATGAAATGGACACTAATGGCGCACCACGTGTGTGGTGCGCCATTAGAGTATAGCAATGGCGCACCACATACAGGTACGCCATTAGTAATATATTACTAATGGCGCACCTGGTGTGCGGTGCGCCATTAGAAGTTTTGAAAAAAAAAACAAAATTTGTTACTAATGACGCACCGTGCCTGTGGTGCGCCATTACTAGTTGACATAGTAATGGCGCACCACACCCACGGTGCGCCATTAGAAGTTTTAAAAAAAAGTAAAAAAAACAAAAAAAAATTGTTAGTAATGGCGCACCAGTGGACAGTGCGCCATTACTAGTTTTTAACTAGTAATGGCGCACTGTCCACTGGTGCGCCATTATTAAGTTTTTTTCAAAAAAAATTCAAAAAAAATTTCAAATTTTTTTATATTTTTTTCTTTCAAAACTAGTAATGGCGCACCGTGGGTGTGGTGCACCATTACTAGTTTAACTACTAATGGCGCACCACCCCACGGTGCGCTATTACTAGTTTGCCCGGTTTCCACCGAATGCACCCCCCCCCCTCGTGGACCGCCTTTTCAGTTAAAAATAAATAAAAAAATGATAAAAATGTCAAAAAAATAAAAGAAAATAAGTTTGCCATGTGATATGTGGTCTAGTTGTTGGGAAATTTTACAAATATAAATTTCGACTTTATTTGCAAAATCTCTGTGGAAATTTGTAAAATGGGCATAACTTTTGCATACGAACTCGGATTAAAAAGTTTTATACATGAAAAATCATCTACTCGAAAAGTTACATCCGAATTTAATTGGGGGAACACCGTTAAACATTTTCAAAATCCCCAAAAACCTAACACAAAAAAAGTTATGGGGCTTTCAAGATCTAGAGGCAAAAAAATTCAAAAAAAGGTTTTGATTTTTTTTAATTTTGTTTCAGAAAATGATACATAATATGACCGGGAAGTTTGAAATATTTTTCAAAATTTCATCATAGTCATGAACATGAACAAAGTCCTAGACATCAACAAGGTATAATAGGATTGATATGCTAGATATATCAACAAGTGCCTGTGAAGTGAGCTGTTGCTGGGATTGGATAGAACTCTGAAGTTAAGCGTGCTTGGGTTGGAGTAGTGTGAGGATGGGTGACCTTTTGGAAAGTTTGACCATGGAGTGCGATTTGACCTGAGATTAAGCATATTGACCCGAGATTAAGACATAATGACCTGAGATTAAGAAAAAAACGAAAAAAAAATTTGAAATTTTTTGACAAAAATTAAAAAAAAATCTGAAAAAAAATGGCGCACCATGGAGTACTTCTATGTGGTGCGCCATTAGTATACCAGATACTAATGGCGCACCGTGGGCCATAGTAATGGCGCACCAGCATTGCGCCATTAGAATACCAGATTCTAATGGCGCACCACAGGTGCGTCATTAGAAAAAAATTCTAATGGCGTGATTCTAGTGGCGCACCAGTAGTGCGCCATTAGTAGCGAAAATAGGTGCGCCACTAGCAGCCCTTTTTCTAGTAGTGATAGCAATAGCAACAAACTAAACGATCAAGTGCTATGCTAACGGAATGGGTCAAGTCAATCACATCATTCTCCTAATGATGTGATCCCGTTAATCAAATGACAACTCATGTCTATGGTTAGAAAACATAACCATCTTTTATCAACGAGCTAGTCAAGTAGAGGCATACTAGTGACACTCTGTTTGTCTATGTATTCACACATGCATTATGTTTCCGGTTAATACAATTCTAGCATGAATAATAAACATTTATCATGATATAAGGAAATAAATAATAACTTTATTATTGCCTCTAGGGCATATTTCCTTCAGTCTCCCACTTGCACTAGAGTCAATAATCTAGTTCACATCGCCATGTGATTTAACATCAATAGTTCACATCACCATGTGATTAACACCCATAGTTCACATCGTCATGTGACCAACACCCAAAGGGTTTACTAGAGTCAATAATCTAGTTCACGTCGCTATGTGATTAATACCCAAAGAGTACTAAGGTGTGATCATGTTTTGCTTGTGAGGGAAGTTTAGTCAACAGGTCTGCTACATTCAGATCCGTATGTATTTTGCAAATTTCTATGTCAACAATGCTCTGCACAGAGCTACTCTAGCTAATTGCTCCCACTTTTAAATATGTATCCAGATTGAGACTTTGAGTCATATGGATCAGTGTCAAACCTTGCATCAACGTAACCCTTTACGACGAACCTTTTGTCACCTCCATAATCGAGAAACATATCCTTATTCCACTAAGGATAATTTTGACCAATGTCCAGTGATCTACTCCTAGATCACTATTGTACTCCCTTGCCAAACTCAGGGCAGGGTATACAATAGGTCTGGTACATAGTATGGCATACTTTATAGAACCTATGGCTAAGGCATAGGGAATGACTTTCATTCTCTCTCTATCTTCTGCCGTGGTCGGGTTTTGAGTCTTACTCAACTTCACACCTTGTAACACAGGCAAGAACTCCTTCTTTGACTGTTCCATTTTGAACTACTTCAAAATCTTGTCAAGGTATGTACTCATTGAAAAACTTATCAAGCATCTTGATCTATCTCTATAAATCTTGATGCTCAATATGTAAGCAGCTTCACCGAGGTCTTTCTTTGAAAAACTCCTTTCAAACATTCCTTTATGCTTTGCAGAATAATTCTACATTATCTCCGATCAACAATATGTCATTCATATATACTTATCAGAAATGTTGTAGTGCTCCCACTCACTTTCTTGTAAATACAGGCTTCACCGCAAGTCTGTATAAAACTATATGCTTTGATCAACTTATCAAAGCGTATATTCCAACTCCGAGATGCTTGCACCAGTCCATAGATGGATCGCTGGAGCTTGCATATTTTGTTAGTACCTTTAGGATTGAAAAAACCTTCTGGTTGCATCATATACAACTCTTGTTTAATAAATTCATTAAGGAATGCAGTTTTGTTTATCCATTGGCCAGATTTCATAAAATGCGGCAATTTCTAAGATGATTTGGACAGACTTAAGCATAGATACGAGTGAGAAACTCTCATCGTAGTCAACACCTTGAACTTGTCGAAAACCTTTTTGCGACAATTCTAGCTTTGTAGATAGTAACACTACTATCAGCGTCTGTCTTCCTCTTGAAGATCCATTTAATCTCAATGGCTCGCCGATCATTGGGCAAGTCAATCAAAGTCCATACTTTGTTCTCATACATGGATCTCATCTCATATTTCAAGGCCTCAAGCTATTTCGCAGAATCTGGGCTCATCATCGCTTCCTCATAGTTCGTAGGCTCGTCATGGTCAAGTGACATGACCTCTAGAACAGGATTACCGTACCACTCTGGTGCGGATATCACTCTAGTTTACCTATGAGATTCGGTAGTAACTTGATCTGAAGTTACATGATCATCATCATTAGCTTTCTCACTAATTGGTGTAGTAGTCACAGGAACAGATTTTTGTGATGAACTACTTTCTAATAAGAGAGCAGGTACAGTTACCTCATCAAGTTCTACTTTCCTCCCACTCACTTCTTTCGAGAGAAACTCCTTCTCTAGAAAGGATCCATTCTCAGAAACGAATATCTTGCCTTCAGATCTGTGATAGAAGGTGTACCCAACATTTTCTTTTTGGTATCCTATGAAGACGCACTTCTCCGATTTGGGTTTGAGCTTATCAGGTTGAAACTTTTTCACATAAGCATTGCAACCTCAAACTTTAAGAAACAATAGCTTAGGTTTCTTGCCAAACCATGGTTCATACGGTGTCATCTCAACGGATTTAGATGGTGCCCTATTTAACGTGAATGCAGCTGTCTCTAATGCATAACCCCAAAACGATAGTGGTAGATCGGTAAGAGACATCATAGATCGCACCATATCTAATAAAGTATGGTTATGACGTTCGAACACACCATTACACTGTGGTGTTCCAGGTGGCGTGAGTAGTGAAACTATTTCACATTGTTTTAACTGAAGGCCAAACTCGTAACTCAAATATTTTACTTCTGCGATCATATCGTAGAAACTTTTATTTTGTTACAATGATTCTCCACTTCACTCTGAAATTCTTTGAACTTTTCAAATGTTTCAGACTTGTGTTTCATCAAGTAGATATACTCATATCTCCTCAAATCATCCGTGAAGATCAGAAAATAATGATACCTGCCGCGAGCTTCAATATTCATCGGACCACATACATCAATATGCATGATTTCCAACAAATCTGTTGATTGCTTCATTGTTCCGGAGAACGGAGTCTTAGTCATCTTGCCCATGAGGCATGGTTCGCAAGCATCAACTGATTCATAATCAAGTGATTCCAAAAGTCCATCAGCATGGAGTTTCTTCATGCACTTTACACCAATATGACCTAAACGGCAGTCCCACAAATAAGTTGCACTATCATTATTAGCTTTGCATCTTTTGGTTTCAATATTATGAATATGTGTATCACTACGATCGAGATCCAACGAACCATTTTCATTGGGTGTGTAACCATATAAGGTTTTATTCATGTAAACAGAACAACAATTTATTCTCTTACTTCAATGAATAACCGTACTGCAATAAACATGATCAAATCATAGTCATGCTCAACGCAAACACCAAATAACAAGTATTTAGGTTCAACACTAATCCCAAAAGTATAGGGAGTGTGTGATGATGATCATATCAATCTTGGAACCACTTCCAACAAACAACGTCACTTCACCCTTAACTAGTCTCTGTTCATTCTGCAACTCCCGTTTCGAGTTACTACTCTTAGCAACTGAACCAGTATCAAATACCGAGGGGTTGTTACGAACATTAGTAAAATACACATCAATAATCTGTATATCAAATATACCTTTGTTCACTTTGCCATCCTTCTTATCCGCCAAATACTTGGGGCAGTTCCGCTTCCAGTGACCAGTCCCTTTGCAGTAGAAGCACTTAGTCTCAGGCTTAGGACCAGACTTGGGGTTCTTCACTTGAGCAGCAACTTGCTTGCCGTTCTTCTTGAAGTTCCCCTTCTTCTCTTTGCCCTTTTCTTGAAACTAGTGGTCTTGTCTACCATCAACACTTGATATTTTTCTTGATTTCTACCTTCGTTGATTTCAGCATTACGAAGAGCTTGGGAATCGTTTCCGTTATCCCTTGCATACCATAGTTCATCACGAAGTTCTACTAATTTGGTGATGGTGACTAGAGAATTATGTCAATCACTATCTTATCTGGAAGATTAACTCCCACTTGATTCAAGCGATTGTAGTACCCAGACAATCTGAGCACATGCTCACTGCTTGAGCTATTCTCCTCCATCTTTTTAGCTATAGAACTTGTTGGAGACTTCATATCTCTCAACTCGGGTATTTTCTTGAAATATTAACTTCAACTCCTGGAACATCTCATATGGTCCATGGCATTCAAAACGTCTTTGAAGTCCCGATTCTAAGCCGTTAAGCATGGTGCACTAAACTATCAAGTAGTCATCATATTGAGCTAGCCAAACGTTTATAACGTCTGCCTCTGCTCCTGCAATAGGTCTATCACCTAGCGGTGCATTAAAGACATAATTCTTCTGTGCAACAATGAGGAAAATCCTCATATCACGGATCCAATCCGCATCATTGCTACTAACATCTTTCAACTTAGTTTTCTCTAGGAACATATCAAAAATAAAACAGGGGAGTTAAACGCGAGCTATTGATCTACAACATAGATATGCTAATACTACCAGGACTAAGTTCATGATAAATTTAAGTTCAATTAATCATATTACTTAAGAACTCCCACTTAGAAAGACATCCCTCTAATCCTCTAAGTGATCACGTGATCCAAATCAACTAAACCATGTCCGATCATCACGTGAGATGGAGTAGTTTCAATGGCGAACATCACTATGTTGATCATATCTACTATATGATTCACGCTCGACCTTTCGGTCTCCGTGTTCCGAGGCCATATCTGTTATATGCTAGGATCGTTAAGTTTAACCTGAGTATTCCGCGTGTGCAACTGTTTTGCACCCGTTGTATTTGAACGCAGAGCCTATCACACCCGATCATCACGTGGTGTCTCAGCACGAAGAACTTTCGCAACGGTGCATACTCAGGGAGAACACTTGTACCTTGATAATTAGTGAGAGATCATCTTATAAAGCTACCGTCGAACTAAGCAAAATAAGATGTATAAAAGATAAACATCACATGCAATCATAATATGTGACATGATATGGCCATCATCATCTTGTGCCTTTGATCTCCATCTCCAAAGCATCATCATGATCTCCATCGTCACCAGCATGACACCATTATCTCCATCATCTTGATCTATATCAATGTGTCGTCACATGGTCGTCTCGCCAACAATTGCTCTTGCAACTATTACTATCGCATAGCGATAAAGTAAAGCAATTATTTGGCGCTTGCATCTTATGCAATAGAGAGATAACCATAAGGCTTTTGCCAGTTGCCGATAACTTCAACAAAACATGATCATCTCATACAACAACTTATATCTCATCACGTCTTGACCATATCACATCACAACATGCCCTGCAAAAACAAGTTAGACGTCCTCTACTTTGTTGTTGGAAGTTTTACGTGGCTGCTACGGGCTTAGCAAGAACCATTCTTACCTACGCATCAAAAACCACAACGATAGTTTGTCAAGTTGGTGCTATTTTAACCTTCTCAAGGCCCGGGCGTAGCCACACTCGGTTCAACTAAACTTCGAGAAACTGACACCCCACTACTAGGAAAAGGCCTACTAATGGCGCACCAGTTTTGCCTACTAATGGCGCATCACTGGTGCGCCATTAGTATCACGCCACTAGTATTTATTACTAATGGCGCACCACTAGTGCGCCATTAGTATATGGCGCACCACCGAGTGCACCATTAGTATATAACACCATGCACCATTAGTATGCCTCCCAGGGGCCATATTTAACCATGTGCTTTGGCACACTAAAGGCGCACTGCGGATGCATGCGCCATTAGTATACTTGGCATACTAATGGCACACTGTTTGGTGATGCGCCATTAGTATACTTTGGCATACTAATGGTGCACTCTGTAGTGATGCGCCATTAGTATGAATATTAGGTTTTTTTACTTTTCTGATTTTTGCACAGGTTACAAAATATATTATTTGAAAGAATATAGACAGTAGCACACAACAACAGCAGATTCATCGAATACAATAGAAGATTAGTCTCCTAATACAATTCATCATATTAGTCTCCGAATTCAAAAGACCGAACAAAGATAAAACATTACAAGTCTCAAGACCGCGAGTATCGAGTTTGTCTTCACATTACAAGTCGATATCGATCATCTAAACTACCATCACATGGAAGAGAGCTGCGGTCATCACGATGAGCATCATCGCGATGAAACTGGTCTTCATCCGGTTCCTCCAACGCTCCCTCCTCTCTCCCGCTAGATAGCGGGCGTATCTAGATTCCGCCTCCGCCCTAGTGGTGTACCCTTTGTAATTGTTACCGCTGAAACGGTGAACCTGTCTCCGACACTCCTCCCAGTCGTCGTAGACTCCGGGAACCTTACCCTTGTACACGACATACGACGACATCTCTATGCACAAGCCAAACAACAGACAATACATACATAAGCAATATATAAGTATGCAACAAAAGGATCGGAAGAGAAAAGCAAGACATTAATAGCACGATTCATGGTCCTACTAATAAATAGCATCGATTACATCTAAGTTGAACGACTGTCCAAACCAAAGAGACATACAATTCTTTAAAGTTTAATTACAACATGAGCCAATCAATGTTTCAAAACTACACATCATTACTTCCGACTCGACTCATGGACAGAAGCGTGGATGAAGCCACCGTCTATCGTGATGGTCATGAAATCGCGAGTGTTGTCAGCCTGCATTTGTAGCATTCCGTCTATCTCAATGTTGGACGGTTGATATCTGAGGAAGAACTGCCACGAGGTATGAAGGACATCTTGATGGATGATGTCCGCAAACTCCGCCTGGATGCGAAAGAATTCTTGTCTGATGTCCGCGTCTTGGATTGCCTACAAGCTCGTGGCCCAATCTTTGAGATTATTTGGTAGCAGAAGGTGATGATGGCCCCTTACGATCGCCTGCATGTGATGGAGGGCGTAGTAGGCATCCTTCTGATCGCCAGGCGGCTGCTTGACGCAGCAGAACGTCGTATTGTGGGCGAACACGTGCTTGCCGTACTTACGAACTGCCCTGGTGAAGGTGCCTCCAGATTTGGCATAGCCAGGGAGAACATCATCAAGAACTTTCTTGATATTTGTGTAGTCTATCTTGGAGTTACAGTTCGGGTCGAAATACGTGGCCATGGAATATTTCGGGCTTAAGAGGATGAGTGTGCAATGTGTGTCACTGCACAGAACATGAAATGTTAGAAAAAAAAGAACGATCGAAATCTAAGAAATCATATGTTACGGGGCGGTTAAGGGATGACTTACTCGGGAAAGAAAGCCACAAGGAAGTTATCCTTATCTGGGTTTGCCAGAATGACGTCTTCGAGGTGTGAACTCGCGACTTGGCGGTCCCTAGTGCTGCTCAAGAGTTTGGCACGCATGTAGAAGGGGTCGACGATCACGATGTCTGGGGTCTTGTCTCTAGTGATCCGCATCTCCATACTCAGCGAAAACAGCCGAACGAAGGTGTAGTGCAGCAGATGAAGGTTAAACATAGCAAAGATGTCATCAAACCGCAGGACGATCGTACCCCCGATGTCGCCATCCATAAAGCCCTTGCCCTCTGGCACCTTGGCCGTGAAAATCGGGTATGCCACATCATTCTCTTTGAGACGCTGCTTCTCCAAAGAAAGAACACTGTCGTGCAGACTCCGCATAGCACCGGTTGCAGCACTGAGCATATTTGTCGGTAGCATCGCTCTACCCGCCACATGCACCCTCCTCGAGATATCCTTAGGTGAAGGTGGCCCGTCCTGAGCACGGATCGTACTCGGTGCTGGCTGGCTCGCACCGGCGCCCTTTTTAGTCTGCCGTTTCTGGCCCTTCTTCTTGATCTGCTGTAATGGGACCGAGTTCTGCTCACAGACCGCCTTCTTGAGCGTGTTGGGGCTGATAATATTTGGCACCTCCGCTATCTGAGGCTTGGTGAAGGCGGCAGCTGGAGGCATCTCCTGAGAACTGAACGCCAGATGACACCTGTTGCAATTGGGTTTCTCCGCCATACCAGCTAGATCGCGGTCGTCTTGTTTGGGTTCTTGAGAAGGACGCCTGCAGAACTCGTCACCGTACCCATGTTCGGCAAAGTACTTATCGACGTTGGTAAATGTACCATCATCGTTCTCGTCGTCGTCCGGATCCTGTGCCATATGCATGTCCGAATCCTGTGCCATAGGGATGTCCGGCATGTCTGGTAGCGTTGCGGCGTTCTTGCCATGGCTTGGCACCGGCACGACTGGCGGTCTTGTCTGTGGGGTGGTGTCCCCCGCCCCCAAATGAATCTGGCTCTTCGGCCAAAGCAGGGGCCAGCTTACGCAGGCGCTGAGGGTCATCTCATCTTCTTCGTCGGCCCCAGCGGGTCGAATCGGAGGTAACAGCTCGTCGCAGCCTGGCAGCACCCGAACCACTTCAACCCTATACATTGTGGGTGGCATCGGATTACCGTGGAACACGGGGTTGCCCGGTTGAACGATTCTGCCCTTGGAGACATCGACCAACTCGCCGCCCACGAAGTGCAGGAGAGTGCAAGGAACGTCGGCGGCGCCCTGCGAAAACATGTAGGGCGTCAGGGATGCCCAGTCAAAGGCAAGGAGATGAAGTCCTCGGCCGAGAGGCTTAGTTACCGTGATGCCGTCGAGCTCGGCTAATGTCGAGGCACCGCCAATGGCGGGCATGCAACTGACGGAGGGGCGGCTTGCTGGCGAGGTGCCGGCCGACGTACACCCGGGTGCATTAAGCTCCAATGCCGGCGTCGGAGACACCAAAACCGCCGCCGCGAGAGACACCAATGGCGCGGCCGCCGTAGACACCAATACCGCCGCCGCCGGAGACACCAATGGCGCCGCCTGCACGTTGTGCGAGTTGCTGGCCGTGAAGCTGGGAATCGGGGGCGGCCCCTGTTGGCCACCCGCAATCCACGTCGTTATCCCATGAATCAAGGTAGGCATAATGCCGGTGATCGTCGATCCCAGTTGTTGTTGCACTTGCTCTTGGACCATCTCCGGAATCCGCGCCACTTGCGCCTTGAGTGCTTCAACTTCGCGCGACTGGCTTTCTGAGCTGGTCTTTTTCTCCTTTCGCCCACCAGCGGCATAGTATGACGACCATTTTGTGGACAAGCCTTTGCCGGCCACACGACCAGCTGACGTCGCCTTATTGAGCTTATCCATGTTTTTCATTACGTTCAACGCCCTATTCAAAGGGGTGTCGAAAGGGGAGCTCTGAGACGACCCCGCGTTACTACTTTCTTTGTCCTGCGGAAGGAACATGAACCATTTAGAAATATTGGGGATTAATTAGAATGCAACCATATGGAGCTAATTACGCGGGGGTCTATTCCTTACTAGAACAAGCTCAAGCTCCTTGGTCTTCGGATCCGTGGTAAGCTCCTTTGTTACCGGGTCCTCCTTGTACCGGGCCCTGAGAAAGTTCCTGGTCTGCTTGTCACTGTATTTCTCGAAGCGGGGCGGTAGGCCTTGCTCAGCACGCTCCGCGCCCTCCTTGTCCCATACAGGCTCCGCCACTCTGTAACCGCCGGGACTGAGTTGGTGGACCCCTATGTTCAACTGCCGCATTTCTTTCCCCCGCTGACTTGATTTGGAGGTTGCGGGGCTCTTGCACTTGATCTTGAACTCCTTGTAGTCATCTTCGCTAATCAAAGGATATTTCGCCTTGATCTTCTCATAACTATCACCTTTGTCAATCATTGCCTTCACCGTGCTTTGCCAAGTAGACAGGGCCGTGCTCATCGTCATGAGGGCGGCACCATTCACTTTATTACCCGAGAGGCGTGTGTTTGCGAACTCAGCGGGGAACTTGTATCGTTCGTGCAGCTTCGTGAAGAGGAGGCTGCGCAAATTCCCTCGGTCCTTATGCCTTAGGTTATTGGTGTTGATCGAGGCGGTGCTCCGGAGAATGCACCCGAGCTGAATCGAGTACCCGTTGACTACGTGTTTGGGCACCGTCGGATGCCCGTCGGAGTTCACTTCAGTAAATTCCTCCCTGACGGTGCCGAGCACGTTCAGGTGCCAGTCCTTCCGTTGCCTCTTCGGTTGGCTGCCATCTGTGCGTGCACCGCCATCATCAGTGGTGGCATCTGCGGCGCCATCATCAGTGGTGGCATCCGCGGCGCCATCATCAGTGGTGTCATCCCCGACGCCACTAGGGGTTGTGTAGTCAGGATCGGTGTCTTTCGCGACGTCCTCATAGCGGTGAGGTTCTTCCTCCAAGTCCTGGGACAGCTCCCAGAATTGCTTGCCGCCCGAACCGCCGGCCTCATCGTTGTTGGCCATGTTTCGCTCTAAATAGGAAAAAAGTTTGATCAAAAAGTTGGTTATTGTCAAGGAACAAGATCATGGTCTCATCATTTAGGGTTTTTCGACACCGAGGCATCCTAAAAGCTAAGCTTTTATCATTTAGGGTTTGTCGACGCCGAGGCACCCTAAAAGTCTAAGCGTACATCATTTAGGTTCTCATCGACACCGAGGCACCCTATAGAAGCCAAGTTCAGTTTTCATCATTTAGGGTTTATCGATGCCGAGGCAGCCTAGGTTGGGCCTAATCACTTGGCACTAATCACTTGGCTCTATTGCCACCTATGTTGGGTTTATCGTCTAGGGTTTATCGATGCTAAGGAGAATTCTAAGTTGGGCCTCATCACTTGGCTCTATAGCCACCTATGGTTTAATGCAGCAAGAATGGCGGGGCAGTTGATCCTACTTAACTAAGTACTAGTCACCTGTGTGCATAGCACGGCGGTAAAACCAGTCTCGCGTAAGCCTACGCGTAATGTCGGTCCGGGCCGCTTCATCCAACAATACCGCCGAACCAAAGTGTGACATGCTGGTAAGCAGTATGACTTATATCACCCACAACTCACTTGTGTTCTACTCGTGCATATTACATCACCGCATAAAACCAGGCTCGGATGCCACTGTTGGGGAACGTAGTAATTTCAAAAATTTCCTACGCACACGCAAGATCATGGTGATGCATAGCAACGAGAGGGGAGAGTGTTGTCCATGTACCCTCGTAGACCGAAAGCGGAAGCGTTATAACAACGTGATTGATGTAGTCATACGTCTTCACGATCCGACCGATCAAGTACCGAATGCACGGCACCTCCGAGTTCTGCACACGTTCAACTCGATGACGTCCCTCGAACTCCGATCCAGCGGAGCTTTGAGGGAGAGTTCCGTCAGCACGACGGCGTGGTGACGATGATGATGTTCTACCGATGCCGTGCTTCGCCTAAGCACCGATACGATATGACCGAGGTGGATTATGGTGGAGAGGGGCACCGCACACGGCTAAGAGATCCAAGGGATCAATTGTTGTGTCTATGGGGTGCCCCTGGCCACGTATATAAAGGAGTGGAGGAGGGAAGGGGCCGGCCTTCTCTATGGCGCGCCCTAGGGGAGTCCTACTCCCACCGGGAATAGGATTCCCCCTTTCCTAGTAGAACTAGGATCCCTTCCGAGTAGTAGGAGTAGGAGAGAAGGAAAGGGAAGGGAAAAGGAGAAGGAAGGAAGGGGGCACCCCCCCCCCTCCTTAGTCCAATTCGGACCAGCCCATTGGGAGGGGTGCGGCCACCCTTTGAGGCCTTTCTCTCCTTTCCTGTATGGCCCATTAAGGCCTGATACGAATTCCCGTAACTACTCGGTACTCCCAAAAATACCCAAATCACTCGGAACCTTACGATGTCCGAATATAGTCGTCCAATATATCGATCTTTACGCCTCGACCATTTCGAGACTCCTCGTCATGTCCCCGATCACATCCGGGACTCCGAACTCCTTCGGTACATCAAAACAAATAAACTCATAATATAACTGTCATCGAACTTTAAGCGTGCGGACCTACGGGTTCGAGAACTATGTAGACATGACCGAGACACGTCTCCGGTCAATAACCAATAGCGGAACCTGGATGCTCATATTGGTTCCCACATATTCTAAGAAGATCTTTATTGGTCAGACCGCATAGCAACATACGTTGTTCCCTTTGTCATCGGTATGTTGCTTGTCCGAGATTCGATCATTGGTATCTCAATACCTAGTTCAATCTCGTTACCGGCAAGTCTCTTTACCCGTTCCGTAATACATCATCCCGCAACTAACTCATTAGTTGCAATGCTTGCAAGACTTAAGTGATGTGCATTACCGAGAGGGCCCAGAGATACCTCTTCAACAATCAGAGTGACAAATCCTAATCTCGAAATATGCCAACCCAACAAGTACCTTCGGAGACACCTGTAGAGCACCTATATAATCACCCAGTTACGTTGTGATGTTTGGTAGCACACAAAGTGTTCCTACGGTAAACGAGAGTTGCATAATCTCATAGTCATACGGAACATGTATAAGTCATGAAGAAACACTACTAGGAAAACGGCTATAGATGAAATGGACACTAATGGCGCACCACGTGTGTGGTGCGACATTAGAATATAGCAATGGCGCACCACATACAGGTACGCCATTAGTAATATATTACTAATGGCGCACCTGGTGTGCGGTGCGGCATTAGAAGTTTTGAAAAAAAAACAAAATTTGTTATTAATGGCGCACCGTGGGTGTGGTGCGCCATTACTAGTTGACATAGTAATGGCGCACCACACCCACGGTGCGCCATTAGAAGTTTTAAAAAAAAGTAAAAAAAACAAAAAAAAATTGTTAGTAATGGCGCACCAGTGGACAGTGCGCCATTACTAGTTTTTAACTAGTAATGGAAACTAGTAATGGCGCACTGTCCACTGGTGCGCCATTATTAAGTTTTTTTCAAAAAAATTAAAAAAAAATTCAAATTTTTTTATATTTTTTTCTTTCAAAACTAGTAATGGTGCACCGTGGGTGTGGTGCGCCATTACTAGTTTAACTACTAATGGCGCACCACCCCACGGTGCGCTATTACTAGTTTGCCCGGCTTCCACCGAATGCACCCCCCTCCCCCCGTGGACCGCCTTTTCAGTTAAAAAAATTAAAAAATGCTAAAAATGTCAAAAAAATAAAAGAAAATAAGTTTGCCATGTGATATGTTGTCTAGTTGTTGGGAAATTTTACAAATACAAATGCACGGCACCTCCGAGTTCTGCACACGTTCAACTCGATGACGTCCCTCGAACTCCGATCCAGCCGAGCTTTGAGGGAGAGTTCCATCACCACGATGGTGTGGTGACGATGATGATGTTCTACCGACGCAGGGCTTCGCCAAAGCATCGCTACGATATGACCGAGGTGGATTATGCTGGAGAGGGGCACCGCACACGGCTAAGAGATCCAAGGGATCAATTGTTGTGTCTATGGGGTGCCCCTGGCCACGTATATAAACGAGTGGAGGAGGGGAGGGGCCGGCCCTCTCTATGGCGCGCCCTAGGGGAGTCCACCTCCCACCGGGAGTAGGATTCCCCCTTTCCTAGTAGAACTAGGATCCCTTCCAACTAGTAGGAGTAGGAGAGAAGGAAAGGGAAGGGAAAAGGAGAAGGAAGGAAGGGGCCCCCCCTCCCTAGTCCAATTCAGACCAGCCCATGGGGAGGGGTGCGGCCACCCTTTGAGGCCTTTCTCTCCTTTCCCGTATGGCCCATTAAGGCCCAATACGAATTCCCGTAACTCCCCGGTACTCCCGAAAATACCTGAATCACTCGGAATCTTTCCGATGTCCGAATATAGTCGTCCAATATATCGATCTTTACGTCTCGACCATTTCGATACTCCTCGTCATGTCCCCGATCACATTCGGGACTCCGAACTCCTTCGGTACATCAAAACAAATAAACTCATAATATAACTGTCATCGAACTTTAAGCGTGCGTACCCTACGGGTTCGAGAACTATGTAGACATGAACGAGACACGTCTCCGGTCAATAACCAATAGCGGAACCTGGATGATCATATTGGTTCCCACATATTCTATGAAGATCTTTATCGGTCAGACCGCATAACAACATACGTTGTTCCCTTTGTCATTGGTATGTTACTTGCCCGAGATTCGATCGTTGGTATCTCAATACCTAGTTCAATCTCGTTACCGGCAAGTCTCTTTACTCGTTCCATAATACATCATCCCGCAACTAACTCATTAGTTGCAATGCTTGCAAGGCTTAAGTGATGTGCATTACCGAGAGGGCCCAGAGATACCTCTCCGACAATCAGAGTGACAAATCCTAATCTCGAAATACGCCAACCCAACAAGTACCTTCGGAGACACCTGTAGAGCACCTTTATAATCACCCCTACGTTGTGACGTTTGGTAGCACACAAAGTGTTCCTCCGGTAAACGGGAGTTGCATAATCTCATAGTCATAGGAACATGTATAAGTCATGAAGAAAGCAATAGCAACAAACTAAACGATCAAGTGCTATGCCAACGGAATGGGTCAAGTCAATCACATCATTCTCCTAATGATGTGATCCCATTAATCAAATGACAACTCATGTCTATGGTTAGGAAACATAACCATCTTTGATCAACGAGCTAGTCAAGTAGAGGCATACTAGTGACACTCTATTTGTCTATGTATTCACACATGTATTATGTTTCCGGTTAATACAATTCTAGCATGAATAATAAACATTTATCATGATATAAGGAAATAAATAATAACTTCATTATTGCCTCTAGGGCATATTTCCTTCAGTACTATGAAGAAGCCTCGGATTGCCACTGGTTGGCAATCACCTCCGGATCCCACTGGTAATCAGACTGTCGTGGAGGATCAAATTGTGGTTTCGGCTCTGGCTCAGTAGCTGATGTAGGGTTCCGGTAGGCGTGAATGGCCTCCAACGAAACAAGATACTTGCCTGCAGACAAATCAAACAAGGAAGGAGCAGGCAAGATAATAGTCTAAGGATGGTTTTTACCAAATATTAATTTGTACTTAAGCGCCTTTTCCCTATTCTTAACAATAAAATCATGTGCTACCATACTCTTATAATCTAGATAAATAGGAGGCAGCAACTTCTCTTCCTTCTCATAATGCCTAATAGGTATGTTAAACTGTGCAACGAGGCGCGAGGCGAAGATGCCTCAAAGGACACGGCCCTTAGCACGATTAAGATTTAACCGCTTTGCAACAATAGCGCCCATACTAAATGTGTCATCACGGAATAAGGCATGGCACAAAATAACAATATCAGGGGCACTCAGGTTTCCACAGTTTCCGTGCCCAATTAAGCATCTACTAGCAAATATAGCAAAGTAAAGTAGAACAGGAAAGTGTATGCTAGTAATTTGTGCGTCAGAAACCTTCCTCGTTTCCCCTACAGTAATGGTATCAATAAACCCATCCACATCATCACGATGTGGTTCCTCTACGCAGCCATCGAAAGGGATCAAACAAACCCGACAAAAATCATGAATTGACATCTCCTTATGCTCATCATATAAATAAAATTCCACCGTTGGTGGTGAGCTCCTAGCATGGAAATGAAAGTTTTGCACAACGATATTGGTGAGTAAGAGATACTGTTCGCGTTGGTCGTGGAGGAAGGCGGTGAGGCCTACATTCTCAGCCAATTCATAGAAATCATCATCAATCCCGGCTGCTCTCAAGAAATCATCACAAGGAATGGCCGAACCTCCGCGGTGCGAGGAAGATTATATTTGGGTCTCTTATCCTCCTCACTTTGTTTATCCTTTGAGCTTCGGCTCGATGAGCCCCTCAAAAATCTCTTCATCTTTTTCTGAAAATTTCTGAAATTTTAAGTAACTTCAAAATAAAAGTGAACCAAACTCAACAAAATTGATAGCAACTGCTCCTACAAGTGCCTAGAGGCAATATCATGTGTAAAAACTACTTTTGACGATATAAATTTGACATGCAAGCTCAAGAGCAGGGCCACCTAAGCAGCAAAAATATGCAATGAATAAAGACCTAGAACAAAATCTAATTGGACCATTGGAGGAGTCACATAACAAGGAACAATCCCCCAAAGCAGTTTTTTGAATGGAGCTTTGAGCAAGGAGCTTGGACTCGGGTTTGAGCTGGTTAGTGATGTTTGTGGGAGGACGAAGCAGTGTGTGGTAGCTGGAATAAGTCGATGGGAGCCACCATGGGCCCACGAGGCAGGGGGGTAGGGCGCACCCTGGACCCTCGTGGCTAGGTGATTGCTCCCCCAGCTATGTTCTGAGTGCCAGATATTCTCAAATATTCCGGAAAAAATCATATTTAAATTTCAGGGCATTTGGAAAACTTTTATTTCCGGAGTATTTTTTATTGCACGAATAATTCAGAAAACAGACAAAATATACTATTTTTACTTTATTTCATATAAATAACAGAAAGTAAAAAGAGGGTACAGAGAGTTGTGTTTTCTAAATTCATCCATCTCATGCTCATCAAAAGGAATCCACTAACAAGGTTGATCAGGTCTTGTTAACAAAATCATTCCGAATAATATGGAACCAGAGAATTTTCGAATAACAGTAGGTTACCTCAATAGGGATATGCATGTCCCCAACAATATGAATATCATATTCCTTCTTGATAGTAGGAAGAGGAAATTCAAAACCCCCAACAGTAATTGTTGAAAATTTTCCAATAGAATTGATACTGTGGACTTGAGGTTGTTTCCTCGGAAAGTGTGTCGTATGCTCATTACCATTAACATGAAAAGTGGCATTGCCTTTGGTGTAATCAATAATAGCCCCTGCAGTATTCAAAAGGGGTCTTCCAAGAATAATAGACATACTATCGTCCTCGGGAATATCAAGAATAACAAAGTCCGTTAAAATAGTAACGTTTGCAACCACAATAGGCACATCCTCACAAATACCGATAGGTATAGCAGTTGATTTATCAGCCATTTACAAAGATATTTCGGTAGGTGTCAACTTATTCAAATCAAGTCTACGATATAAAGAGAGAGGCATAACACTAACACTGGCTCCAAGATCACATAAAGCAGTTTTAACATAGTTTCTTTTAATGGAGCATGGTATAGTTGGTACTCCGGGATCTCCTAGTTTCTTAGGTATTACACCCTTAAAAGTACAATTAGCAAGCATGATGGAAATTTCAGCTTTCGATATCTTTCTTTATTAGTAACAATATCTTTCATATATTTAGCATAAGGATTCATTTTAAGCATATCAGTCAAATGCATACGCAAGAAGATAGGTCTAATCATTTCAGCAAAGCGCTCAAAATCCTCATCATCCTTTTGCTTGGATGGTTTAGAAGGAAAAGGCATGGTTTTCTGAACCCATGGTTCTCTTTCTTTACTGTGCTTCCTAGCAACAAAGTCTCTCTTATCATAACGTTGATTCTTTGATTGTGGGTTATCAAGATCAACAACAGGTTCAATCTCTACTTCATTATCATTACTAGGATGAGTATCAGCATGAACATCATTATTAACATTATCACTAGGTTCATGCTCATTACCAGATTGTGTTTCAGCATGAGAGATAGAGATATCATTGGGATTCTCAGGTGTGTCTACAACAGGTTCACTAGAAGCATGCAAAGTCCTATCATTTTTCTTCTTATTCCTCTTAGAATGACTAAGTGCATCAACATTAGTTCTCTGAGAATCTTGCTCAGTTCTCTTAGGATGGCCTTTAGGATACAAAGGTTCCTGAGTCATTTTAGCACCTCTAGTCATAACTCTAACAACATTATCATTTTTCTTACCATTCAATTCATTGAGCAAATCATTCTGAGCTTTAAGTACTTGTTCTACTTGAGTGGTAACCATAGAAGCATGTTTACTAATAAGTTTTAGTTCACCTTTAATATTAGCCATATAATCACCCAAGTGTTCAAGCATATCAGCATTGCATTTTAATTGTCTACCAAAGTAAGCATTGAAGTTTTCTTATTTAACCATAAAGTCATCAAACTCATCCAAGCATGGGCTAGCAAACTTAGTAAATGAGATTTCAGCTTTATCATATCTATAGAGAGAATTTACCTTTACTACCTGTGTCGGGTTATCAAGACCATGTACTTCTTCAACAGGCGGTATATTAAGACCATGTATTTCTTCAATAGGAGGTAAATTCTTAACATCTTCATCTTTAATACCTTTTTCTTTTATAGATTTATTTGCCTCTTGCATATCTTCAGGGCTGAGAAATAGAATACCCCTTTTCTTCGGAGTTGGTTTAGGAGTTGGTTGAGGAATTTGATCAGGAATTGGATCAGGAAGTGTCCAATTATTTTCATTGGTCAACATATCATTCAATAGAATTTCAGCTTCAACTGGTGTTCTTTCCCTGAAAACACAACCAGCACAACTATCCAGGTGGTTTCTGAAAGATATCAAGTATTTCATTTTTCTTAAGAGGATGATCAGGCAAAGCATTAAGTAATTGGAGAAGCCTCCCCCAAGCTTGTGGGAGACTCTCTTCTTCAATTTGCACAAAATTACATATTTCCCTTAAAGCAGCTTGTTTCTTATGAGCGAGGAAATATTTAGCAGAGAAGTAATAAATCATATCTTGGGGACTATGCACACAACCAGGATCAAGAGATTTAAACCATATCTTAGCATCACCCTTTAATGAGAATGGAAATAATTTAAGGATATAATAGTAGCGAGTTTTCTCTTCATTAGTGAACAGGGTGGCTATATCATTTAATTTAGTAAGATGTGCCACAACAGTTTTAGATTCATACCCATAGAAAGGATCAGATTCAACTAAAGTAATTATCTCTGGATCAACAGAGAAATCATAATCCTTATCAGCAGCAAAGATAGGTGAAGTAGTATAAGCAGGATCATATTTCATTCTAGCATTCAGAGTTTTTTGTTTCATCTTAGCTAATAATTTCTTAAGATCACTCCTATCCTTGCAAGAAAGAAAATCTCTAGCATTTCCTTCATCCATGACATAGCCCTCAGGCACAACAGGTAATTCATATCTAGGGGAAGAATCTTCATCATCACTTTCATCAATATTATCAGTTTCAATAATTTCATTCTCTCTAGCCCAAGCAAGTTGTTCATCAAGAAATTCACCAAGTGGCAAAGTAGTATCAAGCATAGAAGTAGTTTCATCATAAGTATCATGCATAGCAGAAGTGGCATCATCAATAACAGGCGACATGTCAGAATTAATAGCAGAAGCAGGTCTAGGTGTCGCAAGCTTACTCAAAACAGAAGGTGAATCAAGTGCAGAGCTAGATGATAGTTCCTTACCTCCCTCGTAGTCTTGATAACCTACAAGTATAGGGGATCGCAACAGTTTTCGAGGGTAGAGTACTCAACCCAAATTTAGTGATTCGACACAAGGGGAGCCAAAGAATATTCTCAAGTATTAGCAGCTGAGTTGTCAATTCAACCACACCTGGAAACTTAATATCTACAGCAAAGTATTTAGTAGCAAAGTAATATGATAGTAGTGGTAATGGTAGCAAAAGGTAACAGTATCAAAAGTAATATTTTTGGTGTTTTGTAGTGATGATAACAATAGCAACGGAAAATTAAATAAGCGAAGAACAATATATGGAAAGCTCGTAGGCAATGTATCGGTGATAGAGAATTATGCCGGATGCGGTTCATCATGTAACAGTCATAACCTAGGGTGACATAGAACTGGCTCCAATTCATCAATGTAATGTACGAATGTATTCCGAATATAGTCATACGTGCTTATGGAAAAGAACTTGCATGACATCTTTTGTCCTACCCTCCCGTGGCAGCGGGGTCCTATTGGAAACTAAGGGATATTGAAGCCTCCTTTTAATAGTGTACCGGGACAAAGCATTAACACATAGTGAATACATGAACTCCTCTAACTACGGTCATCACCGGGAGTGGTCCCGATTATTGTCACTTCGGGGTTGCCGGATCATAACACATAGTAGGTCACTATAGACTTGCAAGATAGGATCAAGAACTCTCATATATTGATGAAAACATAATAGGTTCAGATCTGAAATCATGGCACTCGGGCCCTAGTGACAAGCATTAAGCATAGCAAAGTCATAGCAACATCAATCTCAGAACATAGTGGATACTAAGGATCAAACCCTAACAAAATTAACTCGATTACATGATAAATCTCATCCAACCCATCACCGTCCAGCAAGCCTACGATGGAATTACTCATGCATGGCGGTGAGCATCATAAAATTGGTGATGGAGGATGGTTGATGATGACGATGGCGACGGATTCCCCTCTCTGGAACCCTAAACCGACTCCAGATTAGCCCTCCCGAGAGAGTTTAGGGCTTGGCGGCGGCTCCGTATCATAAAACACGATGAATCCTTCTCCCTGGTTTTTCTCTCCCCGAAAGTGAATATATGGAGTCAGGGTTGAGGTCGGTGGAGTATCAGGGGCCCATGAGGCAGGGCGCGCGCCCAGGGGGGTAGGGCACGCCTCCAACCCTCGTGGACAGGTGGAGGCCCCCCTGATGTGGATCTTCCTTCCAGTATTTTTTATATATTCCAAAATAATTCTCCGTTGATTTTCAGGTCATTCCGAGAACTTTTATTTCTACACAAAAATAATACCATGGCAATTCTGCTGAAAACAGCGTCAGTCCGGGTTAGTTCCATTCAAATCATGCAAGTTAGAGTCCAAAACAAGGGCAAAAATGTTTGCAAAAGTAGATACGATGGAGACGTATCAGTGGCTTGATGTATATATGTTCTTATTAGACCTTTGTTGAATAATTAATAAAGATGACTGTATGCATCGATTGATGCGGAGGCCAGGGGTTTAACCTCCTTTTCCAAAAAAACACCCTACGAACGCCTCGAGGCCATTCTCCCTCCTGTCCTCTCATTGTCCCTCCACTTGTGGGCCGCAAAGACCCGGCAGGGCGTTTCATGCGCATCAGGGCTCACCTGGTGATGCAGGCGTGATAGTGCTGTGTGGCACTCTCAATGGAGTGGTGCGAGCGCACATTGGGCGCGGAGGTGCATGCTATGCTGGGATGCTGGCTAGGCCCGACTGGGTGCGTTTGTGGTAGTGACAGCCGTTGGGTAAGGATGTGGCCCAACAAGTGTTCAACAACCATGCCTTCAAGAAGGAATAATGATCAAGGGCTATTGTCACTGGATCCAACCTTCAAAGGCCAGATTCTATGTTTTCATCCATAAGAGCAAGTACGAACATATCATGTCAAAGACTCAAATATGGTAACAACCCAAGAACATCATTGCTAGATATAACCCACTAGGGTTAGACCTTGGGGTTTCACCACGAAGGTTGATAACATGTTCTCAAGAAGCACCACCAAATCGGGTTTGTCGTATGTTGTCGCCACCACTCTTCTGTGATCCCAACAACTACAGGCGCTTGGCTAGAAATTCCACCATCGTCACTACACAGCCATGCCTTCTCTGTCAAGCCGCTATCCGTAGATCACATCTCAATGCCGAAGGCAAGCTAGTCAGTGTGAGAGCGACCACACTTCACAAAGAAGCCTTTCAATTGCATCCAACAACCTCTTCAGAACAAGCTGCCGACAGTAGGAACTATATTTAGAGAGATGAACCATAACCAAGAGCCATCAGTGGACGCCGCAATCCGCAGATGGGCAATGCTAGACTAATGGAAGTATTCTCATAGGATTTCTGTTACGGACTTACGGAAGAGTTGTGGTTGGAGAAGATTAGGGAAGAGAGGCCCACCAGCGAAAATCAAGGAGGGTTGGTTGGTGAGAGAGCAGCCCGTAAAACCAGTCCGTACTAGAATTCCGTAGGTGTAGCATTTTTGTCCGCAGATCGAGCGAGATAGCACCACCACACACATTAACTTGCAGCGTCGTCCTAGGAAACCGATCGGAGGAGAGACTACCGCACCGGTGTGACCTCGCCGATTGCCCACAAGGGTACCAGCTGATGAGGCGGCCGCATGCTTGCCGCTCCGTCCTCCTGTCTCGGAACTGTGGTGTTACCATGATCTGCCCACTCCAACTTGAAGCGCCGACAAAGGAAAAGTATACTGTATGTACGCATATACATCAGCAAGTCAAACAATGAAAAGTTGTGCCATGAAAGTTATACCCTATGTATACCGGTAGTTGTTCGTGCAGAATAGTAGGACCTAGCTAGCTATGATGGTTGTCACTATACATTGTCAATCGTTCTTTCTATCGCTTCGGAATTTTTCTTTTTGTTCCTTTGCTAGCGTGCTTCTTTGTGTGTGTTGGTTGTGTGCATCTTAGTTATGCAAAGGTCGGGTGTAGCTCATTATAATTGTATCCCTTGATGCTATATTATGAATCAATAAAGCCACTCTTTATCGAAAAAAGCTAAGACCCGCCACATTAACTCTCAAAAGACTTGTCCTGAGTTGAATGACAAGGTCAAGGAAATTACACATGATCCAGCTTTTGTTGCAGAATATCATGTTCACAGCGGGAGTAGTACATTTCGTGCCGTTTACTAGCTAGAGCAAAAGAAATGTAAACTTTATTAGTCATTGTGTGCCTTTCTTCTAGCTACTAATAAATATAGTTTGAAAGATATATCTATGGAAGAGATGATCACAACACATACATGTGACGTTCTAAAAAAAACACATACATGTGACCAGTCTCAATTGCGACTAGAAATATATTTCATATGTGGTTTGTACATCGTGTTCAGAGAACTGAGCATTAATTTTAATTCACTTCCAATAATTTTTGTCCACTTTCTGGACCGTGTGCAGAAAGTCAGTACATGCAAACTTGGCATCGCTTAATCCAGCGGTTATGCATATGTACTAAAGTTAATACAAAGTTGAGTCATCTATTTTGGAACGAAGGGAGTATACAAGACCACTTAATCTTGTCTCGAGTCAAACAAACTGTTTTTTGTTTGACCATGTTTAGTAAAAAATATCAGCATCTGCTCTATCAGGTACTGTACATGTCAGATATTTTTTCCTGTGAACTTGATAGTTTGACTTATACAAAGAGAAGATTAAATGGCCTTGTATACATAGACGGAAGGAGTACTAATCGACGCATAACACACTAGACCGCAGTGAACATATGTACATTACGTGGCATCTGCTTTTTTCTCAGCATTTTTTATCTAGGTTTCATCCCATGTCCAAAATGTGAGTTTGCTAAAGTTTCTTTGGTCATCTCCCTGTGACTTGCGTGAATGCAGATCAACCTAGACCTCATGCCCCATCATCGAGCAATAGGAATGGGTAGTCATCAGCAAGTCCAAGGGGGCATGATAAGGAGTCTCACGGTGCCGGAAAACCGAAGTCTGCAGGAACAAAAAACAAGTGAACTATATAGTTTCATACTCATGGATGGTAACAATTTATTGTTCTACTTATGTACATACTGCACACGTCAAACACTTTGTCTTATTCAAACCAATCTTGTTTTTTCTGAGGCAAGCTACGATGTGTGTAGCAGTTCAATTAGGCGAAGCATCGAAAAGATCACAGCCGTCTGATCTTCGATCGACATACTCTGTCTCTAAAACAATGAATACTAGTATATGTGTATTGTACTCTCTGATAAGTTGATTGTAATTAAGTCGCTACGTAGGGAACTAAGAGGAATATATGAATCAGTTACATGTAACGGTTTGTAATTGACTCTCGACGAATTTGCACGCTGCCCCTAGTCCATATGTATCTTGTGTTGTATTGAGTTCACATATATTGTATTTCGGATTTGAGGTTGTACTAATAAGTATTCGAGTGTGTGCAACTCACAGAAATTATTCGTTTATCTTAAAATATTTTACATGGATGTTAAGGAACTAAAGGTGCTCTACGATATGTTGTTGCTCCAAATACTTGGGCGCAGGGGACAGCAAGGCTAGCTAGAACACACGAGCACTTGCAGCACACGTCAGCAAGGACGATGAAAGGCTCCTGCCCTGGCCCTGAACCTCACATCTAACACGGCGTTATGAATGCGCACGGCAGAGCGGGTGCCAGCCCAACTGTAGGTAAGTTTGATTCTTCAGTCTAGGTGGTCGGGTGGGACCAGGCCCGTCTCCTGAAATTTGCAGGCCAGGGCAAAATGAAATATTAGGCCCTATATTGTACAAAATGCATATAACTAAAGAACTAATAAAACTTAAACTTAGTGTTTTTGTAAAACATTAATGCATGATTTTTCTGTTTTGTAAACCGAGCAAGAATCATGTGAATGAACTCCTATTCTCGAGATAACAACATAGAAAACACCAAACCTTAATTCGAACGAGCTACTATCTTAAAAAATTTGGAGCATGACAACCTGAGCAACTCGCCAACTGCCTTGCCCAAACAATTTGACTGTAGCGCAAAAGATGAAAATAACCAAATTAGTGTAATGATGCACGTGTACACAAAAGTTAAAAAAATTGTTGAATATAACTTTTGCCAAGATAAACTGGTGGTTTTATTTAATATTTTGCATACTTTTTAACAACTATTCTCAATATACAGATCAGAACAACTTGGTCAGACCGTACTGATCATTACTATTTGAGTATCTGTACCTCTCAAATGAATTTCGAATTGGACCGATGGTTTGAGATATAAAGCATTTTGAATATTGAATTTTGATGAAAACTTTGATGACATCAGTTTTTTTCGTATTTTCTACATGCATGCATATATATAACGAGGTATTCATTCTGAACGTCAATGGTTTTATTTGTGCAGCTCGCAATTCAAGTATTTCATTCTGAAATTTTATAAACATACACATTACATGCTTGGATTTTAAGGTATGCATGTAGCTTGGTCTCCAAAATGCCCAACTCGGCAGCGATTGCAAAATGCATGCACTATGTTTTTATGTAGCAGTCATATTGTACTTGGGATTGTAGTAATTATAAGTATCTTAGTGTGTGTACCCCACACGCTATAGTGTTTAGACGACGTCCTGCGCTAAGAGTCTTTGGTCCAAACCAAACTTTTTAGTAGCCGGCTATAGCCCAGCTACCGCTAAACTTTCGAAATAGCTGGCTATAGGAGCTGATTTGGAGGGCCGCCGCTATTTGACATAGCCCGCTATTTAAAACATTAATCCAAACACACGAACAAACATTTGAAATAGCACGCTATAACATCACAATGGCGTGCAATAGCACGCTATAGGTTTAGAAAAGGTCCGCCGCTAACAGGCTAAGTGCTATTTAAAACTATGATTTTATCATGCATGGTAAGGAGCTCTCTCTCTCTCTCTCTCACCTCCGGTGTGACTTCCAGGTTGCGGCCCAACCGATTCCTGAATCGAGGTGCAGGGGTAGAACTTTGTACAAGGATTCCTGAATCCAGGTGGCCTTGTAGGACTTTCAAATTAACAGGTACAGGTAGGACGCACCATTCTATCTACCTGTCGTTCAAAGTTTGCTACACACGATTCTTGTATCTATTGGTTTCCCAAGACGTTTCTTCGTCTCCACGTTGACGCATGCATTCTTAGTCTGGCCGCGGCTATAGCTACAAGCGTACGTACGTGGGATTGCTGACTCCATGTGCAATACGTACCTACCTACCGACCAGAAAAATCTTCTATAAATATAGCTATAGGCTCATGCACGGCCGCAACCATCTAGCTCCCCATAGCCGCCTCCCGGGGCCTCGTAACCATGAAGCTCATGCCGACCGTCTTCTGCCTTCTCCTCGTCGTCCTTGCATTGGGTGGTAATGCACATCATTAACTCATTACTGCCTTGCTTTAGCTTTTAGATATTCCTTGCTAGCGCGATCTACAAGTATACATGTTAGTTCGACCACGTCATGTTCTTCATGCATGCACTAAGACATGATTGATCTACGTTACAGGGGCTCGTGTGGAGGCTCGAGGCACACCTTCGGCTGATCAGGGGTCAAAGAACCAATGGTCCAGCATGTTTGTCTTCGGCGATGGCTTCGTCGACAACGGCAACCTCCCAAAGACCGACACATGGCGTCAATGGAGCTATCCCTATGGCTCCTATCTCAACTCCCGTGGATCTGCGACTCCTGTTCCAACTGGACGCCTTTCCAACTATTGGATTCAATCTGACTTCATCGATACGTAGCTAGATATATACTGGTATGCTAGATAGAAAAAATATTTTTGAGGACGTACAACCTTATATCTAAGACCATCCAAAGTAATCCATCATATCAAGGCTCTAGATCATTTAGTTCCGACCCTTACAATCTTATATGTGTCGTACTAAAAGTAATCCTTCATATTTATTGATTTATTTCCCTTGCAGCAAGGATCTTGGGCCTCAGTGAAGCCCCTCCATCGTACAGGCTCACGCCACATCTATCTTGCGACCCATCTGGCATGACCTTTGCTTTCGGCGGTGCTGGCGTCTACGAGGTGCCGGACAAGAAGGTGCCGACCCTTGCCACACAGGTTAATGCTTTCACGAGGCTACTTAATACTGGGGTCATCTCAAAACAACAGCTTCAGAGCTCCGTCGCTCTCGTCTCCATCTCCGGCAGTGACTACATGACTGGTGCCAACGTCGACAATGCCTTCTTGAGTAGCTTCGATGATGTGAGTAGTAGTTAGCAGACTCAAACTTGCAAACACTAACCAGTATGCAATTACTATATACCCAGCTTCTTACCAAGTAACATCTCTTGCATGCAGATTGATAGTTATATTGGGAACGTGACGACTGAGATTGCGAAGAACGTGGGGAAGCAACAGAGGCTAGGTGTGAGAAAGGTACTAGTGAACAACATGCATCCCATTGGCTGCACGCCTTTGCGGACTAGTGCGAACAACTACACGACATGCGACCTTCTGGCAAACTATGCCGCAACTGTGCATAACAACAATATAGAACACCTGATGGGGAACAAGAATAATGCCCACATACTGGACCTCTACACTGCCTTCACTGACATCGTTAATCACGCCCCGGGTAAGTACTCGTACTTTATATGTCTGCACACGCATGATGCAAATTAAGTCTGGTTTCACATGTATGCACTTTATTCAACGTCTGTTGGAACTGTGTGTATGCAGGTGAAGGGTCGGAGCAGTCAAACAATTTCAAGCGCAAGCTGACACCTTGCTGTGAGGCTTCCACCGAGCTGGGGTACTGTGGACAGGTTAGCCCTTCAGGGAAGCGCCTCTACAACCTATGCAAGAATCCTGACAAGAATTTCTACTTGGATGAGACTTACCCGACGACCGCTGGGTGGGAAGCTGTTACAGAGGCACTAGAAGAACCTTTGAGGGAGTTTCTAGATCGGGACTATGTTCCATGATTTCTTTGTAATTTAGGTTTGGATCGATCCGTTGCTTGTTGGTGCAATATCTTTTTGTTAGGTTAGCATAGATAGTATTCATATTTAGGAAGAAACTTGTGAGTTTTTATTGCCTTGTATTCCATGAAATTTTGTCTAGTGAGCTTAATGTTTTAAGAAAGTTCGTCATACTATATATGTTGAATCTAGCATGGATCTATTTGAGGAGCACGGGGGAGTTGCAGCAAACGAGAAGGTGCTTGGATGATGGGTTCTATTTGAGTAAAGAGTAGATATATAGCACTGCATGTGCGATCTTTGGTCTCAAAGACTGCGGCTTAGTCGATTGAGGTAACGCTCCACACCTAGTGATAGCACGGGTATGATCGGTGCCAAGCCAGCTATGTTTGACGTTGCAAAGACGAGAAAGAGGCACACTGGCAACCGCACCCCATACGTTCATTCAGCCTTCTCGGCTGTTCCATCAGGTTCTGCCTTCACCATGTACACCCCGGCTCGCCAAGGCCGTGTTTATGCCGTTGTTCCCATACCTGTAATTAAAAGTGCACGGGTCATGCCTGTGAGAACTTCCACTTAGCTCCCTGCCGCTGTTGGGGATGACCTTTGCATTAATCGGTATTTGTTTCAATTCAAATGTCAAAAACATGTCTGTAACAAGCTAGGCCATATGCCACATATTTTGTTAAGCATTTGATCGTGTAGCTGCAATGTGTAGATTTCAAGTATTGGAAGCAAGTTAAGGGGGGGGAGAGATGTCTTCGGGGAACAAGAAAATATTGATCAAGTCGGTGGCTCAAGCTAGTCCAACATGTTTTGAGCATATTCAGCACCTAGTAGATGGTGAAGAAAGTACAAAGGAAGATGGCCTAGTTGAATTGGCGCAAAATGATGCTGCCTAAGTCAAAGGGTGGTATCTGTTTACATCGTGTGCGTGCATTCAACCAAGAACTTCTAGCAAAACAAGTTTGGCGATTGCTTGATGCTCCGACGGGCTTATGTGCCTGATTGCGATAGGGAAAATAGTACCCCAGTGGGAATTTGTTGGATATAGTGTTTACCGGCAATGTGTCCGCTGTGTGGATAGCGGTAGAAAACGGGCTGGCGCTAGTCAAGGAAGGGATAATTTTACAGAGTTGATGACGGTATTTCCATGAAGACTTGGATCCTGTGAGGACCATCCTTCCGCCCCAGCGTGCTGAAGAGAGATTGCAGACTACACCGTGTTGCTTATTTTTTTGACGTGAATGGTGCATGGAAGTCTCACTATTTACAAGACCTCTTTTGACCCTTGGATGTGAGTCAAAATTTTAACATTCATGCCTCACACAGAAGACGCCAAGAATTTATTTACTACTAGGGAAAACCTTATGCACAGAGGATTATCAGTAGCGCTGGCTAAAACAAGGCGCTACTACTACCAAACAATAACGCGGGGAGAACAAGCCCGCTACTATTTATATAGTAGTAGTGCGGCCAAATAAAAAGCGCTACTACTATAACTGCCACATCGTTGGAGACAAGCTAGGTATAGTAGTAGTAGCGCCCGTCTACACACCGCGCTACTGCTAAGCAAATAGTAGTAGCGTGTTTTAAGGCGACAGCGCTGCAACTAAGAAAAGGAAAAGAAAAGAAAAAAGCAAAAGAAAATTAAAGAAAATGGAAAAAATGAAAGCAATAGCAGTAGCGCATGTTTATGAAAGCGCTGTAGCAACGTGTTTTCGCTACACACGCTATATTTAACTTAGCAAAACTAGTAGCGCAGTCCACCAAACAGCACTATAGCTAAGTAGCTATAGCGCTGTTGCAGAAACTGCGTTGCCGTTATGTTTGACTTGCCCCTGCACGGGCGTCCCTCCTTCCCCCAATTCCTCATTCTTCTCACGTCTCCTACCTCTCCCTCGCCGTCCCTGCTCCCTCGCCATCCTGCCTCCGTCACCGTCATCGGAGCCGCGCGCCGTCGCCGCCACCGGAGCCGCGCGCCCTCGACGCCCCCGGAGCCACCCTCGCCGTCGGAGCTGTTGTAGACGCCACTGAATCCACCCTTGACGCCCTCCCTGCCACTGTCTCCCTCGAGCACCTCCCTGCCACCGTCTCCTCCGAGCACCCTCTGTGTGTAAGCCCCCACCCTCCTCTCTAGGTTAATTTACTAAGGTGAATTTAGTTATGAACCCTAGGTTTAAGCATGAACCCTAGGTTTTGGTATGAACCCTAGATAGCTAGGTTTTGGTATAAAACCTAGGTAGCTATTTTCATATATATAAAATTTTCTAAATATCAAATTAGGTCAGAAAATATTATTCTAGGAATTAGCTAGGTTAACTAGGTTAACTAGCTAGCTAGGTTACCTAAGTTAACTAGCTAGGTTAATTAGGTTAACTAGGTTTGCTAGGTTAGAGCAAAAATTTATCTAGGGCAGTAGGGTTTAGAGCAAAAATTTAGGTAGGGCAGTAGGGTTTAAATAGTGTTTTTGTTTTCATAGATGTTTTTCTTGAAAGAACAAACTGAAGAAAATGTTGCAGCAGTGCTGCTAGTAGTATATAGTCGTACTAGTAGATGTTAATTAGGTTAGGGCAGTAGTGGTACTAGTAGATGTTAATTAGATGTTTTTTAGTGAGGGTAGTAGGGTTTTACTAAGTTAATTAGGCTAGTAGCGCTACTGGTAGTAGTGGTACAATAGGTTAACTAGGTGAAGTTAAATGAATGACCTAAATGATTGAAATTAATAGTTAATTGGATTTTTTATCTCATCATTATATAGCACTAAAGTTAACTAAGTTTTGTTCTGTTAGTAGTTAACTGAATTTTCTTCTACACTTAGGTTACTAGTGCTGCTAGTGGTAGTGGTACAGTGGGTTAATTAGGTGAAGTTAAATGAATGAAACTAGTAGTTAACTGTTTTTTTTTCATTTCATTATAGAACACTAAAGTGAACTGAATTTTGTTCTATTAGTAGATAACTGAATTTTCTTCTACACTTAGTTTTTGAATTAGCTTGTGAAATTTCGACTTGTATCATAATTTTTGATTGTTCCATAATATTATTTTATCTGTTTTGGATGTTTTATATGCTATTTTATATTATTTTTGGGACTAACCTATTAACCTAGAGCACAGTGTCACTTTCTGTTTTTTTCCTTATTTTTGAGTTTCACAGAAACGGAATACCAAACAAAGTCCAAACGGAATGAAACCTTTGTAATGATTTTTCATGGACCAGAAGACAACCAGGAGACTTGGAGATAAAGTGGAAGGAGGTACGAGGCAGCCACGAGGACGGAGGGCGCGCCCAGGGGATAGGATGCGCCCCCACCCTTGTGGGGCCCCTGTGACCCTCCTGACCTAATTCTTTCGCCTATATATTCCCAAATATCCCCAAACCACCAGAGGCATCCACGAAAACACTTTTCCGCCACCGCAACGTTCTGTACCCATCAGATCCCATCTAGGGACCTTTTCTGGCTCCCTGCCGGAGGAGGATTCGAGCACGGAGGGCTTCTACATCAACTCTATTGCCCTTCCGATGAAGCGTGGGTAGTTTACCTCAGACCTATGGGTCCATAGCTAGTAGCTAGATGGCTTCTTCTCTCTCTTTGATTCTCAATACCATGTTCTCCTCGATGTTCTTGGAGATCTATTCGATGTAATAATTTTTTGCGGTGTGTTTGCCGAGATCCGATGAATTGTGGATTTACGATCAGCTTTTCTATGAATATTATTTGAATATTCTCTGAATTCTTTTATGCATGATTTGATATCTTTGTAACTCTCTTTGAACTATCGGTTTGGTTTGGCTTTTTTGGGTTCAATCTTGCGGTGTCCTTTCCCAGTGACAGTAGGGGCAGCAAGGCACGTATCATATTTTTGCCATCGCGGATAAAAAGATGGGATTTTCATCATATTGCTTGAGTAAATTCCTCTTCATCATTCATCTTACTTAATGCATTACTCTGTTCTTAATGAACTTAATATTCTAGATGCTGGCAGGTCTCGGTCGATATGTGGAGTAATAGTAGTAGATGCAGAGTCGTTTCGGTCTACTTGACATGGATGTGATGCCTATGTTCATGATTATTGCCTTAGATATCGTCATAACTTTGTGCTTTTCTATCAATTGCTCGGCAGTAATCTGTTCACCCACCTTATTATTTGCTATCTTGAGAGAAGTCTCTAGTGAAACCTATGGCCCCCGGGTCTATTTTCCATCATATAAGTTTCTGTTTTCCATCATATTAGTTTCCGATCTACTATTTTACAACTCACAAAAAATATTCATTTATCTTAAAATATTTTACATGGATGTTAATGAACGAAAGGTGCTCTACCACATATTGTTGCTCCAAATACTTGGGCGCAGAGGACAGCAAGGCTAGCTTGAACACACGAGCGCTTGTAGCACACGTCACCAAGGACGATGAAAGGCTCCTGCCCCGACCCTGTACCTCACATCTAACACGTCGTCATGAATGCGCGCGGCAGAGCGGGCGCGAGCCCAACTGTAGGTAAGTTTGATTCACCAGTCTAGGTGGTCGGGTGGGACCAGGCCCGTCTCCTGAAATTTGCAGGCCAGGGCAAAATAAAATATTAGGCCCTATATTGTAAAAAATGCATATAACTACAGAACTAATAAAACTTAAACTTACTATTTTTTGGATAGATGGAAGTGTCTGTTTCCTAACAAGATCCAATTATTTGATAATGGTAGTAACTTTTTACAAAATCCCACTATTATTCACAAAACGCCTGTTTCCTAACAAAATTATGATATCATAGAAGTACTTCTGAAGAAAATCCTAAACATCTAATGTATTTATTTGAAAACATATGTACAAAAACATCAGGAAGGATAATGGTATTGTTCCTTGCACCCATGTTAAAGTAAAGGGAACAAAAAAGGTATTCTGAATTATACTGCTTAGAACGCAAAAAGGCAGAAAAAAGGTTACTCACGATTCGTGATTAGATGGAAACCCAACTATACATACTTCTCATTTGATGCTCTCGAATATATACCTCTCAAAATAAACCTCATCTCTATTTTAAACCAATGAGCTCTATTAGAAGAATGCATACTAGGTTGCTTTATGTTTGCAATATAATCTTGAAAGATTCGTTAGATACTACATTACAACTTTATGATATATTGAAGTTAATGGACTGATGTGACTTGTTATCAGAATTATCATTGCCTATGTGAGCAAAAGTTTTTTCTACCCTAGCATTCACACTACATAAATTATTTGTTTATCATTTACCTATTCGAGGATGAGCATGAATTAAGTTTGGGATGCTAATACATCTCTAACGTATCTATAGTTTATGAAGTATTCATGCTATATTTACATCAATTATGTATGTGAAAGAGCATGGTTCCCCATGATTGGTTTTTCTAATTGATGACAGTCCCTATAAATAAACGGTTGCTTTGAGTATATTTTTTACTCCGGTGTTCATTGTACTGCCATGCCAAATGATGAATCGGATTGAAAGTTTCTCCATAAAAAAACTTAAGGCCAAAATAAGAGGGGACCTTATAAACCCGGATGGAGGGAGTACTTGTACGAAGTTTTGAATTTTCAAGAAATAACGAATACACATGAGTAGAGACGACTAGATTAGTTGGCTCTCTCCTGCTGCAGAAGTGCGAAATGTATTCATTCATAGTTTTGTTGCGCGGTCACATAGCGAGGCGCCCTCAGTTGCATGTGTTGAGTATCATGATTATTAGGAAAGTTAGGATAGCGTAGGATATTATTCTTTATTGCCTTGTACTCCAAGACGATCATGCACTCTTATATATATGCCCATGAGGCTCAAGCAATACATCAACTATTCCGCAACAATTCCTCTCTCTCCCTTCTAACATGGTCCGTTGGCTTGCCTCCGGATTCTTCTCCAGTCTCATCGTCTGCGTCGCTACCGTTGTGACTGCGGAGGGATGTTGAGTATCGTAATTATTAAGAAAGCTAGGATAGCATAGGATATTATTCTATCTTGCCTTGTACTCCAAGACGATCAGGTACTCCTATATATATGCCCATGGGGTGCAAGAAATACACCAACTATTCCGCAACAATCCCTGTCTCTCCATTCTAACAGCGTGCATAATTAGTCTTCGCAAATGGCCGCCACCGTGAACTGAGTATAGCTCAGATGATTAGTTTGCTTATGGTTGAACCAGCTGATCAGGGTTTAGGTCCTAAGTTTGGTACTGGTTCTTGCATTTTTTGTTTGAATTTGTTATAAGCGTTCTCATCGACTACCAAGGTGCTCATGATTATTTTATTAATCTCAAGATATTATGCCGGTTCGGTATCTCAGACAGTGGTGCTTATAGGATAGGATGATTGTATGTACGTTTATGTCCGCATTTGCATTGCTCGATGTTCAAATGACCGCCACCGAAAAGACAATACTCGCGTACACACTATGTTCGATCGGTGCGTCTGCCCTTTGCCGACCATGTCGATCTATGTGCGTGCGCGCATGGCTAGTGTTTTTGAGTTGTTTAAGTGCTTTGAAGAACAAGTACGGATACTTGATTTTTTTACATTTTATTAGTCCCACACGGGTAACTGTCATCGCTGGCGACACGCTTAAGAGGGGACGCGCGTGCACCTGTGCTGCCGGGCCTGGTGGCACGGGCCTGTCACCCCACGCTTCGGGGGGCAAAGAGTCGGCAAGGTAGGGCGATGCACTTTCCACGGCGACGGGCAGGACTGTAGTTCTCGGTGTCGGATTCAGGCGGGCACTCCATGGCGCTCGCGCTCGCACGTGGAGGTACGTCATGCGGGTCCGTCACGGACATAGCAATTGGCTGGCTACCACCCCGGCTACGTATGAGAACCGGTAGAATATGTTCGTCAACACCAAAAGCTAGCGCGTGCTCTGCTATTCTACATACTCTCAACAATCAATGGAATAATGGATATAGAAAAACAAACGAATCGTGATTTGTGAGGCAGACCTTTGAGGTTGACAGAGAGCAACGGTGGCACCTGCAGCTGCTGCACCCGCGGAGTTACCAGTGAATTTTCCGACAAGCGTTGCAACCACATAACAAAGATGCAGATTGACACCGCCTTCTAGAGTAGAAATTTGCCGACGTAGACTGGGAAGTGGAAGAAGACGTGAGGGGACCTACAACTATAAAGTACAGGAAGCGGACGGGTAATGAACCGCCGGCCGGCCGCTTGATTACCCGGTTAGTTAATCTTGTACGTGTGGGATAGTGGAAGATGTAAACGGTAGCAATAATGGCTGGCAGCGTGAAGAAGAAAGGAACTGATGCGTTGAGAACCCTTCTTCAGGGACAAAGCCAGCCAGCGATGCGATGATGTGGCTGCATGGCTGAGTTGACTAGGTGCATGTTAAGATGATTTGCAAACTGAATGGTGATGTGGCATGTTGATGATGTGGACAGTGTGCATGTTAAGGGAATTGGTAGTAGTGGGGATCAACATCTTAAAAATGTAGGATGTAAGATAAGGCGATTGTTGGGATCCGACTTCTCCGAGGAGGCCCGCTCGTTGCCTGAGAATTTCTCCCCCACACTTGCAACTCTTTTTTCCTTTTTCGTTGAGTTGGTGCTCCCCATATGCAGGAGCTCTCTAAATGTAAATTTAGTGATGGATCAACCTATGGATGTAAGGAAGCGCATCCCACATGCAAGAGCACTCTAAAATACATTAGTGATGGACCAACCTATAAATGAAAAGACCGGCAACACACATGCATTCAAATTTCAAACAAGACGAGGTCGGCGCCATGGATGAAAAATTGCATCGATTTTAAAAACTTTGCCAAATCAAAATATGCTTTCGTCATTGTGTTCATTGTGATGAGATCTGCTTTGAAATTCGAGCCCATATGAGCATGTTCTGATGAATATTGTTGAAGAACTACTTTTACCATGAAAATCAAGTTCCCGTTATGAACATGTTTCTTTGGCACATATCAATAAAGTTGAGACTTGTTTTGAGGCAAGTGTTCAATACAAACCTTACTTTTCTCTCACAAATAGGTAGGCCAACCGGGTGTTTGACACTATATTATCATTTGCACAATTTGCAGCTATATTATCATTTGCACAATTTTAAGAGACTGCACTTGTATTGTTTAAAAGAAATTAATGTGACGATAAGTAGCATGCAAGACAAATTTATTAATACAACTTTTCTTCAAAGAAACTAGTATATGGTCTAAAAACACAAAAGAAATTGAAATGCTATACAAGGACCCTACCTTTTTTGTGGGGTATACAAGCACCCTACCAACGACATGCACACTTGCGAACCCTCCCAAATCACATCCGAGCCCCCGCGTCATCCCTCCCGTGGGTGACTCGGGCGGCGGTGCGTGCCACCCTCCCCTCCCGCCACCCTCCCAAACCTTTGCAAAACCCCTCGTGGTGGCTTGCGGCGGGGCACGTTTTCTCTGATGCTCGGGGATGGCCGATGTGGGGTGGCCTATCAAGGCGGCGGCGTCGGGCGAGCTCAGGGCTCGGTGGCACGGCAGCGACGTCCTCGCGACGGGCGAGCGGCGACGGGGTGGACCTCAGATTGGCGGTGGTGGCCATCTCCTCCGTCGGAGGTGGTCCGCCTGATGCTGGGTGGTCTGATCTCGAGATCCGTCATCTAGTCCCGGCCGCGAGTCGGGGAGACATAGTTGCCAGTGAAAAGCGAGCTGACAGTGGGCGATGGTGGTGTTCAACGCCGTTACCTTGACGAACGCATCGTCGTGTAACTACTGTCGAGCTCCAGGGGAAACTCTAGGATCTCGTCTTATAGATCAGACAATGGCGGCATTGTGATGTTGTTTCTCTCTTGGGAGCATAGTTTGTGGAGCATCGCTGAAAGACAAAGGTAGGAGGCATGCAGAGGCTCCGTCTTGCATGGAGCTTCAGTGGAGATGTCAAGTCATGCCTGGACGACAGGTGCTACGCTATGTCATGCCTGTTCGGCAGGTACTACGCACGATCGATCTTCCAGTGTGTTCGTGTCTAGATGGACGAGCGTAGGGCGGTGGCATTGATTGTTCCCGGACTATAGCGCCACAAAACTCTTGTCTGCTAGGACTACGTCGGTATTTCCCCAAAGAGGAAGGGATGATGTAGCATAGTGAAGGTAGGTATTTCCCTCAGTGATTAAACCATGGTTACCGAACTAGTAGGAGAACCAAGAAACACAATGTAAACATTACCTGCACACAAATAACAACACCTCGCAACCCGACGTCTTAAAGGGGTTGTGAATCCCTTTCGTGTAACGATGCCAGAAATTTGTAGTAGATTGAAATAATATATTGTAAATAAAATAAAGTGCAGAAAAGTATTTTTGTATTTTTGGTTCAATAGATCTGAATAAAATGCAAAGAAAAAGTAGATCGCAAGAAATATACGAGGAAGAAGACCCGGGGCCGTAGGTTTCACTAGTGGCTTCTCTCGAGAAAGATAGCAAACGATGGGTAAACAAATTACTATTGGGCAATTGATAGAACCTCAAATAATTATGACGATATCCAGGCAATGATCATTAGATAGGCATCACATCCAAGATTAGTAGACCGACTCCTGCCTGCATTAACTACTATTACTCTACACATCGACCGCTATCCAGCATGCATATAGTGTATTAAGTTCATGGAAAATGGAGTAATGCAATAAGAACGATGACATGATGTAGACAAGATCCGCTTATCTATTGCGTAGATATAGATCACATCTTTTTATCCTTAGTAGCAACGATACATACGTGTCAGTTCCCTTTCTGTCACTGGGATCAAGCACCGTAAGATCGAACCCACTACCAAGCACCTCTTCCCATTGCAAGATAAATAGATCAAATTGGCCAAACAAAACCCAAATGTCGGAGAAGAAATATGAGGCTATAAGAGATCAAAGAAACTCAAATAACTTTCATGGATATAAAAATATATGACTGATCATAAACTCAATGTTCATCAGATCCAACAAACACACCGCAAAAAGAGTTACATCATATGGATCTCAAAGAGACCATTGTATTGACGAACAAGAGAGAGGGAGAGAGAGAGAGAGAGATGAATCCATCTAGATACTAACTATGGACCCGAAGGTCTACAAAGAACTACTCACGTATCATTGGAGAGGCACCAATGAAGGTGGTGAACCCCATCCAAGATGGTGTCTAGATTAGATCTAGTGGTTCTGGACACTGCGGCGGCTGGATGGATATTTTGCCAACTCCCCTAGGGTTCTGATATTTTTGGGTTATTTATAGAGCAAAGAGGCGGTCCGGGGGCACCCGAGGTGGGCACAACCCACCAAGGCGCGCATGGGCCTCCTGGCGCACCGTGGTGGGTTGTCCCCTCCTCAGGACTCCACCCATGTGCAACCAGGGCCCACCATGTTCTTCCTATTCCATAAAAAATCTCCGTAAATTTTCGTGGCATTTGGACTCCGTATGATATTGATTTTCTGTGATGTAAAAACACGGAAAAAACAGGAATTGGCACTTGGCACTATGTCAATAAGTTAGTACCAAAAATGATATAAAATGATTATAAAATATCAAAGAATGATAATATAACAGCATGGAACAATCAAAAATTATAGGTACGTTGGAGACATATCAACATCCCCAAGCTTAACTCCTACTCGTCCTTGAGTAGGTAAGTGATAAAAACAAATTTTTTGATGTGGAGTGTTGTTTAACATGTCATATCATATTATTTTCTTTATACCATGGACATTTGGACTTTTTATGTGATTCAAAGCAATAGTCTACTTTTGACATAGTAATTTAGATACTCAAGCATATCAACAAGCAACCATGTCTTTCAAAATATCAATGCTAAAATAAGTTATCCCTACAAAATCATATAGTCTTGTCATGCTCTGTCTTCTTAACACAAAGTATTTATCATGCACAACCCCGATGACAAGCCGAGCAATTGGTTCATACTTTTTAACGCGCTTCCGCTTTTTGAACTCTTACGGAATACATGAGCGCAAGCCATGGATATAGCACTAGGGGTGGAATAGAGTATGATGATAGGGGTAAATATAGAGAAGACAAAAAGGTAAGAAAGTCTCACATAGATGCGGCTAACCAACGGGCTATGGAGGTGCCCATCAATCGATATCAATGTGAGTAGTACGGATTGCCATGCAACGGATGCACTAAGAGCTATAAGTGTATGAAATCTCAATATGAAAACTAAGTGGGTGTGCATCTAATTTTATAATGAAAATTTCCCACTAGTATATGAAAGTGACAACATAGGATACTCTCCATATGAAAAACAAGGTTCTACTTTGAAGCACAAGTGTGGTAAAGGATACTAACAATGCCCCTTCTCTCTTTGTTTATTTTTTTCTTTTTTTTCTTTTCTCTCATTGTCCGGAGTCTCATCCCGACTTGTGGGGGAATCATAGTCTCCATCATCCTTTCCTCACTACTATGTCAGGTATATTATCATGCAAAGCAATATGACAATGAATGCTCGAGTCATCAAATGGAAGCGGTGGAAGTTGCATGACAATATATCTCGGAATGGCCATGGAGAAGCCTTAATAGGTAGGTCTGGTGGCTGTTTTGAGGAAGATATAGTAAGCTTATGTGTGATAGAGTGTATCATATCTCGGGGTTTGGATGCACCTGCCAAGTTTGCACTGACTCTCGAGGTGAGAAAGGGCAATGCACAGTACTGTCGACGCTAGCAAATTGCGAAAAGGTAAGAGTGCGTATAATCCATGGACTCACATTAGTCATAAAGAACTCATATACGTACTCCCCCCAAGCTTAGGCTTTTGGCCTAAGTTGGTCTATGGCTGCGGCTGGCCTGGGGGATATCCAAAGTAATAGTTAGGGTCGTACTATGAAGAAGCCTTGGATTGCCACTGGTTGGCAATCACTTCCGGATCCCACTGGTAATCAGACTATCGTGGAGGATCAAATTGTGGTTCCGGCTCTGGCTCTGTAGCTGATGTAAGGTTCCGGTAGGCGTGAATGGCCTCCAACGAAACAAGATACTTGCCTGCAGACAAATCAAACAAGGAAGGAGCAGGCAAGGTAATAGTCTCAGGATAGTTTTTACCAAATATTAATTTGTACTTAAGTGCCTTTTCCCTATTCTTAACAATAAAATCCTGTGCTACCATACTCTTATAATCTAGATAAATAGGAGGTAGCAACTTCTCTTCCTTCTCATAATGCCTAATAGGTATGTTAAAGTGTGCAGCGAGGCGCGAGGCGAAGATGCCTCAAAGGACAGGGCCCTTAGAACCGCTTTGCAACAATAGCGCCCATACTAAATGTGTCATCACGGAACAAGGCATGGCACAAAATAACAATATCAGGGGCACTAAGGTTTCCACAGTTTCCGCGCCCAATTAAGCATCTACTAGCAAATATAGCAAAGTAACGTAGAACAGGAAAGTGTATGCTAGTAATTCGTGCGTCGGAAACCTTCCTCGTTTCCCCTACAGTAATGGTATCAATAAACCCATCCACATCATCACGATGTGGTTCCTCTACGCTGCCCTCGAAAGGGATCAAACAAACCCGATAAAAGTCATGAAGTGACATCTCCTTATGCTCATCATATAAATAAAATTCCACCGTAGGTGGTGAGCTCCTAGCATGGAAATGAAAGTTTTGCACAAAGATATTGGTGAGTAAGAGATACTGTTCGCATTGATCGTGGAGGAAGGCGTTGAGGCCTGCATTCTCAGCCAATTCATAGAAATCATCATCAATCCCGGCTGCTCTCAAGAAATCATCACAAGGCCATTCACATGGCCGAACCTCCGCGGTGCGAGGAAGATTATATTTGGGTCTCTTATCCTCCTCACATTGCTTATCCTTTGAGCTTCGGCTCGATGAGCCCCTCAAAAATCTCTTCATATTTTTCTGAAAATTTCTGAAATTTTAAGTAACTTCAAAATAAAAGTGAACCAAACTCAACAAAATTGATAGCAACTACTCATACAAGTGCCTAGAGGCAATATCATGCATCAAAACTACTTTTGACCATATAAATTTGACATGCAAGCTCAATAACAGGGTCACCTAAGCAGCAAAAATATGCAATGAATAAAGCACTAACAAAAACTAATTGGACCATTGGAGGAGTCACATACCAACGAACAATCCCCCAAAGCAGTTTTTTGAATGGAGCTTTGAGCAAGGAGCTTGGACTAGGGTTTGAGCTGGTTAGTGATGTTTGTGGGAGGAAGAAGAAGTGTGTGGTAGCTGGAATTAGTGGAGGGGAGCCCCGTGGGCCCATGAGGCAGGGGGCACGGCCAGGGGGGTAGGGCGCGCCCTGGACCCTCATGGCTAGGTGCTTGCTCCCCTGCTATGTTCTGAGTGCCAGATATTCTCAAATATTCCGGAAAAAATCATATTTAAATTTCAGGGCATTTGAAAAACTTTTATTTCCGAAGTATTTTTTATTGCACGGATAATTGAGAAAACAGACAGAATATACTATTTTTGCTTTATTTCATATAAATAACAGAAAGTAAAAGAGGGTACAGAGAGTTGTGTTTTCTAAATTCATCCATCTCATGCTCATCAAAAGGAATCCACTAACAAGGTTGATCAGGTCATGTTAACAAACTCATTCCGAATAATATGGAACCAGAGAATTTTCGAATAACAGTAGGTTACCTCAACAGGGATATGCATGTCCCCAACAATAAGAATATCATATTTCTTCTTGACAGTAGGAAGAGGAAATTCAAAACCTCCAACAGTAATTGTTGAAATTTTTCCAATAGAATTGATACTGTGGACTTGAGGTTGTTTCCTCAGAAAGTGTACCGTATGCTCATTACCATTAACATGAAAAGTGACATTGCCTTTGGTGTAATCAATAATAGCCCCTGCAGTATTCAAAAATGGTCTTCCAAGAATAATAGACATACTATCGTCCTCGGGAATATCAAGAATAACAAAGTCCGTTAAAATAGTAACGTTTGCAACCACAACAGGCACATCCTCACAAATACCGACAGGTATAACAGTTGATTTATCAGCCATTTGCAAAGATATTTCGGTCGGTGTCAACTTATTCAAATCAAGTCTACGATATAAAGAGAGAGGCATAACACTAACACCGACTCCAAGATCACATAAAGTAGTTTTAACATAGTTTCTTTTAGTGGAGCATGGTATAGTTGGTACTCCGGGATATCCTAGTTTCTTAGGTATTCCACCCTTAAATGTATAATTAGCAAGCATGATGGAAATTTCAGCTTCCGGTATCTTTCTTTTATTAGTAACAATATCTTTCATGTATTTAGCATAAGGATTCATTTTAAGCATATCAGTCAAACACATACGCAAGAAGATAGGTCTAATCATTTCAGCAAAGCGCTCAAAATCGTCATCATCCTTTTTCTTGGATGGTTTAGGAGGAAAATGCATGGTTTTCTGAACCCATGGTTCTCTTTCTTTACCGTGCTTTCTAGCAAAAAAGTCTCTCTTATAATAACGTTGATTCTTTGATTGTGGGTTATCAAGATCAACAACAGGTTCAATCTCTACTTCATTATCATTACTAGGATGAGCATCAGCATGAACATCATTATTAACATTATCACTAGGTTCATGCTCATTACCAGATTGTGTTTCAGCATCAGAAATAGAGATATCATTCGGATTCTCAGATGTGTCTACAACAGGTTCACTAGAAGCATGCAAAGTCCTATCATTTTTCTTCTTCTTCCTCTTAGAAGGACTAGGTGCATCAACATTAGTTCTCTGAGAATCTAACTCAATTCTCTTAGGATGGCCTTCAGGATACAAAGGTTCCTGAGTCATTTTAGCACCTCTAGTCATAACTCTAACAGCATTATCATTTTTCTTACTATTCAATTCATTGAGCAAATCATTCTGAGCTTTAAGTACTTGTTATACTTGAGTGGTAACCATAGAAGCATGTTTACTAATAAGTTTTAGTTCACCTTTAATATTAGCCATATAATCACCCAAGTGTTCAAGCATATCAGCGTTGTGTTCTAATTCTCTACCAAAGTAAGCATTGAAGTTTTTTGTTTAACCATAAAGTCATCAAACTCATCCAAGCATGGGCTAGCAAACTTAGTAAATGAGATTTCAGCTTTATCATATCTATAGAGAATTTACCTTTACTACCTATGTCGGGTTATCAAGACCACGTACTTCTTCAACAGGCGGTAGATTAAGACCATGTATTTCTTCAATAGGAGGTAAATTCTTAACATCTTCAGCTTTAATACCTTTTTCTTTCATAGATTTCTTTGCCTCTTGCATATCTTCAGGGCTGAGAAATAGAATACCCCTTTTCTTCGGAGTTGGTTCAGGAATTGGATCAGGAATTGGATCAGGAAGTGTCCAATTATTTTCGTTGGTCAACATATTATCCAATAGAATTTCAGCTTCATCTGGTGTTCTTTCCCTGAAAAAACAACCAACACAACTATCCAGGTGGTCTCTGGAAGCATCAGTTAGTCCATTATAAAAGATATCAAGTATTTCATTTTTCTTAAGAGGATGATCAGGAAAAGCATTAAGTAATTGAAGAAGCCTCCCCCAAGCTTGTGGGAGACTCTCTTCTTCAATTAGCACAAAATTATATATTTCCCTTAAAGCAGCTTGTTTCTTCTGAGCGGGGAAATATTTAGCAGAGAAGTAATAAATCATATCTTGGGGACTACACACACAACCAGGATCAAGAGAATTAAACCATATCTTAGCATCACCCTTTAATGAGAATGGAAATAATTTAAGGATATAATAGTAGCAAGTTTTCTCTTCATTAGTGAACAGGGTGGCTATATCATTTAGTTTAGTAAGATGTGCCACAACAGTTTCAGATTCATACCCATAGAAAGGATCAGATTCAACTAAACTAATTATCTCTGGATCAACAGAGAAATCATAATTTTTATCAGTAACAAAGATAGGTGAAGTAGCATAAGAAGGATCATATTTCATTCTAGCATTCAGAGTTTTTTGTTTCAGCTTAGCTAATAATTTCTTAAGATCACTCCTATCCTTGCGAGAAAGAAAATCTCTAGCAGTTTCTTCATCCATAACATAGCCCTCAGGCACAACAGGTAATTCATATCTAGGGGGAGAATCTTCATCATCACTTTCATCAATATTATCAGTTTCAATAATTTCATTCTCTCTAGCCCTAGCAAGTTGTTCATCAAGAAATTCACCAAGTGGCACAGTAGTATCAAGCATAGAAGTAGTTTCATCATAAGTATCATGCATAGCAGAAGTGGCATCATCAATAACAGGCGACATATCAGAATTAATAGCGGAAGCAGGTCTAGGTGTCGCAAGCTGACTCAAAACAGAAGGTGAATCAAGTGCAGAGCTAGATGACAGTTCCTTACCTCCCCTCGTAGTTGAGGGATAAATCTTGGTTCTTGGATATTTCAAGTTCTTCATAAAGATAAGCAGATATAAATCCCAAGTGACTCAAAGAATAGAGCTATGCTCCCCGGCAACGGCGCCAGAAAATAGTCTTGATAACCTACAAGTGTAGGGGATCGCAACAGTTTTCGAGGGTAGAGTATTCAACCCAAATTTAGTGATTCGAGACAAGGGGAGCCAAAGAATATTCTCAAGTATTAGCAGCTGAGTTGTCAATTCAACCACACCTGGAAACTTAATATCTACAGCAAAGTATTTAGTAGCAAAGTAATATGATAGTAGTGGTAATGGTAGCAAAAGGTAACGGTATCAAAACTAATATTTTTGGTGTTTTGTAGTGATGATAACAATAGCAACGGAAAAGTAAATAAGCGAAGAACAATATATGGAAAGCTCGTAGGCAATGGATCGATGACAGATAATTATGCCGGATGCGGTTCATCATGTAATAATCATAACTTAGGGTGACATAGAACTGGCTCCAATTCATCAATGTAATGTAGGCATGCATTCCGAATATAGTCATACGTGCTTATGGAAAAGAACTTGCATGACATATTTTGTCCTGCCCTCCCATGGCAGTGGGGTCCTATTGGAAACTAAGGGATATTAAGGCCTCCTTTTAATAGAGTACCGGAACAAAGCATTAACACATAGTGAATACATGAACTCCTCTAACTACGGTCATCACCGGGAGTGGTCCCGATTATTGTCACTTCAGAGTTGCCGGATCATAAGACATAGTAGGTGACCATAGACTTGCAAGATAGGATCAAGAACTCTCATATATTGATGAAAACATAATAGGTTCAGATCTGAAATCATGGCACTCGGGCCCTAGTGACAAGCATTAAGCATAGCAAAGTCATAGCAACATCAATCTCAGAACATAGTGGATACTAAGGATCAAACCCTAACAAAACTAACTCGATTACATGATAAATCTCATCCAACCCATCACCGCCAGCAAGCCTATGATGGAATTACTCATGCACGACGGTGAGCATCATGAAATTGGTGATGGAGGATGGTTGATGATGACGATGGCGACGGATTCCCCTCTCTGGAGCCCTGAACGGACTCCAGATCAGCCCTCCCGAGAGAGTTTAGGGCTTGGCGGTGACTCCGTATCATAAAACGCGATGAATCCTTCTCCCTGGTTTTTCTCTCCCCGAAAGTGAATATATGGAGTCAGGGTTGAGGTCGGTGGAGCGTCAGGGGGGCCACGAGGCAGGGGGCGCGCCTAGGGGGGTAGGGCGCGCCCAGGGGGGGTAGGGCGCGCCTCCTACCCTCGTGGACAGGTGGAGGCCCCCCTGACGTGGATCTTCCTTCCAGTATTTTTTATATATTCCAAAATAACTCTCCGTTGATTTTCATGTCATTCCGAGAACTTTTATTTCTACACAAAAATAATACCATGACAATTCTGCTGAAAACAGCGTCAGTCCGGGTTAGTTCCATTCAAATCATGCAACTTAGAGTCCAAAACAAGGGCAAAAGTGTTTGCAAAAGTAGATACGATGGAGACGTATCAGTGGCTTGATGTATATATGTTCTTATTAGACCTTTGTTGAATAATTAATAAAGATGACTGTATGCATCGATTGATGCAGAGGCCAGGGGTTTAACCTCCTTTTCCAAAAAAACACCCTACGAACGCCTCTAGGCCATTCTCCCTCCTGTCCTCTCATTGCCCCTCCACTGGTGGGCCGCAAAGACCCGGCAGGGAGTTTCATGCGCATCAGGGCTCACCTGGTGATGCAGGCGTGATAGTGTTGTGTGGCACTCTCAATGGAGTGGTGCGAGCTTGCATTGGGCGCGGAGGTGCATGCTATGCTGGGATGCTGGCTAGGCCCGACTGGGTGCGTTTGTGGTAGTGACAGCCGTTGGGTAAGGATGTGGCCCAGCAAGTGTTCAACAACCATGCCTTCAAGAAGGAATAATGATCAAGGGCTATTGCCACTGGATCCAACCATCAAAGGCCAGATTCTATGTTTTCATCCAGAAGAGCAAGTACAAACATATCTGGTCAATGACTTAAATACGGTAACGACGCAAGATCATCATTGCTAGATATAACCCACTAGGGTGAGACCTTGGGGTTTCACCACCAAGCTTGAGAACATGTTCTCAAGAAGCACCACCAAATCGGGTCAATCGTATGTTGTCGCCGCCATTTTTCTGTGATCCCAACAACTATAGGTGCTTGGCTAGAAATTCCGCCGTTGCCACTGCACAACCATGCCTTTTTGTCAAGCCGCTATCGTAGATCACATCTCAATGCCGAAGGCAAGCTAGTCAGTGTGAGAGCAACCGCACTTCACAAAGGAGCCTTTCGACTGCATCCAACAACCTCTTCAGAACGAGCTGCCGACAGTAGGAACTATATTTAGAGAGATGAACCATAACCAAGAGCCATCAGTGGATGCCGCAATCCGCAGATGGGCAATGCTAGACTAATGGAAGTATTCTCATAGGATTTCTGTTACGGACTTACGGAAGAGTTGTGGTTGGAGAAGATTAGGGAAGAGAGGCCCACCAGCGAAAATCAAGGAGGGTTGGTTGGTGAGAGAGGAGCCCGTAAAACCAGTCCGTACTAAAATTCCGTAGGTGTAGCATTTTTGTCCGCAGATCGAGCGAGATAGCACCACCACACATATTAACTTGCAGCGTCGTCCTAGGGAACCGATCGGAGGAGAGACTACCGCACCGGTGTGACCTCGCCGATTGCCCACAAGGGTACCAGCTGATGAGGCGGCCGCATGCTTGCCGCTCCATCTTCCTGTCTCGGAACTGCGGTGTTACCATGATCTGCCCACTCCAACTTGAAGCGCCGACTAAGGAAAAGTATACTGTATGTACGCATATACATCAGCAAGTCAAACAATGAAAAGTTGTGCCATGAAAGTTATACCCTATGTATACCAGTAGTTGTTCGTGCAGAATAGTAGGACCTAGCTAGCTATGATGGTTGTCACTATACATTGTCAATCGTTCTTTCTATCGCTTCGGGATTTTTCTTTTTGTTCCTTTGCTAGCGTGCTTCTTTGTGTGTGTTGGCTGTGTGCATCTTAGTTATGCAAAGGTCGGGTGTAGCTCATTATAATTGTATCCCTTAATGCTATATTTTGAGTCAATAAAGCCACTCTTTATCGAAAAAAGCTAAGACCCGCCATATTAACTCTCAAAAGACTTGTCCTGAGTTGAACGACAAGGTCAAGGAAATTACACATGATCCAGCTTTTGTTGCAGAATATCATGTTCACAGCGGGAGTAGTACATTTCGTGCCGTTTACTAGCTAGAGCAAAAGAAATGTAAACCTCATTAGTCATTGTGTGCCTTTCTTCTAGCTACTAATAAATATAGTTTGAAAGATATATCTATGGAAGAGATGATCACAACACATACATGTGACGTTCTAAAAAAACACATACATGTGACCAGTCTCAATTGCCACTAGAAATATATTTCATATGTGGTTTGTACATCGTGTTCAGAGAACTGAGCATTAATTTTAATTCACTTCCAATAATTTTTGTCCACTTTCTGGACCGTGTGCAGAAAGTCAGTACATGCAAACTTGGCATCGCTCAATCCAGCGGTTATGCATATGTACTAAAGTTAATACAAAGTTGAGTCATCTATTTTGAAACGAAGGGAGTATACAAGACCACTTAATCTTGTCTCTGAGTCAAACAAACTGTTTTTTTGTTTGACCATGTTTAGTAAAAAATATCAGCATCTGCTCTATCAGGTACTGTACATGTCAGATATGTTTTCCTGTGAACTTGATAGTTTGACTTATACAAAGAGAAGATTAAATGGCCTTGTATACATAGACGGAAGGAGTACTAATCGACGCATAACACACTAGACCGCAGTGAACATATGTACATTACGTGGCATCTGCTTTTTTCTCAGCATTTTTTATCTAGGTTTCATCCCATATCCAAAATGTGAGTTTGCTAAACTTTCTTTGGCCATCTCCCTGTGACCTTGCGTGAATGCAGATCAACCTAGACCTCATGCCCCATCATCAAGCAATAGGAATGGGTAGTCATCAGCAAGTCCAAGGGGGCATGATAAGGAGTCTCACGGTGCCGGAAAACCGAAGTCTGCAGGAACAAAAAACAAGTGAACTATATAGTTTCATACTCATGGATGGTAACAATTTATTGTTCTACTTATGTACATACTGCACACGTCAAACACTTTGTCTTATTCAAACCAATCTTGTTTTTTCTGAGGCAAGCTACGATGTGTGTAGCAGTTCAATTAGGCGAAGCATCGAAAAGATCACAGCCGTCTGATCTTCGATCGACATACTCTGTCTCTAAAACAATGAATACTAGTATATGTGTATTGTACTCTCTGATAAGTTGATTGTAATTAAGTCGCTACGTAGGGAACTAAGAGGAATATATGAATCAGTTACATGTAAAGGTTTGTAATTGACTCTCAACGAATTTGCATGCTGCCCCTAGTCCATATGTATCTTGTGTTGTATTGAGTTCACATATATTGTATTTCGGATTTGGGGTTGTACTAATAAGTATTCGAGTGTGTGCAACTCACAGCAATTATTCGTTTATCTTAAAATATTTTACATGGATGTTAAGGAACTAAAGGTGCTCTACGATATGTTGTTGCTCCAAATACTTGGGCGCAGGGGACAGCAAGGCTAGCTAGAACACACGAGCACTTGCAGCACACGTCAGCAAGGACGATGAAAGGCTCCTGCCCTGGCCCTGAACCTCACATCTAACACGGCGTTATGAATGCGCACGGCAGAGCGGGTGCCAGCCCAACTGTAGGTAAGTTTGATTCTTCAGTCTAGGTGGTCGGGTGGGACCAGGCCCGTCTCCTGAAATTTGCAGGCCAGGGCAAAATGAAATATTAGGCCCTATATTGTACAAAATGCATATAACTAAAGAACTAATAAAACTTAAACTTAGTGTTTTTGTAAAACATTAATGCATGATTTTTCTGTTTTGTAAACCGAGCAAGAATCATGTGAATGAACTCCTATTCTCGAGATAACAACATAGAAAACACCAAACCTTAATTCGAACGAGCTACTATCTTAAAAAATTTGGAGCATGACAACCTGAGCAACTCGCCAACTGTCTTGCCCAAACAATTTGACTGTAGCGCAAAAGATGAAAATAACAAAATTAGTGTAATGATGCACGTGTACACAAAAGTTAAAAAAATTGTTGAATATAACTTTTGCCAAGATAAACTGGTGGTTTTATTTAATATTTTGCATACTTTTTAACAACTATTCTCAATATACAGACCAGAACAACTTGGTCAGACCGTACTGATTATAACTATTTGAGTATCTGTACCTCTCAAATGAATTTCGAATTGGACTGATGGTTTGAGATATAAAGCATTTTGAATATTGAATTTTGATGAAAACTTTGATGACATCAGTTTTTTTCGTATTTTCTACATGCATGCATATATATAACGAGGTATTCATTCTGAACGTCAATGGTTTTATTTGTGCAGCTCGCAATTCAAGTATTTCATTCTGAAATTTTATAAACATACACATTACATGCTTGGATTTTAAGGTATGCATGTAGCTTGGTCTCCAAAATGCCCAACTCGGCAGCGATTGCAAAATGCATGCACTATGTTTTTATATAGCAGTCATATTGTACTTGGGATTGTAGTAATTATAAGTATCTTAGTGTGTTTACCCCACACGCTATAGCGTTTAGACGACGTCCTGCGCTAAGAATCTTTGGTCCAAACCAAACTTTTTAGTAGCCGGCTATAGCCCAGCTATAGCGGGGCTATAGCCCGCTAAACTTTCGAAATAGCTGGCTATAGGAGCTGATTTGGAGGGCCGCCGCTATTTGACATAACCCGCTATTTAAAACATTAATCCAAATACACGAACAAACATTTGAAATAGCGCGCTATAACATCACAATGGCGTGCAATAGCACGCTATAGGTTTAGAAAGGGTCCGCCGCTAACAGGCTAAGTGCTATTTAAAACTATGATTTTATCACGCATGGTAAGGATCTCTCTCTCTCTCTCACCTCCGGTGTGACTTCCAGGTTGCGGCCCAACCGATTCCTGAATCGAGGTGCAGGGGTAGAACTTTGTACAAGGATTCCTGAATCCAGGTGGCCTTGTAGGACTTTCAAATTAACAGGTACAGGTAGGACGCACAATTCTATCTACCTGTCGTTCAAAGTTTGCTACACACGATTCTTGTATCTATTGGTTTCCCAAGACGTTTCTTCGTCTCCACGTTGACGCATGCATTCTTAGTCTGGCCGCGGCTATAGCTACAAGCGTACGTACGTGGGATTGCTGACTCCATGTGCAATACGTACCTACCTACCGACCAGAAAAATCTTCTATAAATATAGCTATAGGCTCATGCACGGCCGCAACCATCTAGCTCCCCATAGCCGCCTCCCGGGGCCTCGTAACCATGAAGCTCATGCCGACCGTCTTCTGCCTTCTCCTCGTCGTCCTTGCATTGGGTGGTAATGCACATCATTAACTCATTACTACCTTGCTTTAGCTTTTAGATATTCCTTGCTAGCGCGATCTACAAGTATACATGTTAGTTCGACCACGTCATGTTCTTCATGCATGCACTAAGACATGATTGATCTACGTTACAGGGGCTCGTGTGGAGGCTCGAGGCACACCTTCGGCTGATCAGGGGTCAAAGAACCAATGGTCCAGCATGTTTGTCTTCGGCGATGGCTTCGTCGACAACGGCAACCTCCCAAAGACCGACACATGGCGTCAATGGAGCTATCCCTATGGCTCCTATCTCAACTCCCGTGGATCTGCGACTCCTGTTCCAACTGGACGCCTTTCCAACTATTGGATTCAATCTGACTTCATCGATACGTAGCTAGATATATACTGGTATGCTAGATAGAAAAAATATTTTTGAGCACGTACAACCTTATATCTAAGACCATCCAAAATAATCCATCATATCAAGGCTCTAGATCATTTAGTTCTGACCCTTACAATCTTATATGTGTTGTACTAAAAGTAATCCTTCATATTTATTGATTTATTTCCCTTGCAGCAAGGATCTTGGGCCTCAGTGAAGCCCCTCCATCGTACAGGCTCACGCCACATCTATCTTGCGACCCATCTGGCATGACCTTTGCTTTCGGCGGTGCTGGCGTCTACGAGGTGCCGGACAAGAAGGTGCCGACCCTTGCCACACAGGTTAATGCTTTCACGAGGCTACTTAATACTGGGGTCATCTCAAAACAACAGCTTCAGAGCTCCGTCGCTCTCGTCTCCATCTCCGGCAGTGACTACATGACTGGTGCCAACGTCGACAATGCCTTCTTGAGTAGCTTCGATGATGTGAGTAGTAGTTAGCAGACTCAAACTTGCAAACACTAACCAGTATGCAATTACTATATACCCAGCTTCTTACCAAGTAACATCTCTTGCATGCAGATTGATAGTTATATTGGGAACGTGACGACTGAGATTGCGAAGAACGTGGGGAAGCTACAGAGGCTAGGTGTGAGAAAGGTACTAGTGAACAACATGCATCCCATTGGCTGCACGCCTTTGCGGACTAGTGCGAACAACTACACGACATGCGACCTTCTGGCAAACTATGCCGCAACTGTGCACAACAACAATATAGAACACCTGATGGGGAACAAGAATAATGCCCACATGCTGGACCTCTACACTGCCTTCACTGACATCGTTAATCACGCCCCAGGTAAGTACTCGTACTTTATATGTCTGCACGCGCATGATGCAAATTAAGTCTGGTTTCACATGTATGCACTTTATTCAACGTCTGTTGGAACTGTGTGTATGCAGGTGAAGGGTCGGAGCAGTCAAACAATTTCAAGCGCAAGCTGACACCTTGCTGTGAGGCTTCCACCCAGCTGGGGTACTGTGGACAGGTTAGCCCTTCAGGGAAGCGCCTCTACAGCCTATGCAAGAATCCTGACAAGAATTTCTACTGGGATGAGACTTACCCGACGACCGCTGGGTGGGAAGCTGTTACAGAGGCACTAGAAGAACCTTTGAGGGAGTTCCTAGATCGGGACTATGTTCCATGATTTCTTTGTAATTTAGGTTTGGATCGATCCGTTGCTTGTTGGTGCAATATCTTTTTGTTAGGTTAGCCTAGATAGTATTCATATTTAGGAAGAAACTTGTGAGTTTTTATAGCCTTGTATTCCATGAAATTTTGTCTAGTGAGCTTAATGTTTTAAGAAAGTTTGTCATACTATATATGTTGAATCTAGCATGGATCTATTTGAGGAGCACGGGGGAGTTGCAGCAAACGAGAAGGTGCTTGGATGATGGGTTCTATTTGAGTAAAGAGTAGATATATAGCTCTGCATGTGCGATCTTTGGTCTCAAAGACTGCGGCTTAGTCGGTTGAGGTAACGCTCCACACCTAGTGGTAGCACGGGTATGATCGGTGCCAAGCCAGCTATGTTTGACGTTGCAAAGACGAGAAAGAGGCACACTGGCAACCGCACCCCATACGTTCGTTCAGCCTTCTCGGCTGTTCCATCAGGTTCTGCCTTCACCATGTACACCCCGGCTCGCCAAGGCCGTGTTTATGCCGTTGTTCCCATACCTGTAATTAAAAGTGCACGGGTCATGCCTGTGAGAACTTCCACTTAGCTCCCTGCCGCTGTTGGGGATGACCTTTGCATTAATCGGTATTTGTTTCAATTCAAATGGCAAAAACATGTCTGTAACAAGCTAGGCCATATGCCACATATTTTGTTAAGCATTTGATCGTGTAGCTGCAATGTGTAGATTTCAAGTATTGGAAGCAAGTTAAGGGGGGAGAGAGATGTCTTCGGGGAACAAGGAAATATTGATCAAGTCGGTGGCTCAAGCTAGTCCAACATGTTTTGAGCATGTTCAGCACCTAGTAGATGGTGAAGAAAGTACAAAGGAAGATGGCCTAGTTGAATTGGCGCAAAATGATGCTGCCTAAGTCAAAGGGTGGTATCTGTTTACATCGTGTGCGTGCATTCAACCAAGAACTTCTAGCAAAACAAGTTTGGCGATTGCTTGATGCTCCGACGGGCTTATGTGCCTGATTGCGATAGGGAAAATAGTACCCCAGTGGGAATTTGTTGGATATAGTGTTTACCGGCAATGTGTCCGCTGTGTGGATAGCGGTAGAAAACGGGCTGGCGCTAGTCAAGGAAGGGATAATTTTACAGAGTTGATGACGGTATTTCCATGAAGACTTGGATCCTGTGAGGACCATCCTTCCGCCCCAGCGTGCTGAAGAGAGATTGCAGACTACACCGTGTTGCTTTTTTTTTTGACGTGAATGGTGCATGGAAGTCTCACTATTTACAAGACCTCTTTTGACCCTTGGATGTGAGTCAAAATTTTAACATTCATGCCTCACACAGAAGACGCCAAGAATTTATTTACTACTAAGGAAAACCTTATGCACAGAGGATTATCAGTAGCGCTGGCTAAAACAAGGCGCTACTACTACCAAACAATAACGCGGGGAGAACAAGCCCGCTACTATTTATATAGTAGTAGTGCGGCCAAATAAAAAGCGCTACTACTATAACTGCCACACCGTTGGAGACAAGCTAGGTATAGTAGTAGTAGCGCCCGTCTACACACCGCGCTACTGCTAAGCAAATAGTAGTAGCGTGTTTTAAGGGCAGCGCTGCAACTAAGAAAAGGAAAAGAAAAGAAAAAAGAAAAAGAAAATTAAAGAGAATGGAAAAAATGAAAGCAATAGCAGTAGCGCATGTTTATGAAAGCGCTGTAGCAACGTGTTTTCGCTACACGCGCTATATTTAACTTAGCTAAACTAGTAGGGCAGTCCACCAAACAGCACTATAGCTAAGTAGCTATAGCGCTGTTGCAGAAACTGCGTTGCCGTTATGTTTGACTTGCCCCTGCACGGGCGTCCCTCCTTCCCCCAATTCCTCATTCTTCTCGCGTCTCCTACCTCTCCCTCGCCGTCCCTGCTTCCTCGCCATCCTGCCTCCGTCACCGTCATCGGAGCCGCGCGCCGTCGCCGCCACCGGAGCCGCGTGCCCTCGACGCCCCCGGAGCCACCCTCGCCGTCGGAGCTGTTGTAGACGCCACTGAAGCCACCCTTGACGCCCTCCCTGCCACTGTCTCCCCCGAGCACCTCCCTGCCACCGTCTCCTCCGAGCACCCTCTGTGTAAGCCCCCACCCTCCTCTCTAGGTTAATTTACTAAGGTGAATTTAGTTATGAACCCTAGGTTTAAGCATGGACCCTAGGTTTTGGTATGAACCCTAGATAGCTAGGTTTTGGTATAAAACCTAGGTAGCTATTTTCATATATATAAAATTATCTAAGTATCAAATTAGGTCAGAAAAAATTATTCTAGGAATTAGCTAGGTTAACTAGGTTAACTAGCTAGCTAGGTTACCTAAGTTAACTAGCTAGGTTAATTAGGTTAACTAGGTTTGCTAGGTTAGAGCAAAAAATTATCTAGGGCAGTAGGGTTTAGAGCAAAAATTTAGGTAGGGCAGTAGGGTTTAAATAGGGTTTTTGTTTTCATAGATGTTTTTCTTGAAAGAACAAACTGAAGAAAATGTTGCAGCAGTGCTGCTAGTAGTATATAGTCGTACTAGTAGATGTTAATTAGGTTAGGGCAGTAGTGGTACTAGTAGATGTTAATTAGATGTTTTTTAGTGAGGGTAGTAGGGTTTTACTAAGTTAATTAGGCTAGTAGCGCTACTGGTAGTAGTGGTACAATAGGTTAACTAGGTGAAGTTAAATGAATGACCTAAATGATTGAAATTAATAGTTAACTGGATTTTTTTATCTCATCATTATATAGCACTAAAGTTAACTAAGTTTTGTTCTGTTAGTAGTTAACTGAATTTTCTTCTACACTTAGGTTACTAGTGCTGCTAGTGGTAGTGGTACAGTGGGTTAATTAGGTGAAGTTAAATGAATGAAATTAGTAGTTAACTGTTTTTTTTCATTTCATTATAGAACACTAAAGTGAACTGAATTTTGTTCTATTAGTAGATAACTGAATTTTCTTCTACACTTAGTTTTTGAATTAGCTTGTGAAATTTCGACTTGTATCATAATTTTTGATTGTTCCATAATATTATTTTATCTGTTTTGGATGTTTTATATGCTATTTTATATTATTTTTGGGACTAACCTATTAACCTAGAGCACAGTGTCACTTTCTGTTTTTTTCCTTATTTTTGAGTTTCACAGAAACGGAATACCAAACAAAGTCCAAACGGAATGAAACCTTTGTAATGATTTTTCATGGACCAGAAGACAACCAGGAGACTTGGAGATAAAGTGGAAGGAGCTACGAGGCAGCCACGAGGACGGAGGGCGCGCCCAGGGGATAGGATGCGCCCCCACCCTTGCGGGGCCCCCGTGACCCTCCTGACCTAATTATTTCGCCTATATATTCCCAAATATCCCCAAACCACCAGAGGCATCCACGAAAACACTTTTCCGCCACCGCAACGTTCTGTACCCATCAGATCCCATCTAGGGACCTTTTCTGGCTCCCTGCCGGAGGAGGATTCGAGCACGGAGGGCTTCTACATCAACTCTATTGCCCTTCCGATGAAGCGTGGGTAGTTTACCTCAGACCTATGGGTCCATAGCTAGTAGCTAGATGGCTTCTTCTCTCTCTTTGATTCTCAATACCATGTTCTCCTCGATGTTCTTGGAGATCTATTCGATGTAATAATTTTTTGCGGTGTGTTTGCCGAGATCCGATGAATTGTGGATTTATGATCAGCTTATCTATGAATATTATTTGAATATTCTCTGAATTCTTTTATGCATGATTTGATATCTTTGTAATTCTCTTTGAACTATCGGTTTGGTTTGGCCAACTAGATTGGTTTTTCTTGCAATGGGAGAAGTGCTTAGCTTTGGGTTCAATCTTGCGGTGTCCTTTCCCAGTGACAGTAGGGGCAGCAAGGCACGTATCATATTTTTGCCATCGAGGATAAAAAGATGGGATTTTCATCATATTGCTTGAGTAAATTCCTCTTCATCATTCATCTTACTTAATGCATTACTCTGTTCTTAATGAACTTAATATTCTAGATGCTGGCAGGACTCGGTCGATATGTGGAGTAATAGTAGTAGATGCAGATTCGTTTCGGTCTACTTGACACGGATGTGATGCCTATGTTCATGATTATTGCCTTAGATATCGTCATAACTTTGTGCTTTTCTATTAATTGCTCGGCAGTAATCTGGTCACCCACCTTATTATTTGCTATCTTGAGAGAAGTCTCTAGTGAAACCTATGGCCCCCGGGTCTATTTTCTATCATATAAGTTTCTATTTTCCATCATATTAGTTTCCGATCTACTATTTTACAACTCACAAAAAATATTCATTTATCTTAAAATATTTTACATGGATGTTAATGAACGAAAGGTGCTCTACCACATATTGTTGCTCCAAATACTTGGGCGCAGAGGACAGCAAGGCTAGCTTGAACACACGAGCGCTTGTAGCACACGTCACCAAGGACGATGAAAGGCTCCTGCCCCGACCCTGAACCTCACATCTAACACGTCGTCATGAATGCGCGCGGCAGAGCGGGCGCGAGCCCAACTGTAGGTAAGTTTGATTCACCAGTCTAGGTGGTCGGGTGGGACCAGGCCCGTCTCCTGAAATTTGCAGGCCAGGGAAAAATAAAATATTAGGCCCTATATTGTAAAAAATGCATATAACTACAGAACTAATAAAACTTAAACTTACTATTTTTTGTATATATGGAAGTGTCTGTTTCCTAACAAGATCCGATTATTTGATAATGGTAGTAACTTTTTACAAAATCCCACTATTATTCACAAAACGCCTGTTTCCTAACAAAATTATGATATCATAGAAGTACTTCTGAAGAAAATCCTAAACATCTAATGTATTTATTTGAAAACATATGTACAAAAACATCAGGAAGGATAATGGTATTGTTCCTTGCACCCATGTTAAAGTAAAGGGAACAAAAAGGTATTCTGAATTATACTGCTTAGAACGCAAAAAGGCAGAAAAAAGGTTACTCAGGATTCGTGATTAGGTGGAAACCCAACTATACATACTTCTCATTTGATGCTCTCGAATATATACCTCTCAAAATAAACCTCATCTCTATTTTAAACCAATGAGCTCTATTAGAAGAATGCATACTAGGTTGCTTTATGTTTGCAATATAATCTTGAAAGATTCGTTAGATACTACATTACAACTTTATGATATATTGAAGTTAATGGACTGATGTGACTTGTTATCAGAATTATCATTGCCTATGTGAGCAAAAGTTTTTTCTATCCTAGCATTCACACTACATAAATTATTTGTTTATCATTTACCTATTCGAGGATGGGCATGAATTAAGTTTGGGATGCTAATACATCTCTAACGTATCTATAGTTTATGAAGTATTCATGCTATATTTACATCAATTATGTATGTGAAAGAGCATGATTCCCCATGATTGGTTTTTCTAATTGATGACAGTCCCTATAAATAAACGGTTGCTTTGAGTATATTTTTTACTCCGGTGTTCATTGTACTGCCATGACAAATGATGAATCGGATTGAAAGTTTCTCCATAAAAAAAACTTAAGGCCAAAATAAGAGGGGACCTTATAAACCCGGATGGAGGGAGTACTTGTACGAAGTTTTGAATTTTCAAGAAATAACGAATACACATGAGTACAGACGACTAGATTAGTTGGCTCTCTCCTGCTGCAGAAGTGCGAAATGTATTCATTCATAGTTTTGTTGTGCGGTCACATAGCGAGGCGCCCTCAGTTGCATGTGTTGAGTATCATGATTATTAGGAAATTTAGGATAGCGTAGGATACTATTCTTTATTGCCTTGTACTCCAAGACGATCATGCACTCTTATATATATGCCCATGAGGCTCAAGCAATACATCAACTATTCCGCAACAATTCCTCTCTCTCCCTTCTAACATGGTCCGTTGGCTTGCCTCCGGATTCTTCTCCAGTCCCATCGTCTGCGTCGCTACCGTTGTGATTGCGGAGGGATGTTGAGTATCGTAATTATTAAGAAAGCTAGGATAGCATAGGATATTATTCTATCTTGCCTTGTACTCCAAGACGATCAGGTACTCCTATATATATGCCCATGGGGTGCAAGAAATACACCAACTATTCCGCAACAATCCCTGTCTCTCCATTCTAACAGCATGCATAATTAGTCTTCGCAAATGGCCGCCACCGTGAACTGAGTATAGCTCAGATGATTAGTTTGCTTATGGTTGAACCAGCTCATCAGGGTTTAGGTCCTAAGTTTGGTACTGGTTCTTGCATTTTTTTTTGAATTTGTTATAGGCGTTCTCATCCACTACGAAGGTGCTCATGATTATTTTATTAATCTCAAGATATTATGCCGGTTCGGTATCTCAGACAGTGGTGCTTATAGGATAGGATGATTGTATGTACGTTTATGTCCGCATTTGCATTGCTCGATGTTCTAATGACCGCCACCGAAAAGACAATACTCGCGTAAACACTATGTTCGATCGATGCGCCTGCCCTTTGCCGACCATGTCGATCTATGTGCGTGCGCGCATGGCTAGTGTTTTTGAGTTGTTTAAGTGCTTTGAAGAACAAGTACGGATACTTGATTTTTTTACATTTTATTAGTCTCACACGGGTAACTGTCATCGCTGGCGACACGCTTAAGAGGGGACGCGCGTGCACCTGTGCTGCCGGGCCTGGTGGAACGGGCCTGTCACCCCACGCTTCGGGGGGCAAAGAGTCGGCAAGGTAGGGCGATGCACTTTCCACGGCGACGGGCAGGACTGTAGTTCTCGGTGTCGGATTCAGGCGGGCACTCCATGGCGCCCGCGCTCGCACGTGGAGGTACGTCATGCGGGTCCGTCACGGACATAGCAATTGGCTGGCTACCACCCCGGCTACGTATGAGAACCGGTAGAATATGTTCGTCAACACCAAAAGCTAGCGCGTGCTCTGCTATTCTACATACTCTCAACAATCAATGGAATAATGGATATAGAAAAACAAACGAATCGTGATTTGTGAGGCAGACCTTTGAGGTTGACGGAGAGCAACGGTGGCACCTGCAGCTGCTGCACCCGCGGAGTTACCAGTGAATTTTCCGACAAGCGTTGCAACCACATAACAAAGATGCAGATTGACACCGCCTTCTAGAGTAGAAATTTGCCGACGTAGACTGGGAAGTGGAAGAAGACGTGAGGGGACCTACAACTATAAAGTACAGGAAGCGGACGGGTAATGAACCGCTGGCCGGCCGCTTGATTACCCCGTTAGTTAATCTTGTACGTGTGGGATAGTGGAAGATGTAAACGGTAGCAATAATGGCTGGCAGCGTGAAGAAGAAAGGAACTGATGCGTTGAGAACCCTTCTTCAGGGACAAAGCCAGCCAGCGATGCGATGATGTGGCTGCATGGCTGAGTTGACTAGGTGCATGTTAAGATGATTTGCAAACTGAATGGTGATGTGGCATGTTGATGATGTGGACAGTGTGCATGTTAAGAGAATTGGTAGTAGTGGGGATCAACTTCTTAAAAATGTAGGATGTAAGATAAGGCGATTGTTGGGATCCGACTTCTCCGAGGAGGCCCGCTCGTTGCCTGAGAATTTCTCCCCCACACTTGCAACTCTTTTTTCCTTTTTCGTTGAGTTGGTGCTCCCCATATGCAGGAGCTCTCTAAATGTAAATTTAGTGATGGATCAACCTATGGATGTAAGGAAGCGCATCCCACATGCAAGAGCACTCTAAAATACATTAGTGATGGACCAACCTATAAATGAAAAGACCGGCAACACACATGCATTCAAATTTCAAACAAGACGAGGTCGGCGCCATGGATGAAAAATTGCATCGATTTTAAAAACTTCGCCAAATCAAAATATGCTTTCGTCATTGTGTTCATTGTGATGAGATCTGCTTTGAAATTCGAGCCCATATGGGCATGTTCTGATGAATATTGTCGAAGAACTACTTTTACCATGAAAATCAAGTTCCCGTTATGAACATGTTTCTTTGGCACATATCAATAAAGTTGAGACTTGTTTTGAAGCAAGTGTTCAATACAAACCTTACTTTTCTCTCACAAATAGGTAGGCCAACCGGGTGTTTGACACTATATTATCATTTGCACAATTTGCAGCTATATTATCATTTGCACAATTTTAAGAGACTGCACTTGTATTGTTTAAAAGAAATTAATGTGACGATAAGTAGCATGCAAGACAAATTTATTAATACAACTTTTCTTCAAAGAAACTAGTATATGGTCTAAAAACACAAAAGAAATTGAAATGCTATACAAGGACCCTACCTTTTTTGTGGGGTATACAAGCACCCTACCAACGACATGCACACTTGCGAACCCTCCCAAATCACATCCGAGCCCCCGCGTCATCCCTCCCGTGGGTGACTCGGGCGGCGGTGCGTGCCACCCTCCCCTCCCGCCACCCTCCCAAACCTTCGCAAAACCCCTCGTGGTGGCTTGCGGCGGGGCACGTTTTCTCTCATGCTCGGGGATGGCCGATGTGGGGTGGCCTATCAAGGCGGCGGCGGCGGGCGAGCTCAGGGCTCGGTGGCACGGCGGCGACGTCCTCGCGACGGGCGAGCGGCGACGGGGTGGACCTCAGATTGGTGGTGGTGGCCATCTCCTCCGTCGGAGGTGGTCCACCTGATGCTGGGTGGTCTGATCTCGAGATCCGTCATCTAGTCCCGGCCGCGAGTCGGGGAGACATAGTTGCCAGTGAAAAGCGAGCTGACAGTGGGCGATGGTTGTGTTCAACGCCGTTACCTTGACGAACGCATCGTCGTGTAACTACTGTCGAGCTCCAGGGGAAACTCTAGGATCTCGTCTTATAGATCAGACAATGGCGGCGTTGTGATGTTGTTTCTCTCTTGGGAGCATAGTTTGTGGAGCATGGCTGAAAGACAAAGGTAGGAGGCATGCAGAGGCTCCGTCTTGCATGGAGCTTCAGTGGAGATGTCAAGTCATGCCTGGACGACAGGTGCTACGCTATGTCATGCCTGTTCGACAGGTACTACGCACGACCGATCTTCCTGTGTCTTCGTGTCTAGATGAACGAGCGCAGGGCGGTGGCATTGATTTTTCCCGGACTATAGCGCCACAAAACTCTTGTCTGCTAGGACTACGTCGGTATTTCCCCAAAGAGGAAGGGATGATGTAGCATAGTGAAGGTAGGTACTTCCCTCAGTGATTAAACCATGGTTACCGAACCAATAGGAGAACCAAGAAACACAATGTAAACGTTACCTGCACACAAATAACAACACCTCGCAACCCGACGTCTTAAAGGGGTTGTCAATCCCTTTCAGGTAACGATGCCAGAAATTTGTAGTAGATTGAAATAATATATCATAAATAAAATAAAGTGCAGAAAAGTATTTTTGTATTTTTGGTAGATCTGAATAAAAATGCAAAGAAAAAGTAGATCGCAAGAAATATATGAGGAAGAAGACCCGGGGCCGTAGGTTTCACTAGTGGCTTCTCTCGAGAAAGATAGCAAACGATGGGTAAACAAATTACTGTTGGGCAATTGATAGAACCTCAAATAATTATGACGATATCCAGGCAATGATCATTACATAGGCATCACATCCAAGATTAGTAGACCGACTCCTGCCTGCATTAACTGCTATTACTCCACACATCGACCGCTATCCAGCATGCATATAGTGTATTAAGTTCATGGAAAACGGAGTAATGCAATAAGAACGATGACATGATGTAGACAAGATCCGCTTATCTATTGCGTAGATATAGATCACATCTTTTTATCCTTAGTAGCAACGATACATACGTGTCAGTTCCCTTTCTGTCACTGGGATCAAGCACCGTAAGATCGAACCCACTACCAAGCACCTCTTCCCATTGCAAGATAAATAGATCAAATTGGCCAAACAAAACCCAAATATCGGAAAAGAAATACGAGGCTATAAGAGATCAAAGAAACTCAAATAACTTTCATGGATATAAAAATATATGACTGATCATAAACTCAATGTTCATCAGATCCAACAAACACACCGCAAAAAGAGTTACATCATATGGATCTCAAAGAGACCATTGTATTGAGGAACAAGAGAGAGGGAGAGAGAGAGAGAGATGAATCCATCTAGATACTAACTACGGACCCGAAGGTCTACAAAGAACTACTCACGTATCATTGGAGAGGCACCAATGAAGGTGGTGAACCCCATCCAAGATGGTGTCTAGATTAGATCTAGTGGTTCTGGACACTGCAGCGGCTGGATGGATATTTTGCCAACTCCCCTAGGGTTCTGATATTTTTGGGTTATTTATAGAGCAAAGAGGCGGTCCGGGGGGCACCCGAGGTGGGCACAACCCACCAGGGCGCGCCTGGGCCTCCTGGCGCACCCTGGTGGGTTGTCCCCTCCTCAGGACTCCACCCATGTGCAACCAGGGCCCAACATGTTCTTCCTATTCCATAAAAAATCTCCGTAAATTTTCGTGGCATTTGGACTCCGTCTGATATTGATTTTCTGTGATGTAAAAAACACGGAAAAAACAGGAACTAGCACTTGGCACTATGTCAATAAGTTAGTACCAAAAATGATATAAAATGATTATAAAATATCAAAGAATGATAATATAACAGCATGGAACAATCAAAAATTATAGGTACATTGAGACATATCAACATCCCCAAGCTTAACTCCTACTCGTCCTTGAGTAGGTAAGTGATAAAAACAAATTTTTTGATGTGGAGTGTTGTTTAACATGTCATATCATATTATTTTCTTTATACCATGGACATTTGGACTTTTTATGTGATTCAAAGCAATATTCTACTTTTGACATAGTAATTTAGATACTCAAGCATATCAACAAGCAACCATGTCTTTCAAAATATCAATGCTAAAATAAGTTATCCCTACAATCATATAGTCTTGTCATGCTCTGTCTTCTTAACACAAAGTATTTATCATGCACAACCCCGATGACAAGCCGAGCAATTGGTTCATAATTTTTAACGCGCTTCCGCTTTTTCAACTCTTACAGAATACATGAGCGCAAGCCATGGATATAGCACTAGGGGTGGAATAGAGTATGATGATAGGGGTAAATATAGAGAAGACAAAAAGGTAAGAAAGTCTCACATAGATGCGGCTAACCAACGGGCTATGGAGGTGCCCATCAATCAATATCAATGTGAGCAGTACGGATTGCCATGCAACGGATGCACTAAGAGCTATAAGTGTATGAAATCTCAATATGAAAACTAAGTGGGTGTGCATCTAATCTTATAATGAAAATTTCCCACTAGTATATGAAAGTGACAACATAGGATACTCTTCATATGAAAAACAAGGTTCTACTTTGAAGCACAAGTGTGGTAAAGGATACTAACAATGCCCCTTCTCTCTTTGTTTATTTTTTTCTTTTCTCTCATTGTCCGGAGTCTCATCCCGACTTGTGGGGGAATCATAGTCTCCATCATCCTTTCCTCACTACTATGTCAGGTATATTATCGTGCAAAGCAATATGACAATGAATGCTCGAGTCATCAAACGGAAGCGGTGGAAGTTGCATGACAATATATCTCGGAATGGCCATGGAGAAGCCTTAATAGGTAGGTCTGGTGGCTGTTTTGAGGAAGATATAGTAAGCTTATGTGTGATAGAGTGTATCATATCTCGGGGTTTGGATGCACCTGCCAAGTTTGCACTGACTCTCGAGGTGAGAAAGGGCAATGCACAGTACTGTCGACGCTAGCAAATTGCGAAAAGGTAAGAGTGCGTATAATCCATGGACTCACATTAGTCATAAAGAACTCATATACGTACTCCCCCCCAAGCTTAGGCTTTTGGCCTAAGTTGGTCTATGGCTGCGGCTGGCCTGGCGGATATCCAAAGTAATAGTTAGGGGTCGTACTATGAAGAAGCCTTGGATTGCCACTGGTTGGCAATCACTTCCGGATCCCACTGGTAATCAGACTATCGTGGAGGATCAAATTGTGGTTCCGGCTCTGGCTCTGTAGCTGATGTAGGGTTCCGGTAGGCGTGAATGGCCTCCAACGGAACAAGGTACTTGCCTGCAGATAAATCAAACAAGGAAGGAGCAGGCAAGGTAATAGTCTCAGGATGATTTTTACCAAATATTAATTTGTACTTAAGCGCCTTTTCCCTATTCTTAACAATAAAATCATGTGCTACCATACTCTTATAATCTAGATAAAGAAGGAGCAACTTCTCTTCCTTCTCATAATGCCTAATAGGTATGTTAAAGTGTGCAGCGAGGCGCGAGGCGAAGATGCCTCAAAGGACAGGGCCCTTAGTACGGAACGCTTTGCAACAATAGCGCCCATACTGAATGTGTCATCACGAAATAAGGCATGGCACAAAATAACAATATCAGGGGCACTCAGGTTTCCACAGTTTCCGCGCCCAATTAAGCATCTACTAGCAAATATAGCAAAGTAACGTAGAACAGGAAAGTGTATGCTAGTAATTCGTGCGTCGGAAACCTTCCTCGTTTCCCCTACAGTAATGGTATCAATAAACCCATCCACATCATCACGATGTGGTTCCTCTATCCTGCCCTCGAAAGGGATCAAACAAACCCGACAAAAATCATGAAGTGACATCTCCTTATGCTCATCATATAAATAAAATTCCACCGTAGGTGGTGAGCTCCTAGCATGGAAATGAAAGTTTTGCACAAAGATATTGGTGAGTAAGAGATACTGTTCGCGTTGGTCGTGGAGGAAGGCGGTGAGGCCTGCATTCTCAGCCAATTCATAGAAATCATCATAAATCCCGGCTGCTCTCAAGAAATCATCAAGGCCATTCACACGGCCGAACCTCCGCGGTGCGAGGGTTATACTTGGGCTTTCTCCCTCGTCACACGGAGGAGGCGTGTGAATGGTGATGATTTCTTGAGAGCAGCCGGGATTTATGATGATTTCTATGAATTGGCTGAGAATGCAGGCCTCACCGCCTTCCTCCACGACCAACGCGAACAGTATCTCTTACTCACCAATATCTTTGTGCAAAACTTTCATTTCCATGCTAGGAGCTCACCACCTACGGTGGAATTTTATTTATATGATGAGCATAAGGAGATGTCACTTCGTGATTTTTGTCGGGTTTGTTTGATCCCTTTTGAGGGCAGCGTAGAGGAACCACATCGTGACTGATGTGGATGGGTTTATTGATACCATTACTGTAGGGGAAACGAGGAAGGTTTCGACGCATGAATTACTAGCATACACTTTCCTGTTCTACGTTACTTTGCTATATTTGCTAGTAGATGCTTAATTGGGCGCGGAAACTGTGGAAACCTGAGTGCCCCTGATATTGTTATTTTGTGCCATGCCTTATTTCGTGATGACACATTCAGTATGGGCGCTATTGTTGCAAAGCGGTTAAATCTTAACCGTACTAAGGGCCCCGTCCTTGGAGGCATCTTCGCCTCGCGCCTCGCTGCACACTTTAACATACTATTAGGCATTATGAGAAGGAAGAGAAGGCCAGTGTAGAGGTTTGCTTGTTGAATCCTATTCTTGAGAGTTAGTAGGAGTATGGTAGCACCAGGGTACTTTTAGTGTGTTAGAATTAGGGGATAAGGCACTTAGATGTACTGTGGAAGGTTAATTTATTGGGTAAACTTATTCTGCGGAGGAGCTAGTCGTGTTTGCCTGCTCTTCGGTTCTTGTTTGATTTGTCTTGCAGGTCAAGTATTCGTGTTTGTCGTTTGGGATTTGGTCCATTTCTCACGCGTACGGCTTTGGCGTGGACCTGTACATTCAGCTACAATGCCTATGTATGCCTGAACCACTAGTTGTTTGATCCCTCCACGGGTGTTAATCGTGTGTTTGGTGTTCTATAGTGTCTGTATTACCATGTTGTGGTGTTTGTGGAATAGTGATTGCCGATACTCAGTGCAATTCCGGAGAGTCTCTGCTTCATAGTACGATCTCGCTAACTATGTTACTTTTTTGGTATATTTCCCCAGGCCAGCATGGCATGTCTCATAGACCAACTAGGCCAAAGCTAAGCTTTGTTGGGGAGAGTCGGTATATTAGTTCTTTATGTATCTTATATTGTGAGTGGTCCAATTGGAATTTACTGCTACTTCTTTTTCTTGTTCGCATGTATTTTGTCTTATGCGTCGACCAGTTGACTTTCTGTGTTTTGTTGGGTGGTTGGTGTTGTGGGATTGCCAGCTTTCCTCATCGTCTTTCGAGACGTGATGCAACTTGGCAGGTGCTCCAAACCTCCGGAGTATGATACACTTCTATACACAGTTAAGGCTTTAGATATCTTCCTCAAAACAGCCACCATAGACTATCTATTATGGTTTCTCCATGGCCATTCCGAGATTATATTGTCATGCAACTTCACCGCTTCCGTTTGATGACTCGAGCATTCATTGTCATATTGCTTTTGCACGATATATACCTGACATAGTAAGTGAGGAAAGGATGATGGAGACTATGATTCCCCCAACAAGTCGGGATGAGACTCCGGACAATGAGAAAAAGAAAAAATAAAAAAGAGAGAAGGGGCATTGTTAGTATCCTTTACCACACTTGTGCTTCAAAGTAGCACCATGTTTTTCATATGGAGAGTCTCCTATGTTGTCACTTTCATATACTAGTGGGAATTTTTCATTATAGGATTAGATGCACACCCACTTAGTTTTCATATTGAGCTTTCATACACTTATAGCTCTTAGTGCATTCGTTGCATGGCAATCCCTACTCCTCACATTGATATTCGATTGATGGGCATCTCCATAGCCCGTTGGTTAGCCGCATCGATGTGAGACTTTCTTACTTTTTTGTCTTCTCTATATTTACCCCTATCATCATACTCTATTCCACCCTAGTGCTATATCCATGGCTTGCGCTCATGTATTCTGTAAGAGTTGAAAAAGCTGAAGCGCGTTAAAAAGTATGAACCAATTGCTCGGCTTGTCATCGGGGTTGTGCATGATAAATACTTTGTGTTAAGAAGACGAGCATGACAAGACTATATGTATTTTGTAGGGATAACTTATTTTAGCATTGATATTTTGAAAGACATGGTTGCTTGTTTATATGCTTGAGTTATCTTGTATTTAACTATTGTCAGAGAAGTAGAATGGATTGTGGTGGGAATTTTCACATAAATAGTATGGTTCAAGCTGTTCCATGGTATAGGATGGGTGCTTGGTAGCATGTGGGGGATTTGGTGAAGAAAAGTATTATGAGTGATTTTAGTGGATCATGTTACAACACTACCCCAATCAAAAAAATTTGTTGTCTTATTCTTATCTGTACTATACTCATGACGGAGTTAGGTTAGTATATGCTTGGGGATGTTGCTGATGGAATGGTCTCCAGTGTACGGTTGATATTTTGTACTTTGTTCCGATGCGTTATATTTTTTATCTTCTTTGTTGATTAATTTTTATTATATCATTTTTATATTGATCTATTTGTTGGGTACTCGTAAACCTGTATTGAATCAAATAGTGCCAAGTGATAGGTTGGCCTTTGTTTGTCCGTGTTTTTTACATTCACAGAAAATCAATATAGTTAGCGGAGTCCAAATGGCCTCCGGAAGAGAGTTTACCGGAGGATTCTTTGTATGGAATATGGTAAGAACTTATGTCGTAGTTGGGGTTCCCTTGGGCTATGCGATTGGGTGGATCTCTGAGGTAGGGGACGGAGGCCATCCACACGCGTTGTGCGCCATGGTACGGAGATTTTTTATGGAATCAGTGTTGGGTCCCTGGTTGCACATGTGTGGGGTCCTGAGGAGTTGGGACAACCCATCCAGGGCCTCAGGCGCGCCCTGGTGGGTTGTGCCCACCTCGGGTGCCCCCCGGACCGCCTCTTTGCTCTATAAATACCCAAAAATATCAGAACCCTAGGGGAGTTGGCAAAATATCCATCCAGCCGCCGCAGTGTCCAGAACCACTAGATCTAATCTAGACACCATCTTGGATGGGGTTCACCACCTTCATTGGTGCCTCTCCAATGATACGTGAGTAGTTCTTTGTAGACCTTCGGGTCCGTAGTTAGTATCTAGATGGATTCATCTCTCTCTCTCTCTCTCTCTCTCTCTCTTTTCTCTCTTCCTCTCTTCTTTGAGATCCATATGATGTAACTCTTTTTGCGGTGTGTTTGCTGGATCTGATGAACATTGAGTTTATGATCAGTCATATATTTTTATATCCATGAAAGTTTTTTGAGTTTCTTTGATCTCTTATAGCCTCGTATTTCTTCTCCGACATTTGGGTTTTGTGCTTTGTTTGGCCAATTTGATCTATTTATCTTGCAATGGGAAGAGGTGCTTGGTAGTGGGTTCGATCTTACGGTGCTTGATTCCCAGTGACAGAAAGGGAACTGACTCGTATGTATGGCTGTTGCTTTTTGAGCGTGTGGTTTGGTGGTGGTGTTGATCAGTGGATATAAAGATGTATCTATATCTACGCAATAGTAAGCGGATCTTGTTAACATCATGTCATCTGTTCTTATTGCATTACTGTTTTTTTTCCATGAACTTAATACACTAGATGCATGCTGGATAGCAGCGGTCGATGTGTGGAGTAATAGTAGTAGATGCAGGCAGGAGTCGGTCTACTAATCTTGGATGTGATGCCTATGTAATGATCATTGCCTGGATATCGTCATAATTATTTGAGGTTCTATCAATTGCCCAACAGTAATTTGTTTACCCGTTTGCTATCTTTCTCGAGAGAAGCCACTAGTGAAACCTACGGCCCCGGGTCTTCTTCCTCATATATTTTCTTGCGATCTACTTTTCCTTTGCATTTTTATTCAGATCTATTACAAAAATACAAAAATACTTTTCTGCACTTTATTTTATTTATGATCTATTATTTCAATCTACTACAATTTTCTGGCATCGTTACCCGTAAAGGATTGACAACCTCGCTTTAACGTCGGGGTTGTCGAGTTTGTTGTTTTGGGTGTTGTGCAGGTGAGGACGGTGGTTGGACTCTTATTTGTTGTTTTCTGTCTTTGGCTGCGGCGTATTGGGTTCGGTTACCATGGGTGGGCATATTCACTTGCGGGCAATGTTAATCTACCGTTCACTATTACATCATCCCCTTCTTCTTTGGGAGGAGATAATCGGACGTAGTCCTGAGTCAGACATCAATAGTTTTTTGTGGGCGCTAGGGTAGTCCGGCGGGGTAAAGGAGGTCAATGCTCATGGTGTACCTTTTTCGGGGGCCCTCTGTCGTTCTGTCGTGGGTCTGGTCATGGATGTGGGTTGTGGGTTATGGCCTAGACACAAGACACAGGAGAGTGATCGGGTATTCGGTGTGGGGCTTTTGTGGTGCGAGTACTGCGGAGTACAGGGCATTTTGATATCATGTAGGCGTTGGCATCCTGTTGCCGCAGGCGATTGACTTGACATCTCCACTGAAGCTCCATGCAAGACGGAGCCTTTTCTGCATGCCTCGCTTACCATGGGTTGCAGGTCCATGTCTCACATATACGTATGTTGTCTCGGCTCGAAGAGAGAAACAACATCACAATTACGTCGCCAATTGGTCTGTTAGTGCTATTTAATGACTTGAGATGTCAGAGTTTCCGGCCTGGAGCTTCTGACAGTTGTTACAATAGAGATGGCCGTTCTGTTGTTCTGTGGCCTACGTGGACTCTGGCGTGGGTGAACTGTCTACAACCATCGCCGCGGGATTCGGTTTTGTCAGCTTGTGGGCGCGCGTTTTCAGCCTGTGGGCGGAATGATTCTGCCGATCTTTCGGCGCCGCGTGTGGTGAGGACTGGATTGACGGATTCTCGTAGGATTCACGAGTACGACCTGTTTCAGGCGCATCAGGTTGTGGGTTGGTCCAGCGCTTGCCGAGCGGATGGGATGCCACTCATCCGTGTGTCTGTTGGGGTTTGTGCAGTCCAATTCTGTAGGTCCACGCCCCAGTCGCTTTTCTTGGTTTCGGCGTGGTCTTTGTTTCGTCCGGTTTTGAGCGGTGGAGCGATCGCCGTTGGTGCGGCCTATTGTGGCCTCACCTTTGGTGTTGGTTTGTTTGTGGTGGTTGTTGTTGCTTGCTTGGTGTTGTTTGGGTTTTTTCCTGGTTGTTTCGCGTGGGGGAGCTCTGTAGTCTCGCGGCCTGGCCGTCTTGCGTTTCGTTGTTGCCCTTGTTGCTGCTGCTGATGCGCTCTTGATTTAGGGCTCCAGGCGCCCACTATTATCGTGCTTGCGTTTCGCGTGACATTGTTCAGAGTAAACGTGCCCGTCTGCCGCCATAGTCCCGCACGAGGGGTCTTTGCGAAGGTGGCTGTAGGCGGGGTGTGGCGAGGGGTGGTAGGGGGTTGTGCCCATAGACTGTGTGCGTTTATTGGTTATGTAGGCGGTTCTCTGGTGGCCTGTTGGCCGCGAGGGTCACTCGGGCAGCTGGTGGAGGGATGTAGCGGGGGCTAGGGGGATGTGACTGTTGGGAGAGGTTCGGCGACGGGTTGTGCATGTTCGGTTGTAGGGTTGTTGTTGCTGTTATGATGCTCTTCCACAATAAAGGTAAGGTGTGTCCTGGTGGCTATGAGGCTGATTTCCAATTTGCGGGTTGTGTTTTCTAGACAGGAGGGTGACGAGGTTGGGTGAATGCGTATATGAAGGTCTGTGGTTGTATTAGATGAGATGTTAAGTCTGTGGCATGCTGACTTACGGTGGCAGCGGTTTGGTTTAAGTGTTCTTTTAGAACATATACGAGATGCAGGTCTCTTAAAATTGTGCCAATGAGTAATATACCGCTGGTGCAAATATTCGTGGCGAATATTTGATAATTAGTTGAATTGTGTTGTGGTCTAATATACACCGGCTGGTGCCTGACTATGTGTTTTAGAGAGAAAAGTTAAGGTTTCGTTATTGCTACACATGGTGCTTTGAATACAGATGTACTCTATACTTTTATTTGTGATGATTTGTGGTTCGCAAAGAACATGTTCATACGGGAATTGATTTCATGGAAAGTAGAGCTTCTTCTCGAACAATGATTCATCCAGAAATGCCCATATGGGTCGAATTTGCGAATAGTCAGTTTTGTCTCATAGTTGGGGGGTGTTTGTGTTAGGTCCGGCTTTTTTGTGTGTTGTGTGTCTGGTTTTGTTTCGATGTGGACTGTGGGTGTGTGGTCTTGTCTCTTTGTTGCCACTTCCCAGTCCTATCGGTCGGGCAAAAATGCTCTTACTTCTGAGAAGAGTGGCGGTGTGTCAATCTGCCCAATCTTTGTTTATTGTGGTTTGGTGCAGAATTCGGCTTGGTCGGGAGATCAATTTCACCTGGTTAATTGGCGGTTGTGGCTGTGTGTCCGCGGGTGCCAGTTGCCAGCTGCAGGTGCCACCGGGCGTTTATTTGTGTTTTTTGGCTTTTTTGTGCTGTGTTGTTGGGTGCTCGGTGTTCTCGCGTCTTACCTCTAACTATGGTCTGCCTCGGACAAATCCCAACGAGTATCTGATTTGTGTTTGTTTTCTACATGATTCTCATGTATATAGCCATAGGTTGGATTTTGGGGTTCTTTGTAGAGATTTGAGGTTTAGAATAGCGAGTAGTCATCGGGGGTGTGGTTTTCTGGGGTGGGGGTTTGTTTTTCGCTTGCTAGTGGTGCTTTTTTGTCTGTTGATTTTCCTTTTTTGGTTTCGAACGATTTAGGTTTCGTTCTTCGGAGTTCCTTTTGGTTCTCATTTACGTGCCTTGGGGGGTGGTAGCGCAGCCAATTGCCTGATGTCGCGGGGTGGTGGGGACGGACCCGCATTTGGACGAATAAGCCGGGGGGTGTGGCACGGAGTGGCGAGCGCTGGGCGTCGGCACATCGGAGTGCGCAGGTCCGCTGAACCCGAAGGGCGGCGGTTCGTGGGTGTTCCTTGTGGTGGGGGTGGTATGTATCACACTCTAGGTTTTGCGGGTGGCCCTCTCGTCTCGTCGGCGGTCTGCTTTTTTCCGCGCCGGTTTGTTTGGGTGCGATAAGTGTTCCATTCTGGCCTTGGGGGCTATATCTGCTGATCTTTGCCCTGCGAGAGTGGGCGTTGGTGACATGGCTCGCGTTCCACCAGCACGGGCAGCACAGTGCACGTCGGCGTTGCCGCTCGTCTTAAGTTCGTTGTCGCCGAGGCGCGTGGGTGAGTGCGACAGTTACCCGTGTGAAGGACTAACTAAAAAGTAAAAAATCAAGGGTGATCTTCGTACTTGTGGTGCTTGGGGTCAGAAGCACTTAGAACAACTCTATAAGACACTAGCTAGCGCAGCCCATCGCCATTAGATCGAGCATGGTGCGGGGCAAGGAAGGGCATGGCGCATCGTGTATACATAGTGGTGTGGGACGTGCGAGTTGTGGGTTTGGTCGGTGGGCGTCATGTGAGGTATTTATCTATCGAGCAATGCAAATGCGAGCATAAACGGACATAGCAGATCTCCTATCCCTATAGGGCAACTCACTGGCGTTGAGATAGGGGCTCGAACCGGCATAGGTTATATCTTATGAGATAATGGAAGGGATCATCATGTAGCACCTTTCGTAGTAGGAGGGAGAACCCTCTATAAACAAATTCAAAAAAAAATAGTGCAAGAGAACCGAGTACGGAACTCTAGTCGACCGTAGTAACCCTTGTATGAGCTGGTTCAACTGATAGCAACGTAATCATCTGAGCTATCATCTCAGTTTTCACTGTGCGGTCTCATTGGTGCGAGAGTGTGATTGCTGATTGGTTACTTGATATTTATGGCGCTGTTAGAATGGATGAGAGACAGTGGGATTGTTTGCGGAATAGTTGTGTATTTCTTCACCCCATGGGCATATATATAGGAGTACCTGATCGTCTTGGAGTACAAGGCAAGATAGAATAATATCCTATGCTATCCTAGCTTTCTTAATAATTACGATACTCAACATCCCTCCGCAATCACAACGGTAGCGACGCAGACGATGAGACTAGAGAAGAATCCGGAGGCAAGCCAACGGACCATGTTAGAAGGGAGAGAGAGGAATTGTTGCGGAATAGTTGATGTATTGCTTGAGCCTCATGGGCATATATATAAGAGTGCATGATCATCTTGGAGTACAAGGCAATAAAGAATAATATCCTACGCTATCCTAACTTTCCTAATAATCATGATACTCAACACATGCAACTGAGGGCGCCTCGCTATGTGACCGCACAACAAAACTATGAATGAATACATTTCGCACTTCTGCAGCAGGAGAGAGCCAACTAATCTAGTCGTCTCTACTCATGTGTATTCGTTATTTCTTGAAAATTCAAAACTTCGTACAAGTACTCCCTCCATCCGGGTTTATAAGGTCCCCTCTTATTTTGGCCTTAAGTTTTTTTTATTATGGAGAAACTTTCAATCCGATCATGCATTTGTCATGGCAGTCAATGAACACCGGAGTAAAAAATATACTCAAAGCAACCGTTTATTTTATAGGGACTGTATCAATAGAAAACCAATCGGGGAACCATGCTCTTTCACATACATAATTGATTGTAAATATAGCATGAATACTTCATAAAGCTATAGATACGTTAGAGATGTATTAGCATCCCAAACTTAATTCATGCCCAGTGGCGGGTGCGTGGGCGGTGCGCTCTGGAATAGGGGGTAATGATAAACAAAGTAATTGGAACGTGTAGGTGTGAAGTGTCTTAGGCGATATACGTAAAAACATTTGCGTCATCATTATGTGCGAGGAGTGATTATTGATTCTTGATAACAAGTCACATCAGATCCATTAACTTCAATATTATCTATAAAGTTGTAATGTAGTATCAACCGAATCTTTCAAGATTCTATTGCAAACATAAAGCATACCTAGTATGCATTCTTCTAATAGAGCTCATTGGTTTAAATAGAGATGAGGTTTATTTTGAGAGGTATATATTCGAGAGCATCAAATGAGAAGTATGTATAGTTGGGTTTCCACCTAATCACGAATCCTGAGTAACCTTTTTTCTGCCTTTTTGCGTTCTAAGCAGTATAATTCAGAATACCTTTTTTGTTCCCTTTACTTTAACATGGGTGCAAGGAACAATACCATTATCCTTCCTGATGTTTTTGTACATATGTTTTCAAATAAATACATTAGATGTTTAGGATTTTCTTCAGAAGTACTTCTATGATATCATAATTTTGTTAGGAAACAGGCGTTTTGTGAATAATAGTGGGATTTTGTAAAAAGTTACTACCATTATCAAATAATCGGATCTTGTTAGGAAACAGACACTTCCATATATACAAAAAATAGTAAGTTTAAGTTTTATTAGTTCTGTAGTTATATGCATTTTTTACCAATTATAGGGCCTAATATTTTATTTTATCCCTAGCCTGTGCAAATTTCAGGAGACGGGTGGGTCTCTTTTGGTTCCCCGGGGTGATTCCTCTGAGCACTGGTGTAATCAAATTAGGGCCGGAACATTGGTTTGGGGGGTTTCTCCGTCTGCGTCGCGGGGGTGGTGGGCTCTTTCGTGCGCGCGCGGGCGATTCTGAGTGTACGAGCGTTTGTATGATGTGAGTGGTTGCGAGGGGCGAGTTGTTGGTGTCAGGTATGCCTTTCATCGTCTTGTGTGAGCGTGGTGCTAGCATTTTAGCGCTTGCGTTGTGTTTCGAAGCTAGCAGTTGCTGTCTCGGTGTCGTCCCAAGATTTGAGCAACTATAGTTTGGGAGGTGGGAGGACACCGGTCGGACGGGGGTGTTTTTGTGTGTATGTAACAGTGCCATTGTAAATATTTGGTAAAGGATAGTAATTGAAATTTTTGTTGTTGAGTTGTTAATAGAAATTTGAGGGTAGTAAGGGGTGGCATAACGGGGTAATCACGATGGACGAAAGGTAGAACTGAGGATGAGGGGGTGTGATGGAAAATAGACACCGGGGGTCCGGCAGTGGAGAGGGGTTTCAGGCTGAGTGAGACATTGCGTCGTTTGCGAAGATAGCGAAATGCGAATCGTGGGAAATGGGTTGGGTGATATATGAGTTTTACTGCCCGGGAGCAATTAATCGAAAGGACTTACGGAGGATAGGTTATGTAACGATAATTTGGAGTTATGGCAATAGGATGCCTGCATGAGACAGGTATGGGGGCATCATCATCCGGTGGGTCCAGGGGAGGTTTCGGAGCCCGGAGGAGTAACGGGACTCGTGGCAGGTGCGTAGGCGGAGCGTATGGAGTGGCGGCACGATTATGGATGCGGGTGGTCAGCTGCCAGCATCCTGAGAAATATTAAGTTTCATGTAAAGAAACAGAGTAATGTCGGATTAAGTGAAGATGGAATTATTTGAAGGAGGAGTTACTTGGTTCTGGTGCGGAAGGTCAATAGTTGTATTGAACGAGGAGTGCCCATCTGGTTTATCCTCGGATGGCAAAGAGATATGATGACGTGCGCCGTGTGCTGACCTATCTGGTCACTGGGAAATAGGGACATAGCCGCGGGCAAGATTTGGTTGATTACCTGCAAGCTAAGCAACTCTCCATGTTCAGTATTGCTAAAGGATTCTTCTTCCAATGCTAGTTGGCCAAGACCAAACCGATAGTTCAAGAGAATTACAAGATATTCAAATCATGCATAAAGAAATTTCAGAGAACATATTCAATAGTATTCATAGATAAGTATGATCATAAATCCACAATTCATCGGATCTCGTCAACACACCGCAAAAAAGTTATTACATCAAATAGATCTCCAAGAACATCGAGGAGAACATGGTATTGAGAATCAAAGAGAGAGAAGAAGCCATCTAGCTACTAGCTATGGACCCATAGGTCTCGTGGTAAACTACTCACGCTTCATCGGAAGGGCAATAGAGTTGATGTAGAAGCCCTCCGTGATCGAATCCCTCCGGCAGGGGAGCCAAAAGGTCCCTAGATGGGATCTGATGGGTACAGAAGGTTGCGGTGGGTCGGGAAAAGTGTTTTCGTGGATGCCTCTGGTGGTTTGGGGATATTTGGGAATATATAGGCGAAAGAATTAGGCCAGGAGGGTCACGGGGGCCCCGCAAGGGTGGGGGCGCGTCCTATCCCCTGGGTCGAAAATTATGATACAAGTCGAAATTTCACAAGCTAATTCAAAAACTAAGTGTAGAAGAAAATTCAGTTATCTACTAATAGAACAAAATTCAGTTCACTTTAGTGTTCTATAATGAAATGAAAAAAAACAGTTAACTACTAGTTTCATTCATTTAACTTCACCTAATTAACCCACTGTACCACTACCACTAGCAGCACTAGTAACCTAAGTGTAGAAGAAAATTCAGTTAACTACTAACAGATCAAAATAGTTAACTTTAGTGCTATATAATGATGAGATAAAAAAAATCCAGTTAACTATTAATTTCAATCATTTAGGTCATTCATTTAACTTCACCTAGTTAACCTATTGTACCACTACTACCAGTAGCGCTACTAGGTTACCTATTGTTAAATTAGTAAAACCCTACTACCATCACTAACTTTTACTGGCAGTCATTGTGGGTGTTTTTTTTTGTGGTGGACTACTTAGCTTCTATTATGACACTTAGTGTCAAAAATCTCTTACGTTGACCTTCTCATCTAATAAAACTATCTAATATTTGTGTGAATTTCTAATCACTTGGGGATGGGTGTTACCACTACTAGCACTACTGCCCTAACCTAATTAGATCATCTACTAGTACGATCTATATACTAGTCTAGCAGCTGCTCGTACTGCTGCAACATTTCTTCAGTTTGTTCTTTCAAGAAAAACATCTATGAAAACAAAAACCCTATTTAAACCCTACTGCCCTACCTAAATTTTTGCTCTAAACCCTACTGCCCTAGATAATTTTTTGCTCTAACCTAGCAAACCTAGTTAACCTAATTAACCTAGCTAGTTAACTTAGGTAACCTAGCTAGCTAGTTAACCTAGTTAACCTAGCTAATTCCTAGAATAATATTTTCTGACCTAATTTGATACTTAGCTAAATTTTATATATATGAAAATAGCTACCTAGGTTTTATACCAAAACCTAGCTATCTAGGGTTCATACCAAAACCTAGGGTCCATGCTTAAACCTAGGGTTCATAACTAAATTCACCTTAGTAAATTAACCTAGAGAGGAGGGTGGGGGCTTACACAGAGGGTGCTCGGAGGAGACGGTGGCAGGGAGGTGCTCGGGGGAGACAGTGGCAGGGAGGGCGTCAAGGGTGGCTTCAGTGGCGTCTACAACAGCTCCGACGGCGAGGGTGGCTCCGGGGGCGTCGAGGGCACGCGGCTCCGGTGGCGGCGACGGCGCGCAGCTCCGATGATGGTGACGGAGGCAGGATGGCGAGGGAGCAGGGACGGCGAGGGAGAGGTAGGAGACGCGAGAAGAATGAGGAATTGGGGGAAGGAGGGACGCCCGTGCAGGGGCAAGTCAAACATAACGGCAACGCAGTTTCTGCAACAGCGCTATAGCTACTTAGCTATAGTGCTGTTTGGTGGACTGCCCTACTAGTTTAGCTAAGTTAAATATAGCGCGTGTAGCGAAAACACGTTGCTACAGCGCTTTCATAAACATGCGCTACTGCTATTGCTTTCATTTTTTCCATTCTCTTTAATTTTCTTTTTCTTTTTTCTTTTCTTTTCCTTTTCTTAGTTGCAGCGCTGTCGCCTTAAAACACACTACTACTATTTTCTGTCTATTTTCTGAATTATCCATGCAATAAAAATGTCCCGAAAATAAAAGTTCTCCAAATGCCCTGAAAATTTGATATGATTTTTTATAGAATGTTTAAGAATTTCTAGCACTGATCGCACACACCAGGAGGCAGCTCACCAAGCAGTAGCTGCTGCATTAGTACAACCCCGACTACAACTTTGGATATCCGCTAGGCCAACCGTGGCCTTAGACCAACAGAGGCCAAAAGCCTAAGCTTGGGAGAGTACGTATTTCTCACCGACATTACATTCATGTTCACACACTCATTCTAGTTTTCGGTGCTCATAATTTTTCATTGTTTTATCCATGTTAGTTTATTTCTTTTTCCGCTTTCTTCCTGTGTGTTTGAAAAACCTTAAGAAAAAAATTAGTTGTAGTTAGTTTACTTTTTATGCATGCTTAGTAGTATCAATAGAAAACCCAAAAAGATTTCTCATTCTTCTTTTTCTTGTTGGGAGCTTTTTCGTGTAAATAGTTTTCTCATTCTTGTTTTACTTTCTTCAAAAAAAACAAAATCTCCAAAAATATTTAGTGTGTTTCTTTGAAGTTATTTTATTTTCTTTGGGGGTCGAGAGGAGAAGACCACGATGAAAATGTTGAGTGGCTCTCATATGCATTATTGTTGATCTAACAAAGAGCCCATATTACCTTGTCTTCTCATTTGAATAAATGTTTGCAGATTCCAACTTAGTCCAATGCATGTGCACTCTTATTATTATCCACGCCGTTCGGTCGTGCAAGTGAAAGGCAATAATGACGATATATGATGAAATGATTGAGATGAGGAAAAGCTGGTATGAACTCGATCTATCTTGTTTTATATGAGTTCATGATTCAACCTATATGATGAACTGGTTTGCTATTATTTTTGTAAATATGATTAGTTCATTGTTCCTGATTCAACCTATTATGAATGAAACATGTTTAGCTAATTATAGTTGCTCGTACCATGCTTAATTAGCTAGGAGTTTATAATGGTTTATTTGCGATGCCAACAGTGAAAATTAAAATGGTTGTGATGTAGTATGATAGGATGGTATCCTCCTTTGAATGATTCGAGTGGCTTGACTTGGCACATGTTCGACATGTAGTTGAAACAAAATCAACATAGCCTCTACGATATTTATGTTCATGGTGATTATATCCTACTCATGCTTGCACTCAATGTTGGTTAATCTCAATGCATGCTTATGACTGTTGTCGCTCTCTAGTTGGTTGCTTCCCAGTCTCTTTCTAGCCTTCACTTCTACTAAGCGGGAATACTGCTTGTCCATCCACTTCCACAAACCCCAAAGTTGTTCCATACGAGTCCACCATACCTTCCTATATGCGGTATTTACCTGCCATTCCAAGTAAATTTGCATGTGCCAAACTCTAAACCTTCAAATAATAATCTGTTTTGTATGCTCGAATCGCTCATGTACCAACTAGGGCTGTCAATATCTTCCATGCTAGGTGGGTTATTCTCACGATGAGTGGACTCCGCTCATCATTCACGAGAAAATGGCTGGTAAATGGGATGCCCAGTCCCATGCTCAAATCAAATCAGAATAATAGCAAAGGAAACTCCCCCAGGATTGTTGTTAGTTGGACGGTACCCGTTGTTTCAGACCAGTTGTGGAGTGTTCTTGTTGGTGGTGGGGGAGTATAAAATTTACCATTTTGTTTGGGAACCGCCTATAATGTATGTAGCATGGAAAATACCGAGATCTCTTAGATGTTATGTTGACAATGAAAGCATACCGCTCAAAATATTATTTATCTCTATTTCAAAACTCAAGCTCTGGCACCTTTGCAAATCCATGCTTCCCTCTGCAAAGGGCCTATCTATTTAATTTTATTACCAAGTCATCATCCTCTTATAAAAAGCTGAGCACCACTGTCATTTGTATGCATTGTATTATTTTATATTGAGTATGACTGTGACTGGATCTTTTTACTATGAATTACAACGTATCTAGTCAGTCCTTGATCTTCAGGGGTGCTCTGCATTTATGTTTTGCGATCTCAGAAAGGGCTAGCGAGATATCATCTTGTTATATCATATCACGATTGATTTGAGAAAGTGTTGTCATCCGAGATTTATTATTATTGCTCGCAAGTTGATTATGTCATTGATATGAGTAAATGTGAGACTTAAATGTTATTGTGAATATGGTTAGTCCATAATCTTTGCTGAAAAATTGAATGCCGGCTTTACATATTTGCAACAACAAGATCAAACAGAGTTTGTAAAAGTTTTTCTTTATCACTTTCAGTTTGTCAACTGAATTGCTTGGGGGAGTTGATACGTCTCCGTCATATCTACTTTTCCAAACTCTTTTGCCCTTATTTTGGACTCTAATTTGCATGATTTGAATGGAACTAACCCGGACTGACGCTGTTTTTAGCAGAATTGCCATGGTGTTATTTTTATGCAGAATAAAAATTTCTCGGAATGAACTAAAACTTCATGGAGATAAGTTTTGGAATTAACAAAAAATATTGGCGAAAGAATCAAGTGAAGGGGCCCAACACCCTGGCCACAAGGGTGTGGGGTGCGCCACCCCCTGGGGCGCGCCACCCAACCTTGTGGCCCCCCTAGACCTCCACCGACCTCAACTCCAACTCCATATATTCTCTTTCGGGGAGAACAAAAAATAGAGAGAAGGATTTATCACGTTTTACGATACGGAGCCGCCGCCAAGCCCTGTTCTTCCTCAGGAGGGCAGATCTCGAGTCCGTTTGGGCTCCGGAGAGGGGAATCCATCGCCATCGCCATCGTCATCATCAACCATCCTCCATCACCAATTTCATGATGCTCACTTCTGTGCGTGAGTAATCCCATCGAAGTCTTGCTGGACCGTGATGGGTTGGATGAGATTTACCATGTACTCGAGTTAGTTTTGTTAGGGTTTGACCCCTAGTATCCACTATGTTGTAAGCTGATGTTGCTATGACTTTGCTATGCCTAATGCTTGTCACTAGGGCCCGAGTGCCATGATTTCAGATATGAAACTATTATGTTTTCATGAATATCTATGTGTTCTTGATGCGATATTGCAAGTTATAGTCACCTACTACGTGTTATGATCCGGCAACCCCGGAGTGACAATAGTCGGGACCACTCCCGGTGATGACCGTAGTTTGAGGAGGTCATGTATTCACTAAGTGCTAATGCTTTGGTCCGGTACTCTATTAAAAGCAGGCCTTAATATCCCTTAGTTTCTAATAGGACCCCGCTGCAACGGTAGGGTAGGACAAAAGATGTCATGCAAGTTCTTTTCCATAAGCACGTATGACTATATTCGGAATACATGCCTACATTATATTGATGAATTGGAGATAGTTATGTGTCACCCTATGTTATAAACGTTGCATGATGAATGCCATCCGATGTAATTATCCATCATTGATCCATTGCCTACGAGCTTTTCACATATTGATCTCTTCTTAGTTACTTTTCCGTTGCCACTGTTACGATTGCTACAATACTACTACTATACTTTTGCCACTATTACCATTACTTCCATACTACTTTGCTACTAAATATTTTGTTGCAGATATTAAGTCTTTCGGGTGTGGTTGAATTGACAACTCAGCTGCTAATACTTGAGAATATTCTTTGGCTCCCCTTGTGTCGAATCAATAAATTTGGGTTGAATACTCTACCCTCAAAAACTGTTGCTCAAGGGCCCAGAGATACCTCTCCGATACTCGGAGTGACAAATCCTAATCTCGATCTATGCCAACCCAACAAACACCTTCGGAGATACCTGTAGAGCATCTTTATAATCACCCAGTTACGTTGTGGCATTTGATATCACACAAGGTATTCCTCCGGTATCCGGGAGTTGCATGATCTCATGGTCAAAGGAATATGTATAAGTCATGAAGAAAGCAATAGCAATAAAACTTAATGATCATTATTCTAAGCTAACGGATGGGTATTGTCCATCACATCATTCTTCTAATGATGTGATCCCGTTCATCAAATGACAACACATGTCCATGGTTAGGAAACTTAACCATCTTTGATTAACGAGCTAGTCTAGTAGAGGCTTACTAGGGACACGGTGTTTTGTCTATGTATCCACACATGTATCAAGTTTCCGGTTAATGCAATTCTAGCATGAATAATAAACATTTATCATGATATAAGGAAATATAAATAACAACTTTATTATTGCCTCTAGGGCATATTTCCTTCATGAACTGCCGCCACTGCTAACATGCCATCAGTGGTGGGTGAACGCCCGCCATTGGTGGGTCCATAGTACTAGCGGGCGAGTCACAGTGCCCTCCAGAACTTCTACTCTCTACCCGCCACTTCTATGCATAACATTAGTGGCATGGACTAATGGCACCCACCCACTAGTAGTGATCTAGGCCTATAGAATAATTGCTGTTGCAACAACATTTTTTTGCTGCCATGGCGACATCATTTTAATGACGGGGTTGCAGTATGTTGCATTTGATCATCAGAATGCATTACATATATAGAATTTTGTCTCAACATTCAAACAATCACACATACATTATATTACAACGTCGATCCAATAATTAAGAGTATTAGCGGAGCACGACAGTGAGTATAGATGTGTAGCAAAACAAACATGCATGTCTCAACACACAATGAACAATTTCTGAAGCTGTTTTGAAGCATTGTGTCTATCAACATGGCTAGTTGCTGGCAATCAATGACCGAAATGTGTCTTCGACTCGGTGAAGTTGTTCGCCATCTGACTCTGGCGGACAGTAGAACATCCCATCCTCATTTACATCCTCCTTGTTGTGTATTTCTTTTACCCCATGGGCATATATATAGGAGTACCTGATCGTCTTGGAGTACAAGGCAAGATAGAATAATATCCTATGCTATCCTAGCTTTCTTAATAATTACGATACTCAACATCCCTCCGCAGTCACAACGGTAGCGACGCAGACGATGAGACTGGAGAAGAATCCGGAGGCAAGCCAACGGACCATGTTAGAAGGGAGAGAGAGGAATTGTTGCGGAATAGTTGATGTATTGCTTGAGCCTCATGGGCATATATATAAGAGTGCATGATCGTCTTGGAGTACAAGGCAATAAAGAATAATATCCTACGCTATCCTAACTTTCCTAATAATCATGATACTCAACACATGCAACTGAGGGCGCCTCGCTATGTGACCGCACAACAAAACTATGAATGAATACATTTCGCACTTCTGCAGCAGGAGAGAGCCAACTAATCTAGTCGTCTCTACTCATGTGTATTCGTTATTTCTTGAAAATTCAAAACTTCGTACAAGTACTCCCTCCATCCGGGTTTATAAGGTCCCCTCTTATTTTGGCCTTAAGTTTTTTTTATGGAGAAACTTTCAATCCGATTCATCATTTGGCATGGCAGTACAATGAACACCGGAGTAAAAAATATACTCAAAGCAACCGTTTATTTATAGGGACTGTCATCAATTAGAAAAACCAATCATGGGGAACCATGCTCTTTCACATACATAATTGATGTAAATATAGCATGAATACTTCATAAACTATAGATACGTTAGAGATGTATTAGCATCCCAAACTTAATTCATGCTCATCCTCGAATAGGTAAATGATAAACAAATAATTTATGTAGTGTGAATGCTAGGATAGAAAAAACTTTTGCTCACATAGGCAATGATAATTCTGATAACAAGTCACATCAGTCCATTAACTTCAATATATCATAAAGTTGTAATGTAGTATCTAACGAATCTTTCAAGATTATATTGCAAACATAAAGCAACCTAGTATGCATTCTTCTAATAGAGCTCATTGGTTTAAAATAGAGATGAGGTTTATTTTGAGAGGTATATATTCGAGAGCATCAAATGAGAAGTATGTATAGTTGGGTTTCCATCTAATCACGAATCCTGAGTAACCTTTTTTCTGCCTTTTTGCGTTCTAAGCAGTATAATTCAGAATACCTTTTTTGTTCCCTTTACTTTAACATGGGTGCAAGGAACAATACCATTATCCTTCCTGATGTTTTTGTACATATGTTTTCAAATAAATACATTAGATGTTTAGGATTTTCTTCAGAAGTACTTCTATGATATCATAATTTTGTTAGGAAACAGGCGTTTTGTGAATAATAGTGGGATTTTGTAAAAAGTTACTACCATTATCAAATAATTGGATCTTGTTAGGAAACAGACACTTCCATATATACAAAAAATAGTAAGTTTAAGTTTTATTAGTTCTGTAGTTATATGCATTTTTTACAATATAGGGCCTAATATTTTATTTTTCCCTGGCCTGCAAATTTCAGGAGACGGGCCTGGTCCCACCCGACCACCTAGACTGGTGAATCAAACTTACCTACAGTTGGGCTCGCGCCCGCTCTGCCGCGCGCATTCATGACGACGTGTTAGATGTGAGGTTCAGGGTCGGGGCAGGAGCCTTTCATCGTCCTTGGTGACGTGTGCTACAAGCGCTCGTGTGTTCAAGCTAGCCTTGCTGTCCTCTGCGCCCAAGTATTTGGAGCAACAATATGTGGTAGAGCACCTTTCGTTCATTAACATCCATGTAAAATATTTTAAGATAAATGAATATTTTTTGTGAGTTGTAAAATAGTAGATCGGAAACTAATATGATGGAAAATAGAAACTTATATGATGGAAAATAGACCCGGGGGCCATAGGTTTCACTAGAGACTTCTCTCAAGATAGCAAATAATAAGGTGGGTGAACAGATTACTGCCGAGCAATTAATAGAAAAGCACAAAGTTATGACGATATCTAAGGCAATAATCATGAACATAGGCATCACATCCGTGTCAAGTAGACCGAAACGACTCTGCATCTACTACTATTACTCCACATATCGACCGAGTCCTGCCAGCATCTAGAATATTAAGTTCATTAAGAACAGAGTAATGCATTAAGTAAGATGAATGATGAAGAGGAATTTACTCAAGCAATATGATGAAAATCCCATCTTTTTATCCTCGATGGCAAAAATATGATACGTGCCTTGCTGCCCCTACTGTCACTGGGAAAGGACACCGCAAGATTGAACCCAAAGCTAAGCACTTCTCCCATTGCAAGAAAAACCAATCTAGTTGGCCAAACCAAACCGATAGTTCAAAGAGAATTACAAAGATATCAAATCATGCATAAAAGAATTCAGAGAATATTCAAATAATATTCATAGATAAGCTGATCATAAATCCACAATTCATCGGATCTCGGCAAACACACCGCAAAAAATTATTACATCGAATAGATCTCCAAGAACATCGAGGAGAACATGGTATTGAGAATCAAAGAGAGAGAAGAAGCCATCTAGCTACTAGCTATGGACCCATAGGTCTGAGGTAAACTACTCACGCTTCATCGGAAGGGCAATAGAGTTGATGTAGAAGCCCTCCGTGCTCGAATCCTCCTCCGGCAGGGAGCCAGAAAAGGTCCCTAGATGGGATCTGATGGGTACAGAAGGTTGCGGTGGCGGAAAAGTGTTTTCGTGGATGCCTCTGGTGGTTTGGGGATATTTGGGAATATATAGGCGAAAGAATTAGGCCAGGAGGGTCACGGGGGCCCCGCAAGGGTGGGGGCGCGTCCTATCCCCTGGGTCGAAAATTATGATACAAGTCGAAATTTCACAAGCTAATTCAAAAACTAAGTGTAGAAGAAAATTCAGTTATCTACTAATAGAACAAAATTCAGTTCACTTTAGTGTTCTATAATGAAATGAAAAAAAACAGTTAACTACTAATTTCATTCATTTAACTTCACCTAATTAACCCACTGTACCACTACCACTAGCAGCACTAGTAACCTAAGTGTAGAAGAAAATCCAGTTAACTACTAACAGAACAAAACATAGTTAACTTTAGTGCTATATAATGATGAGATAAAAAAATCCAGTTAACTATTAATTTCAATCATTTAGGTCATTCATTTAACTTCACCTAGTTAACCTATTGTACCACTACTACCAGTAGCGCTACTAGCCTAATTAACTTAGTAAAACCCTACTACCCTC